>NC_059343.1:17766944-18075833 GCF_018350155.1 Leopardus geoffroyi
TTGGCATTAAACGTTGTAGATTTGATGAGAATGTGTGGAAACTGGTTTCAAAGTTCCACATATTGATTTAAGCTATATATTTTATTTTGCCTAGAGAAATTAATTCATTACTTTATTATCCAACATAATACTTTATGTGTTTTCTATTACCAACTGAAATTTATTATATTAAGTTTTATATAAAGGAGATAATTTGTATGATGCCTTAGTAATGATAACTTCCTGTTAACCAATTTATTTTTTCTGCAGATTTCTACATCCTGACATTTTTTTCTTAGCTTCACCAGGAAAACATAATTGCTTTTGAAAATGGTTACTCCAGTTTGTTTTTATTAGTAGTATACATCTTTGGTTTCAACATACAGTTAATATGATCTCATTATTTTTACATGCAATTTTAAGAGATTTTCTTATAAGTGATTATTTTGTGTTTCAAATGTATCTATTGGCTGATGTTCTTACTTACTAAGCTTACTAAGTGTGCAACTCACTTGCAAATTAGTATCAATACCTGCAGCCCTTTTCCTACCCCTAGCAAAAAGGCAAAAGTCAGCCAGTCACAATTGCCTCATTCACTGTCTGTCTATAATAGAGGTGGGCAATTAGTAGATAACATTTAAGTGCCTGATAAAGGAAAAAATTATCGCATGAAAGGGAAACACATTAGAGTATCACAAAATAGGGAATTCAAGAGATAATGATAATAATCTTAAATTCTTTTTTAGGTTACTTAGCCTTAGGATTCAAATGTAGACTTCATCCACTAAATTAATATTCTGGTCAGCCTGGTGGCTGAAATTTTAGGTAATGTAATAACTGATTACTTTTACATTTCACTCATCTTACTATCCTAATACTGGGCAATAAAGAGTTTTTTTAATTGGAACAAATGGCTTAGAGAGTTCACTCTGGCCCCATTTGGAGCTGACATTGAGTTACCTTTTTTGTCTGAGTTATTAGGTTTCTGACAAAATTATTTCTAAAGATAACTACAGCAGTGAAAGTATTTATAGCCATTATGGAAGTTTTTAAACTATATTTTTTATTAATAAAGATTTAAAATGCTGGTTATTTAGTTATATCTGCATATATACACATGCTTTGGGGTTTTTTTGCTACATATAGATAACTATTGCACTGTTTGCTTATATTTTCAAGTAAATGTGTCTTTGTTAAATGTCTAACAGTAAATGATATTATAAACATTATTCATAGCAAAAGTTGTACATTTATAAGCCTGTTATTTTTTGAATAGTAGGGGTTTGGTTACTTTTAATTATATTTTCCATTTGGATTCCTAAATGAAATTTAAGCATGATTTTTCATAAATACACGTGTTTTCTTCATTCCTTCTCAAAATTCTTATAAATAGGAGCTGTAGATTTTTAGATAACAATGCTCTGTTTCATTCCTTAGTTTCCTTGACTAAGACTCTTTGTTTTAAAATGCCTATTTCCAACATCTTTACAAGAAGAACAGAAATGGAATATAGGAAGGAATGGCTGATATAATAATTTCTTAATATGTAAACACAAAATTGTTTAAAATTTAACTCATGTAAATATCTTTTAAAATTTTAGTTAAGAACCTATATTATTCTGGTTCTTTTAAAATATGTTATTGATTTTGGGGAGAATGAGGTTCTGTGGTATTATTCACCCCCAAAGTGTGATTTGTCTTCTTCCTCCATCTTTCCCTAGCAGTGGCTTTCAGATTCACTCAATTTTATGTTAGAATGAAATAAAAATAACATTGGCTTTTATTGAATTTTCTATAGCATATATGAATGTAAACCATTAATCCCCCAAAATAAACCTTTGGCCTTCAGAAACCACAATATTACCAAACACCATATGGAAATGGAAAAGGGGAAAGAGAGCTTTATGCTCAAGATGCTAAACTGTACCCACAGTTTTTAAATAAGCCTGCCACAGAAGCAAAGACACCAGTGACAGAAAGGTTGCAGTTAGTATATGTAATAGAAACAGGAAATTATGCAAGTAACAGCATATGTAAATCAGTCACTCTTGGTGAAAACTATGTGGGTGATTCGTAAAACTTACAGGAAAAAAATGACTTTTCTTCCTCCCGCGAGCTTCCCCATGAGCCAACCAAGAAATTCTGATGTAGCCCTCAGAACTTGTTGGTTATGGAGAAAAAGGTTCCAGGAAGGTGGTGTGCAGTAGGTAAAACTACTAGTTTATTGTAGTCCTTAAGTTGGCTTTGTGTCTTGGACTACTTGTTCATTTTGTAGCAGTGAGAAATTGTGTTCTCTGTGCTTTCTCCTTAAATATACTACACACATTGTGTATATGACTATCTGTGAGATTCACATGAAAATATTAGGTACTAAAACATACATGTAAATCAAATTGTGAGCAACTCAATATGGTCCAAGTTTCACACTAAAATTAAGCCACATAAAAAACAAATGCCTTGACATCATCTTATTTCACTGGATAAGTGACCTGTAAAGTTAGGGAGGACATGAGATGAATCACGGTTCAATGAATAAAGATGTAAAATTGTGGAATTTTTTCCCCTAATAAAAGTCAAACTTTTAATTTCCATATTCCTTCTTTTCAAATGCTTGTTCCCTTTATCTTCTCTCTATATTACCTTTCCTAAACTAATGTTTGTAAAAATAACAATACTAAGGTTTTGTTTAAAGTTACTTCATGGGGCGCCTAGGTGGCTCAGTCGGTTAAGCATCCGACTTCGGCTCAGGTCATGATCTCGCACTTTGTGAGTTCGAGCCCCGCGTTGGGCTCTGTGCTGACAGCTCAGAGCCTGGAGCCTGCTTCAGATTTTGTGTCTCCCTCTCTCTCTGCCCCTCCCCTGCTCATGCTCTCCCTCTCTCTCTCCCAAAAATAAACATTAAAAACATTTTTTAAGTTACTTCAGTAACTTTTAGTAATGCAAAGGAATAGAACATTATAATAAATATCTCAGCAACAAAATATTTGGTAAAAATAGAGTGTCATCAGTCACAGCATGGTGGATTGTGTATTGAATTAAGTCTATTCAGTGCTTTTAAAAAGAGCAGGACATTTGGGTATAGCATGGCTGATGTCATCAGATATTCATATAGGCACACCTCAAATCTCTTCGAAATATCCCTTGTGAAGAGGTATAATTTATACATTACAACTTGTGAGTAAGAGTGTGTGTATACACAAGAGCATGTGTAAATGTTAATGAATCTATTACTTTGTCTTGTGAAGGATAATAACTTTAAAAATAGTTTAAGAAATGTCCTATCTCCCTGTCTAGGTATAGAGATGCTTTCTTGTAACTTCAAATACAGCTGTGACAAAGGTAAAGAAGTTCTGGGTTGATAGGCCTAAATTATTCCTTTATGCTTATTTTAACTTTGGCTTCTTGGTATAGAGATTATTTTCATGTGTTGGTCAAATAATTCACCAGGTGTTTGGGAATCAGATAGGCTAGGTCATGTACTAAAGGGATCAGAGACTACTTCTTCCCTCTATGTACCAAGAGGAAAGGAAGCCACTCATCTCTTCAGCACCAACCCCAAAACCTCTTATGCACCTAATCTGGGCAACCCATTGTCCAAGGACCTGCCACTTATGGTGCCCTTCACCCAAGGAACCCCTGGTGTCTGCTAAAGCCTGATCAAAGCAATTACAAGCCCCATCTACAAGAAAGCAGAACCTCTGGCTTTTAACACTTGGGATACCTTAAAGACTCTCTTGGGAAATTTTAATCCTGTTTGTGTTGCATGTAAAATACATTTCAGTGTGCAAGTTGGAGATTACATCTAAACTAGTAAGTGGTAGGACTTGCCATTGCTTAGAGACACTGGCTTGTGCTACCTTGGACAGTCAGGAAAATAATATTAGTAGTTCAACATGTGAAAAATATACTATCTATAACTTATAATAATACATAATTTGTATAACATGCATATGGTGGTTTTTAAAAGATTCATTCCAGACCATGAAGTTAATATGAATGAAATATTCTAATGTTGAGAAAGAGAAACTTGGACTACTTACAACCACTATAAACATTTTACTGATTAAAAAAAAACCTTCTTAAAAGTGTTTCTATAATGTGTATGATAAAGCAGAGTCTTTCTATGACAAATACATACTTTATTCACTGTTACATTTCTTGTCATAATCACATCACTATGACTTTAGGTCTGGAGTATCCAAGATGCAAATGCTATTTTTTTTCAAATGTTCATTTATAAGAAAGTTTATTTGGTAATTTGGTGTAAAGAAAGTCTCTTATAACTTAAGTATCATCAAGTATATTCATTTACAGAAAAATTCAATACATCTTGGTTTTACACACAAAACTAAACTCCCATTGGAGTTTCAAGGCACCTCATTGTCTCTGAAACACATTCTCCTGTTACTATATCATGTCACTAGTCGAGTTTTTAACATATATTAAGTGTCTGCCATTTGTAAAGCACCTTATTGATTGCATGTATATCCAGACAAATAAGACTCTAGTTTTATTTAGAAATGTTTAGAATCCAGGTGATTTTAACACATGATGAAGTCTGAGAACCACATGAAAGGGAAATAATAGACAACTATGGCCATATTGACAAAGGAACTATTTGAGGAGTTGATTCTTTGGTTGGGTCTTCAGAGAAGGGAAGAATACTTTTTCACTGTAGCAGTATTTTGGACCTGCAAAAGTATAGAGACAGAAAGACCAGTTAGGACCCTATTTTAAGTCTAGCAAGCAAAGCAAACCAGAACTAAGGCAGTAAGAAAAGACATTAGTTGCTATGATCTATACATTAGGACACATGGATTAAAAAAGGGGGAAGTGGTCATAAGTAACGCCATACTCCAAATTTGAGAGGATGAGGAGGAACTTTTTATTGATGTTGAATGAGGGCAGGGAGATACTGAGTTTGATTTTCAAAATGTTGCATTCTTGAACTACCAGCGGGATATTTAGGGAGTGGGGCGTGCTTGCTCTCATAATGCTTTGTGCTTTCGAATCAAACTGACTTGAATATGAATTCGGGCTTTGCCACTTAACCATATTTGTAATAGTAGCTGAGAAAACTTAATCTCTTTTTGCTTCAGATTTTTCACATGTGAAATAGGTTTAATAGTTCACCTCATAGAGCTGTTAAGAATTAAAATATAAATAAAAGCAATGTAATATAGATATGAAGAATATAGCATAGTGAATTATTGTTGCTTGATTAGTAAGTAGCTATTAGTATGGATGAACTGAACTCTTGCAAGTATGTCACTAGAGTTCTTCGAGGAAGCAGAGATGATTAGATTTGAGAGTCATATACACAAAGTTGTTAAAGGAATCTCTGGGAAGAGAAGAGATCGTTGTAAGAAGACAGCATGCAGTATTAGGGGTCTAACAGCCTAGGGTAAATACCTACATTTATTGGTTGTGAGGAGGAAGAAAAGATGGAGAATGAGCAATCTGAGAATATACCAGTACCTAATCTGTTGTTTCATTTATTTCCATTTTCCTACCCATTCTGTGCATTAGAGTTGGAATGTATCATGGCTTTGGAAATCTGTTGTAATCATTTAGCCTCTGCAAGAATATTGAAACGTTTCTGGTGGTGTTGAGCTCACTATTTCACGAGTTAGCTGATTCTGTTTTGGATGTCTTTGATTATTAGAATGTTTTTCTTCATATGTATCTTTAACCCATTATCTCTTAAAATTTTGTACCTTATTTAATTCCTTTCCATATTAGTGGATTAGTCTCTTGTGTTAGCCACCACTAGGATCCCTTCTTCCTTCTTTCAAAGCTCCATCTCCTGGTACAAAAAGGCTTTCATTGCAGCCAATGTAAAGAATACAATCGTTCTTTAAAATTACTTTTATATCTTTACATGGTTTCTTGGGTCTGTCACACAATATGTTAAAACTATAGCCAGAAACAAATGAGAAAATGAAAAACTAATCTTGAAAAATGAATAGTTTACTTATTTTCACATGTGTGTACCATTACCTTTAGATCCCAACATGGAGGCTCCAAACTTCTTGAAGTTGTAACTCACATACTTGCCTCTTTTTATCATACCACCTATAATCTGTCAACCATAAGTATCTCAATAACAGTTAAAGAGAAATAAGTTAATTTCAAGACATCACTACACTTAATTATATGGCTAAAGATATGTTAGGATATCATAGAACCAAAGCTGGGAATCATTTTCCCCAGAACTGTAGTACCATGTCATATTTGCCCTTCAATAGAACATGGTACAATGCAATAAATGGGTACAATTGTTAAGAATTGTATGTAGTAGACAAGATAGAAACTAATGAAGAAATGAACCAAATTAGAGAGTTCCAGATAGGACTAAGGAAAAGGACTATTTGAATGAGAGATGAAAGATCTAGTTGCAACTAGCAAGCACTGGATGGGACTGATACAGCTATAGCCTACCCGTGTTCATAGAAAAAAATGTCACACATAGGCTGTGAATTACTTAGCCAGCTTCATTCCCATTCAGTAAATAACGTATGAACCTGACTTAACACTTAATTTTATCTACTGAAATCATTTATTGAATCAAAAATCAACAGATAATATAATTCTTGACTTAGTAAGCACTGCTAATAATCTTTTTTGCTAATCATCTGAAAGGATAATTAACAGCAGACGTGATTACCCCATTGCCACCTTTCATTTTTTTAAATAGTGTTGTCTTTCTAGTTCTATACTTTTTGTGGAAATTGTCCCTCCATAACAAACAGTCCTCATTAAGTAATTAATAAAATTCATGATTTTATAACTGGAATATTATATTCATGGGCTAAGCCCATTTATTTTGTTGATTTTGTTGTTTATAATAATTTGTGTTTATCACTAAAAGTTCAGAAAATAAAAGTATAAAGAAGAAAATGTATATTTCAGTCCTTACTTACGTTTAGAATAACCACTGTTAGCGCTGTTGTATATCTATGTTTTCTACATTTATATAAAATTTTTTTACAAAATAGAGTTGAGTTACATTTGCTATCTTGGAACTTTTTTCCACACAAAAATTTTTATTTCCCTTACTAATGGACATTTACATAATGTGCAAATTTTGGTTGGTTTTAACAGTACTGTGACACACATGTTACACATTTATCTCTGCTTTTATTCAAATCATTTCCTTGTGGTAGTGGAAGTAGAATTGGGAAGCCAGAGATACATACTTTAATGAGTCTTCATGGATATTTGTTTACTTTTGTTTAAAGTACTACAAATGTTATGTCAGTGAGAATGGGAAGGCGGGTTAAAACAGAAAATTTGTGTTGTATGTAAGTGATTAATCACTGAATTCTACACCTGAAACTAATATTGCTCTGTATGTTAACTAACTGGAATTTAAATAAAAAGTTGGAAAAACACTGAAAAAAATACTAAAATTATGTACTTTTCTGCCATTAAATAACATTCAGCTATAAAATTAAACTCTAACCAAGTTATTACTTTCTCATCAATAAACAATTCCAATTTCTCATGAAAAAGCAATTCCATTTTGGAAAATTTCATATTCAAAAAGAGCATAGAGAAAGTTTAAAAGAACAGGATGAATCAAATTACAGTGAATATTATACAGGAAAACACCATCTAGCCTTAGAAATTTTCAACTAGTCACCATGATCATATCAGAATAAAATGGAAAGAAATTGGTGGATAGAAATGTGTAATTTGTTGTTGAGAATACATATGCTGAAAGGAAAATATGGCCATCATATTCAATGCTTTAGTATAGTTAGTAATTCTTTGAAAAAAATAAATGATAAAATGTGGTTATTATTAATAAGTTGCTCATAAATTCTTTGTATAAACAGTATGTTTTCTCCATCCAAACTTTGAACTCAAAAATCTGTTCACATATGTTTTGACAAGCAAAATGAACACTTGGATTTGAATTCACTTTGCTTTGACTCTTGGCTTATCAAAATGGCTTATAGAGACACTAGTTGGCTATCAGAGAAATCAGATTCAATGTAATATACCTTTGGGCACATAATAATCCTCACTTATATGTAATGGAAGATATTTGACCAGTTTCATTACTTTAGTGATCTGCATTAATGTGATTTTTTAACTGGCAGCCTCTTATTCATGTTAGGCAAGTATCATAATGATCACTTTGATTCATATCTGAGACCCCTGAGTTTTTAAGCATTGTAACATCTCACCTCTTTTCTGTCCTTTTTCTCTTCACCATCACTCCATTCAGCTGCAAAAGAGGTTATAACTTAAATGAATGCCCACTCATTAGATAAGCCAGAGTCACCCATTATCCTACAGTGGCTGCCATCCAGAGTACCTCTTCATCATAGTCTCAGGATCTGTGGTTCTTATGGTAGAAGTACTTATTCTTTTCAGCTTGATCATTATCTTCCCAGCAAAAAACATGATGAATAACAGGCAAAGGCACCCATTCCCTTACACTTGGGTGCCCAGGAAAAACCACAGTACTGTTCAGATGATTTGCTAAATCCCACTTGTAATCCAGGATAAATTTTGATCCAATGTATTTATATAACATCCTGGAAATTTCTAATCCATTAAAGTTGGGATAAAAGGTTCTCTCTTTTAAGTGTGAAGTGTGTGTTTTTTTTAATCTTGGAATCATAGCTATTTTTAATATGTTTCTTTAAAGCATAGTTAGAGGATTTCAGTTACCTGATAACTGCATAACTAGTCCATCTTGAAGCAAACTAAAATTATTCTATGTTTAAAAGCTTAAAGGGATGACGAGTGAAGTAATTTAACATGGATAACAGTTGAGCCAGGTTTCAGGACATTTATCAAATACTTCAATTTAATTATACATTATGTTTTGAGGTGATATTCAAGTAGAATGCTTTCATTAAATTCAGCACATTTTAAGTTTATAGGGTTGTTTGGAACACATGTCCAATAGCCGCAGCATGGGAGTAGTGTTATGTTGTCATTTTTTTTATTTTATCCTTATAGCATGGGAAAGGATTGATTTTACTGATGCTGTCTTCCATGCATCAGAATGTTGCCTTGGTTTGTCAGTACCAGCTAATGGTAGTATAAAGTCACTCTAATTTAGAGACACTTGTACCACATATCTCTAAAAGATGGTGATGAGAAAGCATGTGGTATAGGTTGTAAGCTCAGGACATTGCCAAGTCCTTGTGGATTTTTAAATTGTACTTGTCAGCAGAGCTTGGATCTAGACCTTGAACAGCATTGATAATGACATAGTTTCTTTAAACTCTAAATTACTCCATTGGTAGAATACCGTTTTAGTCTCTCCTTTGACATGGTAAATGTCCATTATGTTATCTCATAATAAATAACATGGACTCTAATGCAATAACATGGTTGGTTAACCAATACAGAGATAAAATTTCTTTTGAGTATATATCTCCTTAAAATTTATAGGATGGTACACCAATTATGTGATTTTCTTTTTTTTTTTTTTTACTAATCTTATTAAAGGGGGAGAACATTAAATCTTTGAATACTGTACCTCAATTTTATTGTAATGATTTTGCTGGTTACCAGGTGGGGTGGCAGTTGAAAAATTTGGTGAATGCACTACGAGAGGACCCGAGTGGTGTTATCTTAACTTTGAAAAAGCGACCTCAGAGCATGCTTACCTCAGCACCAGCTTTACTGAAAAATATGAGATGGAAGCCCCTTGCTCTGCAGGTAATGAAGCTTAATCATAAGTCATACACCATCATTTTAGCCATAGATTATCTCCGTAATGCTTCTTTATTGTGCCTCATCTCAGCAGCATATGGATTAATCTTGTATGCTTTTGAAAATTTGTTTGTGAAATTATCTCTTCACAGCTTATCCTAATAGGCTTAATGTGATGAAATCTGTAAGTTACTCTAACTGAAACCCAAATGATAAAGAACTCTGCCTTAATTTGTAAACATTTAAAGCATAATTACAAAAGAACACAAGTTATTTCAAACCAAAATGTGAATAGAGATGAAAAGAGACGTTTCATTTGTAGATGTAATCTTCTATTTCAAAGTTATACTCGTACACTTTGAAGAAACTAGATGACAGTTTGTAGAATTCTTTTAAATCAGGTCATAAGATAGTAATAGTTATTTCTAAACAGTAGGTAAAGAAAGTTTTATTTAGTAATTAAAATGTACCTACTACATTCCTTCTGACTGATCTTTTTTTTTTCTTTTCCACCCTGTAGGGTGGCAAAATAGGGAAGTTATTGCTTTAGAATTTCTACATTTTTCTTCAGCATGTAACCACTCTAAAATATTACTCTGGATGTTGGTAAATGACATTCATTAAGAAGCAGAGTATCTAGGAAGTTATAAAAATATGATTCTGATTAATGAAAGACAAGGAAGTAATACATTTCCTTCTGTTTCAGTCAATATAATCTTTAAACACATCATAAAAGAAATTGTCTTTCACAAAACATGCATTTTTAAAATAGGAAACTATTAGCTTTCTTAGAAGTCTAATTTTTTAACAACTTAATTGCCTGTTGAACTAGAACATTGCCAATTGTTCAGATTAAAAAGAAAAGCAATATATGTAAGTGCCATTGCTATCACTGCTTTGTAAATTATTTCTAAGTCCTGTATTAGTACCTTATACCATTCTTAGATTTTTTTCCCCTAAAATCCTAAATTCTCCATTACACATGAATGGCCTTATAGATTATAATGATTTCTTCTTGTTTAAAACTTTACTACTTATTGGCCTCAGTGTTGCATTATATTTAAATAACATAAAATGTTATTAACATTAAACGTTAAAATGTTCTAACATTAAGGTGTTTAAATTGTTGATGTTAATATTTAATTTTTCAAATAAATACATGTACACTGTATTAATATGTCCAAATATATTTGACTTGCAGTATATGTCTATTATCAAATATTTTTAATGTCATTAAAGTTCAGAGTTTAATGTTTTTTGACTCATTAAATCATAGATAAGCAGAACAGACTTTACCATCATATCATTTTATTTTCTTGCTGTATTATAAGTTGCTTTGTTGTTCCACCTGTAGTTTTCCTATTGACATGTCTTCTTCAAAGATCCTGAGAAGTGGGAACACTGAAGAAGAGTCCCACAATTTCAGCCATTAGGTTTTTTCTCTGTATATGTGTATTTAAAGTTAACAACTTCTCTCTAATCCCTTCTATTTCACCTTGAACACCAAAAAAGACACTGTTTTCTTGTTGATCCATGGACACTGAGGGACTATCTCTAGGAAACAAATTGATAATTTGGTCCCTTTTTAGATTCTTTTCCACAAACACAAACTGGAGAATTAAGGTAATGACAGTATCCAGTTAGTCACTTTTATATAAAATGCTGAAATAATTGAAAGACCAACATTTCTTTTTTGCTACACATTTGATGTGTATATTCAGTGCTGGAGAACAAAGACTTTAATTTTTTAAATTATCCCACATCATTTTAAAATTATAATTATAATAGGTTATTAGCACACTGTTTCTAGGTCCATTCCTAATTGCCAAGAAATATGCCTCACCAGATCACTAATTATATTTATTCCTCATTGTCTGTTCAGTTACTCTCAGTATAAATTTACTGTTTCAGATTGCTGAAGTCAGAAAAAAAGAAAATCAGCATTTCCATAAGTGCTTATATGTATCAACATTTTTGTAAATTTGTTATTTCAGCTGAACTTAGTCCAACTGAAATGTATTGTCAAAGCTCAACTCCTTAACGATAAACAATGCTGTTGGGAAGGTGGGGGGTTTACTTTCTGTTTCTTTACAAATTGCTTCAGTGGTTGACCTTTTACAGAGCAAAAGGAAGAGTATTAGTTTTAAATACTTCGTAGTAGTGCTAACACAACATCTTGGTGTTAAAGAGCAATGGATAAGTCCTCTAACATACTATAGCACCACCACCACCAAATATCCCTGAAATTTCGAAGACCTGAAATTGTACCAATACAGAGTTGTTTCTTGATCGTACAGCTTTGGCCTACTCTAAAATACTAAGACACTGGAAGCATAATGGGACCTACCTGGTCAGAATTTTTAAACTGTAGATTAACCAAAGATGGACAAAACTGGATGGTACCAGAATCTGTAGATTAAAAGTAGACTGCCTCCAGAGGAGGAAATGTCAAAGAAATCATGAGATAAGAAGGTCTTACAGGCAGTTTGTGATTCCTTTGTGACTTTGCCTGAGGCCACATATTTTTTCCTAGTGGCTGAGAAAGGACCTGAGGTGAAATAAAATGCTTAATGTAGGAATAACCCTCTATGCAGACATAAGTACCAGTCTTACTGTATTCTTGCTTCTGGTATGTGTACAAATACGTTGGTACTAAAATGCCCATTAACTCACTTAAGTATAAATCTTCAGTGTTCACACCTGAAGAATTGGACCTTAGGTTATTTCTTTTTTCATTGGGCATACTAACATTCTACTAAGAATTATTTAGATATTACAAAAAGAAATAATTTATGTAATTTGTTTAATTTGATATGTCTATTTCAACTTTTTCTTCTCTACCAGGCTTACCTACTGGCATTTTCAAATAAAATATGGCAAAGCTTATGTAGTGTGGAAATAGACACTAATACATGTACCTTAAAAAAGAACAACTTTATTCTAATGTAAGGAATAATTATTTTTTAAACTAACAAGGAAATAATTTGTACCTACACAAAATTTAACCTTATCGACCCTAAGGTAGAAGATTTTTATGGAATACCACATTGTAATGAAAGAAGTTTTATTCCTAAAAAATATTTTGAAAGGATAGTAACTTCTATTAATAATCAACTGCAATGATGAATTTAGATTTGGATTTTCTTTTGAAAATTATTTATGAAATAATAGCAAAATAAACAAATAAAAATAAACAAAAGCATACAACTAAACTTCATGCTCACAGAGCAATTTCATGAGTACATTTCATGAAATTTGGCAGCTCTTTTAAAATTCCTGATTTGTCAAATATTTTACAATGGAATTGAAAGACTTAAAGATACCTTAGTCAAATACTATGAACAGATTTAAGCTGGAGTTGAATTCTGTTGTCATCTGCACCCATTTATAAATAGTAGAGATGTTTTACCTGAGATAAAATCTTTTATTCTATGAGAGCAAATGAGGGATTCCCTGCTTTCCAATAACTTGTTTTTAAACACATGTTCTTAGTAGCACTTCTCATGTCCTGCATTTTGGTGAGCTTGGTGATTGCTTATTGTCAAGTTCTTAACAATTTAATGGAAAAAAAAATCCCAGGGAACTCTGGATAAATCTCAAGGTATATTTTTGGTGTTTGTGGTTTTACGTTAGTGTGCATAGGTCACAAGCATGTGTAGGTGGTGTCATTTTCTTCTTACAAGAGATGCATGGGAGAATTAGCTGGATACTACCAAGAATGTTGATTGAAATCATCACTGAGAATCAGCATTTTTAAAACCATTAAAGAACCCAGCTTTTTTGGTAGGAATGCATCTCAAATGATCACTATAATTAGTGTTGGAATTCAACATACTGATAAAGGTTTCATTAAACACATTTTTATAAGAAATAATATCAAGCTGTATCATTAGAATTATGTTCCTAAACTGCATTCTGATCCATAAATCTCATACATCCATGTGGTAGTTTTCTTGTGTGGTTTTGTGCTTTTCATGTAAAATTTTATTGCTTAGCATTACCTTGATGCCATTTTTACAGGATATTTAACTTTGAGCAGAAAAAGAAATGGAAAGCAAATAGTCATAACAGTCGATTTTGTCTATCAACTGGTGTAACACCTGAAGAACACTTAATTGATTGTGTTACATTTCAAATACCTACAGATATGAATAGTTAAACTCATTCTGTAAAAACCGAAACATGAGAAATAATAAAATTTATTTTAATATCAAAGTTATGGGTCAGGGTGACTGAAAAATCTATTACTAACAAAATTTATGTTTTTGAGAGTTTTGTTTTAAAAGCATTTTTTGAAGAGGAAGATAACCAATATTAGGTATGACACTAAAGAAAAAAATAAATCTTAACTGAAAATGTAATTGTGCTGACTGAGAGGCAGAAACAATTATATGTTTTACATGCTCAAATTAGTAAATAGCTGCAAGCAATTGTCGCATCAAATTTTTGGTCAGCAGTGTTTAAGCAAATTAATTAAAGTATCTAAATGACATTTGTGTTTTTCAGCCAAATGCTTTCAAGTGTTACACTGACTACAAATGATCACCTAAAATGCAAAAATTATTTTTATTTTCTTTATTCTTTACTTTTTTATTCTTTAATTAATATTCTAAAAATGATGTTTACTGTAATTTGAAAAAATTGGAAGTCCAGTTTTAATGTTGCAGTATTAACTATGCCAATAAGTCTGGACAGCACAAGAGTAAATACAGTCATAGTAGTCTCAGTACAATGTGCAAAATATGATGACTCAGTGGATAAAGCCATTTTGTAGTGTGACTGTGAAGTCTATATTTCTTGTATATCCTGTATTTTTAAACCTATACAGATATGGTTTCCTGATCACATTATTGGTCAGGAAAAAATGTTTGTTTTTTTGGTGGTCTTATAGGAAAGGAAAGATTACGTGCTTATAAAAGAAGACTCAAATCTTTTGTATTTATGAATTTAGATCCTAGAAAAAACTGTGAAAACACAGAGTAGGAGAATTTAAATACATGCATTTCCTTTGCTTAGACTTCCTTCAGATAAGTTACTACTTAAAAAAATTTTCCCAGGGAAAAGTATGCCCCAAATTTTCCAAATTATATCTAGCATTTTTTATATGGTCAAGAAACATGTATGCATTGTCTTGCCTCCCAAAATCCAGCATACATTTTCTCTGGAGTGTTTAGATGATTAAGAACAGAGTTGCTAACATAAACAATATTCTGGTACTTATGTTGGTAATTATAATAAAAATGTGTTTGAACTGAGTAAGGACTTGTGTGAATGTTCTGTGCTAGAATAATGGGGTATTGTGATCCCTCTGAGTCTGTGCTTATTCCCAAGAGTGAATAAAATAAATGGCCAGGTTTTATACTTGATGTAATCATGCATATTTCAATGGGTCTGTTCCCCCCGAAAGGCAAAGCAAGCTCTTTGTGATCTTTGCAGTAGTGAATTTTAGACGTAACCACATAATGTGTAACACACTGTTTTAATCTTTAATGCTGGGGCTGTCTTTATGTCACTGGTATCATTCAAGACTTTCTATAGCTCTATGAAAGCCAGGTCACTTACCAGACAGAAGGACAAGTAAATTAAGATAAGCTTGCCACAAGTTGTTAAAATGAAAAATGTTTCAAGTAAAACCTCAATGTAAAATGTAGTTTATGTATGGAAGTTCTTTTCTCATAATCTTTAAGACCGTAGGGGTTTCAGAGGTATACCTTCCAGATGTGCTCACGTGTTAGAATTGGGGACACAAGGGAAAGACCTGAGCCATCAGAGGATTTAAAATGAGGTATCAGTGATCCCTTACAAAGGCCGAAAACTTTATTTTACATTAATCACAATCTTTCATATGCTTTTTAAACTGGATGAGTAGGGTATTATTACTAAAGTCATCACACGTGATTCAGAGGAAGATTTGTGCCGTACCATATTGTAGGATACAATTTGAAAGTATTTTATGTAGTTCAAACTGACAATATGAAAAAATGTACGTATGTCTTACCTAGTAGATTTCTAGTAGTAGTCCTGTTGATGTAGCAAGTTATCAGTAATTGACTTAAGTTTATCAATGTATATTTAAAGAGATGCATATGATCATTTTATTTAGAACCTGGATATTTTAAGAGATGCATGCCTGTGCCCCCACATATCTATCAGAGTTGTTTTAGCAGAGTAATGACATACATGCAAATGCCTCTTCCCTTCTGGAGCCTCACTGGATCTGTGAAAGGAGAGCTTTAGGTCAGTAGGACCATTTATATAGAAAACTAAATATTTTGGCAAGACTCTTCCAGGAAATAAACCTGTTTGCATAGAATCCAAAATGGATCCATATCATACTTGATTACATACTGTAGTCGACCAAGTTATACAGAAGCTTCATGCTTACTTGAGTAACAAGATGCAGCCTTAAAATAACCTTGTATTTAAATGATGATAATTCTTAATTCTCTTTCCATATTTTGCCAATATAGACAAAGTAGCAAAGTAGCAAAATGGTAAGATAAAAAATATTACCCTTTATTTCTACTTTTTGCCTTAAATTGGAAATTCTTCTTAGTGCAGTGGTAACTGCTCTTTTACAATGTTATGAACAATTATTGAAAGGAAATTTTGTCAAGATGGGAGAAGCTATCTTTCTACATTTTCATGCCAACATATTTGGATATTTTTCCTGAAACTAAGAAATATGTATATTAAAATTTGAATTGGATGCCGAGAGAAGTCCTTTTTTGATCTGAGGGAAGCTGTATTTGTCACTTTTTGGGTATTTTCACACACTTAAATTGTTATTGGTGGTGGTTGTAATTTTAATGCCACTTGTTACAACTAGGAATTTCTTGCTGGTGATTTCAGCTAATAGCATCATTTATTCTGCGCTTGATTTAGTCAAATTTTGCCTATCTTTCTAATGCTGTTTAATGCCTTTTTTTGATTCTTTTAATCATTTAATTTTGTATTCTTTCAGTTCTTGTTCAAAGGTAGAGAAATTTTTAAGAGATTATAATTTTAAATTATCACAAAGACGTCCTCTTCGGTTAAGTAGCTATTGCCATTTTCCCATGAAGTTTCTATTTTACCATACTTTATTTTCTCACTGCTTAATGTGTATTTTTTAAAATAAGATTCTCAAAAACAATGTTTACTTTTTTAAAAAAAAAAGTTTACTTTTTTGACAGAAGTAACACAATGAATAGACAAAAATATGCCAAATATATTTAATCTTTACTGTGTGTTTCATTTGGTACAAAGCATTCTGATTATCCAGATGATATCTGCATGATAAACCATTTGAAATGTTTTCTATGATTTATCAGTTAATACAATAACTAGCCAATTGAATTGAACAATAGGATTAACTAATTTCCATTTTCTTGAAAGAATAAGTTGTGTTTTTTTAACCAATTCAATTTATTGAACCAGCTGGCACAATCAAACCTGTTATCCATTTAAACTTATTTAAGAGTCTTTCTTCTGTGTATTTGCTAATTTAGCTAATCATGCTAACTGATGATATTAATAGCAACTCTTTCCTGAAAATAGAAACCTAGAGAAAATAGCAATTTGAAGGAAGCTGACAAGGCTAATATTTAAGTTTACTGGAAGGGGAAAGGCACAAGTACCCTAAATAATCCTGGTAATAATTTGGATAGAATCCTAGTAGTAGTCTAGGCAAAATAAAATATTCTGTTCATATTTACCTCACACTTTACGGCTATTTAAAATATACTTGTAACCACTATTGTTTCTCCTTTGTTCCTTCCATTTTTCCTTTCTTCCTCTTTGTTTGGGGAAGGCAGAGATAGGTACTAACCAAGAAAGATTATCTTTAGTTCTATTGATGGTAAAATAAAAGGAGAGAGAGGTCTTCAGAATAGAAATAGTGACCCTAAAACAAAAGAAAAAGAATAAAAATTTGTTAGATTATTTTTTAATTGTTTGTGTTTTTAGAACTTGTTTTTAATTTCACTTGCAGTATTAGAATATTTTAAAATAAAAGATACTAGAGCATTTAAAAGGCATACTGAATATACGTTTTTCTCTCACAGTACATCTGTTAGACAGTTTTGGAAAGTAATGCACTGAATAATGGGGTTTTCTTTATATTTCTATAATAATGAAACTTAGACTTTTTTTATGTCATCTGTATTTAATACCAAGATGTCCTGATGAAAAGCAATTATAGTCATATCACAGTGACTATATATATAGTGTGTCTAAAGACTTATCTAAAGAACCTATCATTAATTCAAAGATCTATTGTAGAGGTATCACTAGAAACAATACAATTCTTCATTTCCTCATGCTTCATGGTGTTCATCCATACAAATGATTCTTGATTGCCTATATAATCTAATAATTTCCCACTGCCAAGATTTTTGTTTCTAAAAGACACATATAATTTAAGTGGACAGTATTTCAAAATCAGCATAGTTAAACATAAGTCTACTACATACTTTCATAATATTTCAAAATTCCTAAACATGTAAAATATCTGACTTTTTTTTACATCATAGAAGATAGAATATTGTAGAGTCCCCAGATAAGTTATCAATTTTTTTCCCTTCTCTCTCTCTTTAATTTCTATTTCACATAGATTAAAACTTAACCGTCATTTTGGCAGGATGTGTGATTTCAACCTGTTAAGGTGAGCTGTGTAATAAGGAAGGTCAAAAACTGTGAACTGAATCATAAACTATGTAGCCTTCCCCAGTGGCCTACATTGTACATTGTATTTATGCTTGGTTTTTTGAACATTTTGCTTATCTGTACAAAAGCATTGTCACAATTTTAAATAGTTGTAATATGCCATTTTGTCCAGCAATACATGTTAAAGTAATAGAACTGCGGGTCTATATAGATTTGCTAAAAGTGTTTTCATATTGGCTAAAATGGCAACATCTTGTCATGTGAAGATACAATTCATTTTGTGATCATTACGTTTGTGTTTGCAATTGCACCAAAATTCTTATTTTTATTGTTATTGTATACATAGCTAATCAGTAAGATCTGTAAGATAAACATGAAAATTTGTGAATTTTAGTCTCACTTTAGAATAATTTTTTGATCCACAAGATCATTTGCAAATGCTGTGAAGCTTAGAATTGGGAGTGGTCTTAAGTTAATGCATCCTGATGTATCACTTTATTCAGTATACATGCTATCTTAATTTTTAAAAGTATTTAATACTTAAGCAGGCATGAAAATGGAATCTATAGATCTGTATCTAAACATTATTTAAACAGTGACAAATGTGTGTACCTCTGAAGGATGAAACGATTGTGTTCCACTAGTCACCATACTTTTGAAGATGTACCATAAATGACCTTGAGAGGACAGTTCATTGTGTTTATATTTAAAAAAACAAAATACAAAAAAAAGAAAGTATTTTCTTGTATTGGCCTTTCATCCTCCATTTTTGTAACCTTTTCTGAGAATGTGTGACATTCTGCTAACTAAAGAGTATGGTGTATCTTTTTGGGAAAACAAATGAAATATCTTTCTTGTATATCAGTCAGGATGTGAGTGAGCTAATTCTTTTGAAAGTTCCTCTTTATTATCTTTCTTTCAAAGGTGGAATTCCAACAAAGCAAATTTGATTTAAATAAGTTTCTGACTATAAAACAAATCTTACCATTATGAAACACTGCATGGTGCTTTTACCTTATAAATAGCTTTTACATTGTTATGCTGTAGAATAAGGTGAGTTGAGAACTAAGCGAAGCCTCTAAAATAATAAATTACTTGTTTTTGGACATTCAGAGGAATATCAATGTGCTAAATAACGTGCTTCTTGATTTCAGCCAAGTTCAGAAACTTTGCAGAAATAGATAATTTTAAAATGATAACTATATGTCGTTGTTGTTGTTGTTGTTGTTGTTGTTGTTTTGTGTGTTGTTTGTGTGTGTATGTATTTTCTTTTTCATTTTAACCAGCCTCTTATACCTAGAAGTCCCACAAGCAGCGTTGCCACGCCTTCCAGCACCATCAGTACACCAACTAAAAGAGACAGTTCTGCTCTCCAGGATCTCTACATCCCCCCTCCTCCTGCAGAACCATATATTCCCAGGTACAGTACCAACTATCATGTTGCTGTGAGCATCTTCTATCCAGAGACTAACCTAACCGTATGTAAACTGTGAAGTAAATTCTCAGGGAACACCTTGAATATTTTCTTAGATAGGAATTCTGAACACGTTCTGGAAAATTGTTGCATAGTAGAGAATGCGTTTTGGTTAATAATAATAATAACAATAACTAATCTGTATTAAACACTATGCATTAAATATCTCATAAACATGTCATATGATAGAAAACAATAGGAAAGTAATGTTAAATAACAATTAGGATTATGTTAATAAGGAAGGAATAAGCGAGGGTCTTTAGCTAAGAAGCCCCAGGAAATCTCAAGTTACTTTGAAGCATTTCATACATTTTTTTTTCTAAAAGCGAAAGTTACAGATAACTTTTATGCCCTCTTAAATGTATGCAGTGAGGGAACTTTTGGTGGGGGGAGATAGATGATGAGAAGGGAGAATATTGTTTCCCCTAATACTTATGTATCTACAGTTTCTACCTGATCAGTTCATTAATGTTTCTGTCAGGAAGTAGAGACAATTTGCAAGAGAATGAGTTGCCTTTAAAGTCTGTTTTCTAGATTTCTTGAGGCTATATCTCCATTTCATTTCCAGATTTCTATTTGAAATTCCTGGCGGGTGTGAAAGAATACAACTTTGTGCCATAATGCATTCTGTCCAAAAGCATTCTGATACCCAGCCTCATGGAATACAAAAATTATGGAAAGGGGCCCGCACTAAATGGGGATAATTAGTACCAATCACAAAGAATTTGGTTCCATTTTTAAATTAGTTGTGCAGTCATTCAAAAACAGTAGATTAAGGTCTCTTATTTTCAAGCCACACTTAATATTAAATTTCTTCAGTATATAAAAGAACTGAAATCCCTGTGTTAATTAATTTTCATCATTCTTTAGGGCACCTAATGTTTCATTCTCTAAGATATGATGACACTGGCATTTTATGATTTAAATGCTACATGACAATATGGTGTGTCTGCAAATACTATATCGTCTGGTAATAAAACTGTAGTCCATTTTATAAACATTTTAGTTTTTAATTTTTAGAATTAAATGTAGCTGTGGGAACATGGTTTATGAGAAGATTTAACTTACTGAGCTGTCATTTCACAAATCTTTCAAGTATATAATTTATAGTCCTATGTTAAATTTATAATCAGATGTACAGATTCATTTGATATCCTAGTCAAACGCAAGTTGCATTTTAATTCTATTAAGATAGTGTCAGACTTTCTGAATATTCCTGCATGAGGAGCAATAAAAATATGTGTTTTGAATAGTGACTTTTTTGGTTTTAATTTTAATTGGAAAAATTTTTAATTTCAGTGCAAATGATTATTTAAGAGACCTTATTCCAAGGGCTACATGTACAGATAAACATCAGAAAATTATTTTTATCAAATCTCTGCAGTTTTTTCATGCTTTTTCCTTTTCTCTTGAGTAAGGAGGAACTTCTGATAAAGAAAATATTTCCTTGACGTAAAATATTTAAAATACGCTTCAGAAGACAAGAATAAAGTAATTGGGTTCTGTCCTCTCAGTGTGGTGGCCTTATGATTACGGCAATGTATTGAGACCAATGAAAAGTTTGAACACGCTATTTAAAAATACTTAAAAATATAAGAAGTTCAAGTATCAACATGGTGGTATTTGTTTTATCAGTATTGCTTAATACTTCTCAGGAAAATTCATAATTAGAGGTGTTATCTCACTTTAATTGATTCTTAGTCTAGTGTATAATTTAATGGAATATTCTAACTATATTTTGAGTCAAATTATTAGTTATCCAAGTTACACAATAGTTTGATATAGCACAGTCAGAACAATGCATTCATCAGAGTCCCTTTTTACACCAGCCTGTATAAATTATCTGCATTTTCTGGTTTGACTTGAAGTTATGGCCATAAAACTGTTGCAGTTGTCATTCTTTCCATAGATACAGCCCCAGAACTTTTGTCCCATTTTCTCATTTTGATGTTTACTGTGGTTCACCTAATGTAACTCATCTGAACATTTGTTTCTTCATATAGTAAAAAATTTTGTTTATGTAGGATAGGCATTTTAGTGTTAATTTAATTGTAAATAATAAAAGCTTTCTCATCTTAAAACCAAAAAAATACATAAAAATGTCAGGGCTAGCTGTCAAGTTACATAGAATTTTTTTCATGTAATTACCATTCTTTAAACACATTTATTCCAGAAGAAGTACCTTTTTCTCTGAAAGACACTCATGTATGTAGAGTGAGTGAAAATTCATCAGTTTTTTATTATATGTCTTGTGACTATATGCAGTTTCATTTTCATAGTATATACTGCATTACATACTTAACCAAATTTCTTTTTCTATGATAAAAATCAAGAATTTGTAGGTCTTTGCACAACCCTGAAGTTTAAGCACTAATTTCTCTCATTAATTTTACTCTGAGCCATTAAATGTAAAGAAAGTCCACTAAAGCAGTGTTCTGACTTTTCATCCATTTCCTTAAATCCTTTTCAGAGTAAAAGTGTAGATTTATTACATACATAACATTAAGAAAAGTTTTCCTTCAATCTGTACAGCAGAACGAATTAATACATTGAGTTATTCAGGGACTCACGATGTAAGTACATACATACAAGCACACATACAGAGATACACACACAAATGGGCACATACTTTATATACGCAATACATGTATTACTTCATTCTACTGCAAAAATTGTTTTTGGTGCATACATTTCTTAACTCAGCTTTATTTGTATTCGTTTCATATATACATGCTTAATAAATCTTCCTTGTTGGTATGAGTCCCTCCTTTCATATCATTACAGAGTAAATAATACCAGCCCTTCCAATTTTCTGCCACAGGAATATCCATATAAATAGAACATGGTGAGTTAACTAGGGCTGAATCACCTTCTGATCTCAGCTGCATTAACATTCACATAACAGGCCTGATAGAAATGTCTGCCCATTTATAGATAGGCAAAACCTTAATCCAGTGCCACGAGTTCGTTAGGGCTATTTTCAAGCTAATTGCAGTGTCAATAAAATTCTACCTGCATTTTTTTAATATGCTTTCTTCATGTTGCCTAAGACCTAGCTATCCAGTTACAACTTTGCAATAAGCAATACTTTTATTTTTAAAAGTAGAAGAGTGAATTAGCAATGTAAATGACAATCGCAACTTCAGACGAGTTAAATACATGGGACAGCTTGCTGATTCAGTTAGTCTTGACAATAATATTATTCTACTTTTGATATATTTCAAATACTGGGAATGTAGTTCTCATTTGGAGAGACCTAATGTAGACATTCCCATATACCTACGGAAGTGTACTGTACCATAGTATGAAAGTATGGAAGTATAGTGTTCTTGTTGAAACATAACTCATATTTTTGAATTGACATTAGATTTATAAGCTCATCACCATTTTATAAGACATAGTGTAAATTAAAATTTTGTTCTTTTTATCTTTCTTGTTATAATTTACTTTATTCTATTGATTTAAGATTTCAGTCTTGGTACTTAACATAAAATTAATTTTTTTTAGCATTCATGGCACTGTTCAGTGTAGAACTGGAAACAATTAAGAAGTAGTAGGAAATAAAATTAATGACCTTCAAGAGAAGAAAATATTGCATTTACATTCATAGCTGTGTTCTAGAAGACAGGCTTTTCTAACAAAGAGTTCATAGCTAGTCAGTGAAACATCATAAAATAAACAAGGTTCAATTTAGCCCATCCTAATGGAGTATTTCTACCAAAATACCACTCATAAGGGGCCCAATTGCCTGGACTGTGTAATACTATATGTCAGTAACAGTTTTAGGGATCCCATAAATTATTGTATTTTTCTATTTTAGAATACTATAGAAAAAAATCACCTTGCCATCATCTTAAATTCCATATTTTATCACGTTTCTCTACTCTCTCTTCACAAGAAATGTTGCTGATGTGTAATGAAATTTTGATCTATCCATTTAGAATTAGTTCTATGAATTTATATTTTTACTATTAAATGAGATGCATAGAGTTTAAATACTCTAAGTAATTCTTTTCAGTAAGGTTTATTTTAAATTAATAACAAGCTGTTTGAAATTCTTACAGTATCAGTTTATATCATGTTAATTTGGTTCTTAAGGCTGCAAATATTGTTACAGAGGTGGTAGTTCTTAAACACATCTTTGTTTTTAAGCAGTGCTAATGTTACTATGAATCAATTAGTTACAGTGGCAGAAGAAAGCTATGTTGTTAGCAATGTTTACCTTATACCTACTGTCTTGAGCCCTAAAAGTAATTTATGTGCCAAGATGATTTTCTTTATATGACATAGTACAGTGAAAATGGACGAGAGCACGAGTTAGAAGATCCATGGCCCATGTCTAGCATTGTCCTTTATTAGCTGTGTGACCTTTAGGCAAGTCATTTAACCTCTCTGATCCTCAGCATTTATTTTCTTGCAATATAGCAATAATTAAAAACTGCCCTAGAAGCCTCAAAGAAAGTTTGGAAAGATTAGAGGACACATTGTATGGAAAGGATATGACTACTTTTTTAGACCCTCTCTGCCATTTTACCACCCTAACACTTCCCTACATTCTTCTCCTTTACATTTCCCTATTTTTAGGGATGAAAAAGGAAACCTTCCTTGTGAAGACCTCAGAGGACATATGGTTGGCAAGCCGGTGCATAAGGGATCTGAATCACCAAATTCATTTCTGGATCAGGAATATCGAAAGAGGTTTAATATTGTTGAGGAAGATACTGTCTTGTATTGCTATGAATATGAAAAAGGAAGATCCAGTAGTCAAGGAAGACGAGAAAGCACCCCGACTTATGGTAAGAGTTCTTTTCTTACACTGACATAAGAACATATGTCTCATATGAGAACTTCTACTTCTTTTCATAGACTTTTGGGTTATGAAAATTACTTGATTTACTTGATAGCTTTTGAATCTTTATAATTGATCTGTGCCTGTCATGTGCTTCTAATGGAATTACATTGATGTGCTTCTAATGTGCTTCTAATGCAACAATACAAAGCATGACATTAAACAGTATTCTAAAATTTCCAAAGATAGGTAAGAGCAATAAGTAGCATTTTAGCTCTTTAATGATTTATGGAAACCCTTTTGAATCACATGTAATTTTTATCATGTCAGATTTTGCCAAATTGGAATCATTCAAGGATTAATTTTTTTCGATGAATGCTTCCTACTAACATTACTTATATAATAGCTTGCTATGTGTTCTGCACCTGTGAGCACTACTATATTAAAAAGGGGTCACACACTGTCCAGGGCCTGGCCCTTCAGGAGGTGTTTTTGGAATGTGTTGTGTACTCTCTGTTGTGACTCTGGTTGCTTTAGCTCCCTACTTGTAGTGGTGGTTGGGACCTTCTAGGAGGTGTGCTCTGACTTGTTCATTGAAGTAACCCTGGAAAAAATTTTAACATGACTTATATAAAATAAACTCCTTATTCCTCAGGGATTAAAAACTCTTCAGATATACATTCTGGGGAAAATCTCACCTCAATTTTTGTTTTTCCTAAGAAGTTAGAAAATTTGAATGAAGTGGATTCTAACTAGGAAGCACACACCATATTTAAATCAGAGATGGCCTTACAGTTGCAACATACCTAGCATTTTTCATCTTTGACTTCTGTTTTCCCATGCATGACCAAGAAAGCAACCTGGTCACACATGCTTTCACTTGATACATTGTATCTGAAAGATTTGCAGATAAGGCTGCCTAAAGTTAAAATAGTAAAGCTATGATCCTATTCCAAGAAAGAATGGACTTATTTGGAACTCTGTGCTCCTCATTTTCTAGTTTTCAAACTAATCATTTTTAGTGAGGAGCATAGAGAAGGGGAAAGATAGGTTCCTTGATGATTAATACAGGTGAATAATGGGAGCTGAGCAGAAGGAAGGTTGTTTTAACTTTTTTTTCTACTGGCCCTCCTTACTTGCCCAGCATGGCCATATGCCTCCCTCCTGTGGTCCCGAATGATTAGTCATCATGTACCTTACTACACATGCCTTATTTCCTTACAGCTCTTTGGTAATAATTATATATGAGAAATTTTACTCAAAATGGTCCTAAAAAATAGGAACCATACTTACCTTACTTTGTGTTATTCTCTGTACATGTGCTTTTTTATCATAATAATAAGTAATGATATTTTTTAGCATAGCTCCTCAATTATACCATTCTGGTGGCAATTATTTTGAACTGTCATAATTTGAAGGTATTTACACCGTTGCTTTCCTCCCCTATTATACTATAAACCTCTGCAGTAGAGAGCAGTGTAGAGGCCTGACATCTTTGTTATCCCTACCCCTGCTTTATAACATAAGATCTTTATTTTTATACATTCATTCCACAAATACTTATTGACTGCCTGTTATTGGATAAGCAGTAATGTATATCAACTCTTTTTTTCTGTCTTAGAATTCTCTGGCTATTTTCTGCTTATTTTGAAGTATGATTAGAATTTTAAAGGGGAAATTATAGTCACCAGATGAAGCTGATTACTGATAGCTTTATAAAAAATTGGTTACTTGGTTCTTACTTGAATGGATATGAATTGTTAGTCTCTTCAGGCTACAGTTTAAACCACCTAGTGTCATTATGTTCACAAATCCTCTCTCTCCCAATAAAATAAAATACTGTTTAAATTTTAGAAAATTTAGATATCTTACAGATATTTGATATATTTTTATAAACAACTTAGGAGAAAAGAAATGTATATATGCCCAAAAGATTGATACAAAGTAAAAAAAAATTCTTTTACTTTTGATCCAGAATTTTTTTTAACTTTCCAACATGAAATATAATCTGAACCTTCAGTGGAGATTCTTACAGATATATTTCAGTGAAGATCTTCTAGCACAGCCTGTAGGTTGCTCCAGATCACTAGCAGTTTAATGTATTAAAACATTTTTAAAATCAGATTGTAAATAATAAATTCTACCTGTCACACACATGAATTTGTGTCCTTAATTTTTCCAAAGATTAATTTTTTTCTTAACTCATTCAGCTAATATTTGTTGTGTACATAAAGTCATCCAGTCACTGGGGATTCAAAGGTGAATAAAACATAAATTTTCCCTGGAAGGCATTCATAACCTAGAGGGAAGAAACAAATAAAGAGATGTGTTGGAATCACTTTAGGAAAGTAGGAAAATGTGAGCAAAGTAATACCTATACCCCAGGAGCTGAAAAGTGACACGCTGTTTTAAATGATGAATAGTCATCCTCTATGGTTTCTAAATGTTAGTTATCCCCACCAAATACCTGGCAGCTTCTCAAACATAGGTCTGAGATCTGAGGGTTCATATAAATCTCTCAGCCCAGACCCTGATGTTTCCAGTACAAATTATTCCAAAACTTTATAAGCAATTATCAATAACTTCTTTATTTAATCTATAAGGTGGTCCCATTGCATACACTCCCAAGTGTGACAGTATTTCCTTAGATTTAAAAAGTAATGATAATAAAAATACATGATTCTGCTGAAGTACATTGCAAAAAAACATAGAGTACAAAAAAAGTTCATATTTTATATTTTCTGGAAATGACCGTAATTTCACGTGTTAGCACTTGTATGATACCTTAAAATGTAATGAATAAGTCCTTCAGGCTTACAGTGCTCAACTTAGTTCTTAGTCGCAAATACCCTTATCTTGAAGTATGTGAGCTTAGCCACCATTCTTTCCTATTAACTCCCCAGATTACCTGTTTATTCAAGGAGGTTTAGAGTTAACGTTGTAAGAGTATAGATAGGATTTTGAGAAGCAAAGAAGAAACATGATTCAGTTATTATTATGTGCTTGTGGTTAAATATGTATATACTTGTCATATTCTCTTAGTGCATTCATATTTTAAAGTTAGATATATAAGGGGCCCCTGGGTGGCTCAGGTTGGTTAAGTGTCTGACTCTTGATTTCCACTCAGGTCATGATCTCATTATTTTCTGAAATTCGGGCTCCACCTTGGGCTCTGCTTGCTTGCTCGCTCTCTCTCTCACACACAAAGTAAATAAATAAACTTTAAAAAATAAGTAATAAAGTTAGATACATAAGAAAAAAATATTTAGGGAAACTCTGTTTTTGGACAGTGACAAAGAAAAGATGTAAAGAAAAATGCATGAAAATATCCTAATTGTGGGCTTTAAAAGACATTTTTAATGAAGGTTCTCATTTTATATTGTAGACCTACTAGTTGTTGCTAAGAGTGAGTTTAAAAAAAGAACAATTATTTGCTCTAAGCTATCAGACAAGTATAATATGGATAGAGAGCGGATGGCCCTTCTGGAAATAAGTAAATAATATTTATATATGCCAGGCACTGTTCTAGACATTTAAAAGGCATTGACCCATTTAATCCTTACAATAACCCAGTGAGGTAGTTGCTAACAGAATCCTTATTTTACTGATGGGTTAAGTAACTTACCTAACTGGTAAGTGGTAGAGCCTGGATTAAGTACCCATGGATATTTGTGGACTCTGTTAGTGATACTAGCTAACTAAATGTGATGAAAGTAATTTGCTAAATTATAGAGAAATAATTTTCACAAATTGTATTATTCCTTCCAAATCCAAGCATTTGATTTCAGGCAAGCAAAAGTAGGTCTGATTTTGTATGTGCTGTTTATGCTTGTATATGCTGTTTAATATTTAGTGGCACTAAAGTAAACATGTTTTTACAAAGACATGGCCCTGACAGAACTTAGGAAAAGGTAGCTAAATTGAGGGGTAAAATTAGTAACAATGTGTTATGTCCTTTTTAAATAAGAGAAAATAAAATAGGTTTTACTTTGCTAAAAAGATAGATGAGAATAATTTCTGGAAACATGGAGACAGTAGGGGAAGCAGCCTAGATAAGTGGTTACTAGCCTTGGCTGTATCATCAGCCCTACTTGGTAATACTGTCTTTTATCTAATTACTCTAGTGTGAGCTTGGGGATGTTGGTCTCAATTTTCTCCTTGGTTAAATGAAGATGATAATACCTGCCTCATAGACTTTTTGTGAGAATTTAATGACAGTGCATTGTAAGTTGCCTAGAAAGTGCCTAGCATGTGCTAGGTATTTATTTTCATTGTTGTTACTGTTGCATAGAAGCTTTAATATTGTGAAGAGAATAGATGTTAAGTATTCTCACCCCACAGGAGAAAAAAAAAGAGTAACTATGTGAAGTGATAGATGTGTTAAAATAGCTTGATTATGGTAATCATTTCAAAATTCTATGTATATCAAATCATCATGTCGTATACCTTAAATATATACTATTTTTAATTGTCAATTATCCCTCAATAAAGGTGGAGAAAAAAACAAAATAACTTAAAGATCCCAACAAGTAAATAATAATATCAGACATTTGAAATTATTTGAAGAATAAGATGGGGTGAATAAACAGTTCAATTTTAAAAAGAAACTTTAATGAGAAAATTAAAAAAAGGGAAAAGAGGACAGCATTAAATCACTTTAACTGTTTTGTCTCATCTGCTCATGCTTCAAAGGCAAAGGTTCAAATTTGGTGAGATCATTTGCTTGGCAACTTTTCAGAATGGTAATAATCCCCATCAGCTTTCCCTTTCACTCTTCAAGACTCTTTGCCCTTGCTATTCCATCATACCGCATTCCTATGCATAGAAATCTGCTGAAAGGTAGTCACAGTTGGCTGAGGCTCTTTGTGGCTGTGGCACATTTTATAATATGTGGCATATTTTATAATATGTGCCATATAAAATGTGGCATATTTTATAATAATAGGAGGAAAACATATTTTTTACAATAATATCACATAATAGTATTGGCTTGAAGGAATCTAGACCTTTTCTGACTTACTGAGAATCCAGGATCTCATTTAAAAAAACACATGAATGAGTGCAAAGCTGTTATTTTAGAAATGCTCCTCATAAATGTTATTTGTACACATTGTGCATTGAGGAAAATTAATTTCTGTTACATACCTGCACGTTTTCCATTCAAGTAGTTGGGACAAGAGAAAACTAACTACCATGTCCCTCTTATCCACATAAATAGCAAATGGCTTGAAATGACTTACAATAGCATTGTGAAGGACCTATGGGCAATAACACTATAAACTATTTTATCAGTGTGAGGAAAAGAAATTATTTGTAGGCCCCAGAGTCTTTTATCATACCTCAACATCATCTTTCTCTTTGTCGTACAACATCATTCCAACTTTTGGCCATTTCAATTATAATTAATAGCACTATTTAAAACATTTCTTGGGTGCCTGGGTGGCTCAGTCGGTTGAGTGTCTGACTCTTGATTTCAGCTCAGATCATGATCTCATGGTCCTGAAATCGAGCCCTGCATCAGGCTCTGTGCTCAGCATGGAGCCTGCTTGGGATTCTCTCTCTCCTGCTGTCTCTGCCCTTCCCCCACTCACATGCACACACTCACACAATCTCTCTCTCTCTCTCTCTCTCTCTCTCAAAAATAAACAAATATTAAAAAATAATAATGATAAAATAAATAAAAAATTCCTTAAAGGATCATGTAATACACAATACATTCATACTTGTTTATTTCTGAATACAAGTCTGCTTTTTCCTGTGATTCTCAAATGTAAATTGTCTTTCTAATCAGATAAAAGTTCAGCTGTCATTCATCGGCTATGCTAGAAAGAAAAGAAATTGAGATTCTCACCACAGGAAATGTTTGTGTTTAAGTAAAATGTACCACTTCCAAGGCAGAACTAACCATAGAAATAGAAATTAGTGAATCAAAAATGTAGAAATATGAGATGTATACTCTACTCATAGGAATTCTTACTCCTTTGGACTTAATACAATTCATAAAGACTGCATGTTGATCAGTTTCACAAAATAATTTTCAGTATCAAGCTGATGGTGATAAAGGACCATGTAATGGATAGAAAAGTAGTTCAGCAGTATTTTGAGAGAAATAGAAATTTTTCTGTTCCTAATGTAAAAATCAGAGTAATCTGCAAGGGAAGGCACTCTTCTTTAATTTGTGTAATTTTACAAATAGAAATACCAGAGCATGAGTTTTGATGTCATATAGATCTGAATTTGGTGGTACAGATTGGCCTTTTAATAACTGATTGACCTTGAACTTGAGTCTTAGCTTCACTATGTTTTTTCTTTACCTGTAAAATGGGATAGCAACACTACCTGTGGTATTTTTATGAGGATTAAATGAGATAATGTATGTCTAGTACTTAGTACTCTTCCTGCCACGTGGAAAATGCTCAAGAAATAGTATTTAATGCCATAATATATTACTCCTGCTCATAAATAAAAGTATACCAAAGACTGTCAAGTGCCTTTGGATCAAATTAGCACTTCTTCTTCTCCCTGTGGAGGGATTTAATAAAGGACAACAGGGCTAGAAGTATTTCCTTGGTTTGGTTCCTCTAGCTACCCAATAACTAGCCACTTAAATCCTAGCAATTAAAAGAAATATGAATATGGGGCACCTGGGTGGCTCATTTGGTTAAGCATACGACTCTTGATTTCAGCCAGGTCATGATTTCACCATTCGTGAATCCAGCCCCACATCAGGCTCTGCACTGACAGCATAGAGCCTGCTTGGGATTCTCTTTCTCCCTTTCTCTCTGCCTCTCACCTGCTTGTGTGCGCTCTCTCTCTCTCTCTCTCTCTCTCTCTCTCTGTCCCGCACACCTCTCTCAAAATAAATAAAACAAACTTTTGAAAATTTTTTTCAAAATAAATATGAAAAGAGTTCATCTGTTTCTTTTGGTTTGGTTTTGAAAAGCAGAAGGAAGAGTGTTCAAATAGGTAACACTAGAAACTACCCTGATCCAAGCCTTCTTTTAAGTTCCATTATGGAAACCACTAGCTCATACTCTGGGCAGAAGAGCCTGAATATAACCTTACAGCATCAGAATTCTGAAAACAGTTCTGACCCCATACCTTTTTTAAAATTTAAGATTAATTGCTAGGGGAAAAAAGGAGAGCAAAAATAATATATAAAATAGTTGGAGACTCTTTATAAAAATGAAACCAGGCAAGAAAAAAAGAATAGCCTGAACAAATTAAATCACTAGGTAATGGATAAAATAGTAAGATTAAGAAAAAGGAGCTCTTAACCAAGTTCCAGAGTATCAATATGTGGATAAAATGGAAAGATTAACAAACCAAGTCCACAAAGCCGATGCAACAACTATCAGAGGAAAAAAGTAACTCTTCAAATGAATTAATTGACAAAAAGATACGAAGGTGAAATAGTGCATCCCTTAAAGACAAAATGGGAAGCCAAGAATAGGAACCATCTAACTCAGTGATTTTCATCTGGATCAGTATTGCCCTCCAGGGGACATTTGGTAATTTGGGGGGGGGGGGTCATTTGTAGTTGTCATAACTGGGTGTGGAAATGCTACTGGCATCTAGTGGGTAGAGGCCCAGGATGCTAGTACACATCCTACAAAGAACAGGACAGCTCTCAACAATAAAGAATGATCCAGTCCACAATGTCAACAGTGATGCTCTTAAGAAACTCTTAGCAAAAAAATAAAATAAAATAAAAAGAAACCCTTAGCTAATTTAAGAATCAACTGTAGACAGATTTAATACAGAAGCAGGTATATAAGACTAGAAAATCAAGGAGCCCTTGTATGACACAGGGCCAATTGCCTTTTTTTTTTAATTCAAAAAATCAATGAAATTATTGCCCTGGAAAGATAGACCTACATTTATTCACAATTAGCATATTCTCTGGGCAGAAGTAGTATAATGTTGTGAGTGTCTGGGATGACCTACCCTGCTGTACCATAGAAAACCTAATCATGACATTCCCTGGAGCAGGAGGAGTCCTATCGTCCCTAGCTGAAATCAGAATGCATTTTCCCCTATGGAAAAAAAATGTAATAAATGGAAGCAAGGTAAAATTTAGATAGAGTGGTTAGTGTTAGCTTTCACATCACAGTGTGGCTTAAGGATCCATCATTTTCCCAAATATGTTCTTTAGATCTCTAGTTCTGAAAGAGGATGTTTGTAAAAGAAAGAGGTTATCTGGTTAAATATAATTGAGAAACTCTGAATATTTTATCCCTTTCTTGGCAACTAATAAGTCCACATTAGCATACTAAAGGCTTTGAGGGTCTTCTTGAATTTGGGCTAGCTTATTGTTTCCCAAATGTATTTGTACATTGAATCTTTTTTGGTTTGGGTCACAAAATACTCATTAACCTCCCAATGAACTAATGTTTGATAGAGTATATTTTGGAAAATGCTGAAATAGACTTTTATAGCTCCTCTTAAAGACCCATATACTGGGGAACCTGGGTGGCTCAGGCAGTTAGGCGTCTCATGTTATGTTAGGCTCAGGTCATGATCTCCCAGTTTGTGGTTTCAAGCCCGGCATCGGGCTCTGTGCTGACAGCTCAGAGCCTGGAACCTGCTTCAGGTTCTGTCTCCCTCTCTCTCTGCTCCTCCCCCACTTGTGTTCTGTCTCTCTTTCTCTCTTTCTCTCTCTCAAAAATAAACATTAAAAAAAAATTTTTTTAAGGGACGCATAGGTGGCTCAGTTGGTTAAGCGTCTGACTTCAGCTCAGGTCACGATCTCACAGTTCATGAGTTCAAGTCCCATATCAGGCTCTGTGCTGACAGCTCAGAGCTTGGAGCCTGCTTCCGATTCTGTGTCTCCCTCTCTCTATCCCCCTCCCCCATTCGTGCTCTGTCTCTCTCAAAAATAAATAAACATTGAAAAACATTAAAAAAATTTTTTTAAGACCCATACACCAATGATAAAAATCTCTTTGTGTTTTAAGTTCCAAACAGCTGACTTAATAGATAAGCATTTGGAAAAGCCTCTATTCTTCAGTTGAAGCCTACCCCAGCAGACGAAATGTTGAATGTCATCTTCATTTTTATCTTCCAGAAAAGCCATTTTCTAGAGTAAATCTTATTTTTGATAAAAGTCCGAACTCAAGTAATAAATACTAACTGAAAAGATCAGTGCATGGTGTTCTATACTCCAGGCTCCTTGTAGAATTACTGGTATCACTGCAAAACAATTTACCAGAAATCATAGAGGAAATAGATCCTCGAGGGTGGGGAGTGGGGGTAGAAAAATGTCAACTGTTACATTGAATCTTCTTAAAAAAGAGGTAACTAAAAATTGTACATTGATCAGCTTAATGACTAGAGACATTAGAGCAAATAATTAAGACAATATACAACCACTTATAAGTATACATATGGTAACATAGCATTGTTTTATAAGTCTCTAAGCTTATAAGTTGACACACCTTTTCACAGCAACGTATTTTCCATCTTTGTTTAAGGCAATGGACAGCAAATACAAAGTTACATCCACAGTTTATGTTCTTATCCTCCATTAGCTCTTCACATAGCTTTTAAGAATTTTTTTATAAGACTTACAAACTGGCAGAGAGGACACTTAAACAAAAGCAGTAATCATACATCTCATTAAATTATTTTTGAAGAAAAATGAATCGGATTTTTGTGTAATGCAATGGTCTTGAATTCATCACCAAGGCAATCTCATGTAGTGAAGAGAACACTGATCGGAAGTTAAAAGTATACACAGTCAGTTAAGCGTCCGACTTCGGCTCAGGTCATGATCTCAGAGCCCCACATCAGGCTCTCTGCGCTGACAGCTCAGAGCCTGGAGCCTGCTTTGGATTCTGTATCTCCCTCTCTCTCTGCACCTCCCCTGCTCAGATTCTCTCTCTCACTCTCTCTCTCTCTCTCTCTCAAAAATAATAAACATTAAAAAAATTTTAAGTATATTCATGGGCTGACTCTAATACAGACTACCAGTGAAATCTAGAGAAATTAACTTCGGTGTGTCTTATGATTTTCATTTTTCCCTTTCTTGCTAGTTTCACTGAGTAATATAATCCCAAAGAGAAATATATTTGAAAGGAATTATAAAGTTATTACAAGATGTCATTCTGGTTTATTTCAAAAGAGAGTCTTCATGTGACAAGTCTTAATCATTGTCTTTTTTACTCTTCATGAAAAAAGTTGACTCTTTTCCATATGTTGATAAAGATTTTCAAGATACTGCTTTACTAAGATTTTTTTTAAGTAGAGTGACTAATATTACACTGTATGTTAACTAACTGGAATTTAAATAGAAACTTGAAACTACAAAAATAAAATAAATGGAATAGTTTTTAATTTGTAGTTGTTTAACTTCAAAATGCATTGTTTTAAACCAAATAATATTTACATACTCATGTAATCTTTCTTATCCACTACTATATTAATTCTGAGCACAGCACAGAACAAGAAGAGTTTAGCATAGCTCATTTTTTTTACCCACCAGAGCCTTCAGAGGAGGATGCAGAATTCTTTTGCCACTTAAACTATATTTAAACCATCTGAATCCTTCCTAGTCTTCACATACCCTTCTACTGTAGAAGAATTGATTCTATGCACAGTGGCAAACATTTCAACTTGGAACAACCTATCTTTCCAAACTCCAATGTGTATTCCACATGTGCTTTCTTGGTAGAATGTTTACAAAAGGTGATTTGGTTCAAAATATAATTAGCCTTGGAATCAAGTGTTAAAAGCGCCATATAATTTTTGAAACACTTCAAAATTTTCTCCTTCAATAGTTTTTATGTTAATCCCCATTTAAAGCCTAGATCACTTTTAGAAAGCAATAGGAAAATTTACAAATAAGATGTAGCTTATTCTTTGAAATGAGATTTTAATTGTTTTTGTCCTCCATTAATGAAACTGAAAAGGCTTGAAGTTAATAATAATTGGGTTTTATTTGATTTAGATTGTTAGAAGGCTTTAAAGCCAATACTTAAATCATCACATTGCAATGTTTACAATCCAACTTTTTCTCAAGCTCTTTTATCCAAAAATGAAACTTAAAAAATATGGCCCTAAAGATCAAAGTGCCTGTTTTTACTTATTTTATTAGATCCAGATATATTGCCTTTATTCTTAAAAAATTACTGACTTTCCATTCAATTCCTTTTTTTCCTCTTTAAATGTGTGATTGTCTACCTTAAATTACCTCGGGATGTTTTCATAGAAATGCAGTCAACCATCTGAAAGTAATTTTTCTGTCTGGTATGTAGGGAGTTTGATGTGTGTATGTGGCATGCTTGTAGCTTAACATTCCTTACTACTCTCATTCCCATCAAAATATTGGCTAAAATAGTCAAAACAGATGTGTTTATGTGTGTATGTATGTATATATATTTTTTCTCCTTAGACTCTAGAGAAAACTTTTTTTTGTGAGTGTTAAAGGGTTTGTCAGACTTAAGGAGAAATTTCTGTTTAGTCTTTTCTTAAACTCTTTGGTAACTGTTAGAGAGAAGATTGCTTCTAAGGTGCTATTTATCACCCTGAAATTTAATGATTTTAGCATGTTTGAAGAGAGAGTTTAAAAGATAGGGGGATAAATACAATTGAAAAAGGAAGCAATTCAATAGTATTTCAGCAGACATCATGGATAGCCTAAAATGGGAATGTTTCTACATATCCAGAGGCAGGACTTCTCTAGTTCTGACGTGATTACCAAACAGCTCTCTAAGGTTTAATATGTTAAAAATGAAGGAGGTTAGTCAGGTTGACATCTCTGGTTAGAAGGAAGCAAGGGAGGGAGGAAGGGGAAAGGAAGGAAAAATGACGGAGGGGAATGGAAAGCTGACAAAGAGGGAGGAGAAGGGAACTATGAAAATAAAAATTGATGATATAGCTCCCACCCTTTTCAGTCCAGTGTGTGCGGAATGTCCCATTTCCCTTTTAACAAGTTATCAGTCAGTAAATATTGAACAGTTACTATGTTTAAGGCACTGTGCTATGGGCTGGAGATACCACAGTAAACAACAGAGAAATTTTCCTTGTGAAATTTACATTCTAGAAGAGGGGCAGAATTCAAGCAACTGATTTAATAAATACTTATTGGACTATAAATGGCATGCTATGAAGAAAAACTACAACAGAAAATGAGAACAAATACAAAGAAACCCAACCAAGAGTAAAGTCAAGGAAAGTATCCCTGAAGAAATAACGTTTTTGCTTAGCTCTGAAGGGTGTGGGTGTGAATTTTTAGCAAGAGGAAAGGAACACCAGAGGAGGACAGAGTCCTGGGTGCCATATGAAAATAATTTTACAAAGAAAGGAGTAGTCCTCTGTGTTAAAGCTAAGATAGATCAGAAAAGTCAAGGGACCTAAGAATTGTCTACTGGATTTTGCAACATGAAGGTGCTAGTGACCTTGACAAAATAGCAGTTTTGGTATAGTTTGGGGGGCAAGAGACTAATCAGAGTAGGTTCAAGAAAGAGAGAGGAGGAAATTCCACGTAAAAGTGAGATCCTACACTATTTGTCTTTCTGTGTCTGGCTTATTTCACTTAGCATAATGTCCTTTGGATTCATTCATGTTATCACAGATTGAAGATTTCCATCTTTTTTATGGCTGAATGATACACTGTTGAATACATATACCACATTTTCTGTATCCATTCATCCATTAATGGACACTTAGATTGTTTCCATATCTTAGCTATTATGAATAATGCTACAATGAATATGGGAGTTGATATATTTCTTCAAGATACTAATTTCATTTCCTTTGAATATATTCCCAGAAGTAGGGTTGCTGGGTCACAAGATAGTTCTGTGTTTTTTTGAGGAACCTCAATACTGTTTTCCATTTTAAAGTTGAAATTTGAGAGTAGTCCTCACGTGTTCTCACCACACATATACTACCCATATAAATGGTAACCATGCGAGGTGAAGGATGTGTTACCTAGATTTTGGTCATCATTTCATATCATATATGTATATTATATAATCATGTTGCACACCTTAAAAATCATTTTGTATGTATGGCCTTAATATATAACATTTTTATTTGTCAATCATACCTCAATAAAGCTACGGAAGAAAGAAGGAGAGGAATTAGAGACTGAAAATATAAACAAGGCTTTTAGGAGTTTTTTTCTGTAAAGGGGAACAGAGAAATGAGGTGGTAGAGTGGTAGTTTGTGGGTGAAGAGAGGTGGCATTTTGGTTTTTCAAAATTGGAGAATTACAGCATGTTTCTTTGCTAATTGGAATCATTGGGTAGAAAGGGAAAAATTGATGCTGCAGGAGAAAGAAACGAACATTGTTCAAGAGATACCTTTGAGTAAATAAGAGAGACTAGGATCCAGTGAACAGCTCAGTAATTTGGAATATCCATAATGTCTAGTATCCTTCCATTCAAGCATTCAAAAAAAAAATTTAATCAATACCTGCTCTGGGTCAAAGTATTGCCAAAAGCACTTATAACAAAGATACCTAAGACCTAGTTTCTGCAAAAAAAGTAGAAAAACCTCTAACAGACAGATATATATAATACAGTTTAATAATATATAATAATACAAATATACCAAAAGCACTAGGAAGGAGCCCAGGACAGTGGGCAATTAGCTCTGCCAAAGGGCATTGTGGCATTGTGGCATTTGCAATTTGCAAATTTGCAATTTGTAGTATTAAAACATAGCAATTCCATTTTAAAACAAGTACTTTAGATCATTATAAAGTACTTCATCCTTGTCAGTGTTCTTAAAATTATATTTAGTGTTCTATTTGTGTTTAATTACAGCTAAATATAGTTCATAATAAAAAAGACTGCTTACCTTTAATTTCAGAATAAAATTCAAACAAAATCTAAAAATACTGATTTTTCAACTCTACTACATTTATTAGAATACAGATACACAGTGCACAATTCTCACCTGTCTGTAAATCCAAGTTAAAAAGGTCCAGATGTGCAATAGATATGAAAGCCAAGTAACAAAGTAGTTTAACTGTGTGACACTAGCACAGAGATATCACAAGGCTTATGATAGGGTATCAAATGTACTCTACAGTTAATAAATGCTTTTTGCTTAGAGGAGTAAAAAAATTATGAGGTAGTGGTCAGCAAAATTCTTAAATGGGCTCTTTTTTTTTTTACTATGTTCTTGGCTATAATTATTAATTTTCATCATTAATTAGTAAATGTAAGTGTCATTACCTAAAGAGATGTCTTAAAATTTTTCAGATTATTTTTAGAGATATTATTAATTTATGTACAGTTACATAAAGAATGAGTCAAATGTGTTTAATAAGCCTTTACAAACCATACAAACCTAAAAGTATTTTTACTTTTATTTTATTTAAAAATACTTTTAGGTTTGTATGTATTAAAATACATATATTAATAATAGTGTACATTTGATTTAAATCTAACAATGATGTTTATAGTACCCTTTTATTTTTAGCCAGTAGTACTACAGCAACAAGCCGTAAAGTTGTTTTTCCATTTGAACTTTGCTGTCTTGTGAAATTAAAATACTGCTATACATGCAGTAGCAAACATTTCTAAGCTGCACTCAAAGATCTCTGTATTTGGAATTAGAAATAATTTAAGCTATTGTCTCTTTTTCAATTTGCCAAGGACTGCTATTTATGTAAGAATGTTACCTCATTCTCTTATTAAGTCTGTTTCAATACTGCAGCACAATAAAAAAATTATAAAAGGAGCAATAGTTATAAGAATATGATTTCTTAATTATTAACTAATACTTCTAAAAATGGTTATTTTTACTTGCATTGCTAAATTCATAGCTTTATAATCAGTAAAAGCAAAAGCCTGATGTCTTACAAAAGTACATTTTAATTAAGATTTTGATGTTTTTTATTTAATTCAATATCTTTTTCTCAATTTTATGTTAGCAATATATAGTATACTTCTATTTAAAAATCACCAAAAAGTGTTTAATCTTCTGCAAAATTTGTCCTGTGGTTAATAATAGAACCAGACATATCAAAGGTTTAATTACATACCTCAATGACTTAGCTTATTGAGAATCTCAAAAGATGACCCAAAATACAACAAATACAATTATGTATTTCATATTCTGTGTGTGAAGTATGTTTCTTCTTGTTTTTGTACATATATATTTGACTTTAAACAACCAATCAATTCTTTGAAAAGCATCAAACTACTTTCAAATAAGATATAGAGCACATAAAACAACTGCTTATTTATTGCATTATTCACATTCTGAAAGATTTTCTTGGTGACATGTAGAAACAGTGTTAGACTTGTTAATTGCTTCAGTTTCAGTGCACATGATGAAATTGAGTTTATTTTAAAAACCAAATTCTGGGGGCGCCTGGGTGGCGCAGTCGGTTAAGCGTCCGACTTCAGCCAGGTCACGATCTCGCGGTCCGTGAGTTCGAGCCCCGCGTCGGGCTCTGGGCTGATGGCTCAGAGCCTGGAGCCTGTTTCCGATTCTGTGTCTCCCTCTCTCTCTGCCCCTCCCCCGTTCATGCTCTGTCTCTCTCTGTCCCAAAAAAATAAATAAAACGTTGAAAAAAAATTAAAAAAAAATAAAAATAAAAACCAAATTCTGAAGAAATAAGTTGTAGTTTTGAAAACACAGAATTCAGAACATTGAAAATCTGGATAACTGAATATGCCAAGCAGTTGAATAGACATGACAAAGGAGACCTTTCCTAAAACCTTTACACCACGCTGGAAGGACAGAATATATCGACCTGCATCAGCTCTCCCTAAGCTTTCCCTTTGTAAAGAGATCTACTCCGTGAGAATTTTGGAATCTTAGATGACTGTCTATAAATTCATTTGCATACTTTGAAAAGAAGCCATTAAATAAACACTACATTTTTTTGGCTCATTTATAATTTTATCATATCTAGTTCATTTTCAGATTTTCCAGGAGCTTAGCAAATTATACTACGTAAACTCTATCATTCATTGTACATAATATAAATCCATAAGGTTACATTTTCTGTAGGAACAGAATTAGAAGTCTCCTAATGGAATTTTTTTAAATACATAGACTGATCATAGTAATTGATCATGAAATTTAGCTGGGCAAGGAGGGAAATGAAGAGGATATACAGTGACCCAGAGGTGTTGCAAGGTGAGAAGATCAGTAGACTAAGGGGGAGGATATTTGGACTTGGAGTGCTGTAGGGATGCACTAGAAATACAGAAGGTGGTAGTGAAAAGTGGGATACTTGAAGGGATTACAGCCTTGGGAGAGGACAGGATTAAGCATATGACTACGGGAAAGGGAGAAGGAGAGATCCTCGAGAAACTCAGTGACCAGAGTATTGGAGGGTGAATATTGAAGTCCCCAAGAATCATGGCACAAGTTTCAACCCTGGCAGTACATACTTCCCAACTGTGTGTCCTTGGACCAGTTACATAACTTGTCTCAATTTCTTCATCTGGTAAAATGAGGGTAAGGATAATATATTTCTCATAAGTATGAGGATTAAACAATTTAATACTTATAAAAGCACCTTAGTATTGATATATGAGTTAGTACTGTTGTCATGATCATCAAAATCATTGTTATGATCCAGTCCTGTGTGTGTCTTTGCTTTTCATTTAAAGTGTATTTAGCAATTATTTTATGCCAGGCATTGTGCTCGGTATCCTTTTTAAAGTTTTGTATGATTTTCTTTGGCCCTTTTGTGCTTCAGGAATTTCAAGTTGGTCAAAAATAATACACTGAAGCCTCACCAAAAAGTTATCCTTGAAGTCTGTGCCATGAGTTCTGCTTGCTTAAAGTAAAATGCTGTTTAGTAAGAATATAGACCTAGAGGGGAAGCAGAATAGACCAAAGCAGTGATTACTTGGATCTGGAAACTAGACTTGTTCACAATAGCAAAAGAGATGCTTGGGGAGAGAGCCAGCTATAGGCCATAAAAGGGAATCTAACCATATTGCTGAAGCATGGTGGTATATCCAGAATGTATTGTGACAGGAGTTGGGGGGCAGACAAGATGGGAAGTTAGCATTGTAGTGTTTCAACATGAAACAGTGGATTAATGTCCTTGCAGGCAGGTTAAACGCAAGGGGCTAGTATCTTGGAGATTGGCTATCAAGATGTAGGCACTTGGGCATTGGAGAACAAGACAGAAGATGAAGTAAAATCCCTAAAATAATGTACTCTTTGTAAAGGACCATACACTTAAAGTCAAGGGCTCCTAAGAAAGTAAACCTAGGCTATTCTTAATTATTTATAAAAGAATGCCTTAAGATTGCATTATCATCTGGCCAATTACTACAGGCAGTTTCACCTTCTGGCTCAAAACACACATTTTTCATCTACACAAATGCCAACCATAACGTTGCATATGGGTGAGTGTGTTTTGCAGACTGTAGCTAAAAATCAGTGTTAAGTTTGAGCGGACATGGGGAAGAAAAACAATGTGATGTGAATTTTGTTCTCTGTGTTTAGGCAAGCTACGACCTATATCTATGCCAGTGGAATATAATTGGGTGGGGGACTATGAAGATCCAAATAAGATGAAGAGAGATAGTAGAAGAGGTAAGTGTTCTAGAATTTCAGTGTAGGCTGGGTTGTTGGAACAAAAAGCAAATTTAAATGTTCTTTAAATAGGATGTTATGGCTTCAGTGGAAAACTTCATTCTGTCATTGACTTTATGATACACCCAAACCAACTCAGACCAGCATTTAACTATCTTGATATGGTATTAAATAGATATCTTCTCTGAATGTCTCTTAAGGGATTCAGGGTAGATAAGAACACTGTTAAAAAATAAATATCTAATTGTTATTTGAAAGTTACTATTTGGAAAACAAGGTCAGAAGTGTGAAACTGCATAAAAGAGTTAAGTTCAGTGAATAGGAAGAGATTGTAATCAGTCCCCATTGGTCCGCAATGCAAACTCATTACTTTTGTATTAGTAAAATCTTAAAATGAGCATTGACATACATGAGTAAAGCTAATGGAAACTGGGCCAGTGACTCTAATGAAAACCATATAGAAATGGAAAAAAAATGCTTTGCTTTTTTTTCTCTTCTGTTTGCTGTTCAGGGTTATCTTCTTACTTGGGGGTGGGCTACACTTGAAGTATCTACCAAAAGTAAGTTTTTATGTTCACTTGTCCTGCTATTGAGGTGAGCCATAAAGAGAGCCGCTGAAAGTCTCACTACTAAGTGGGATTTGACCAACTGTGGATATGGTAGGCTACTTCTGCTTTCAGAAATAGAGAGCCATAAAGTTGTAGATAAAAAATAAAACAAAGCAAAAAAGTATTCATAGAACCTCAGCTCACTAAGCTTCCTTCATAAATATTGAACCCATTTGCCTGTTATTTCTAGCCGCTGTACAGAATTTGCCATACAGGGATAACCAAGCACGAATATTTGCTTTATTAGTCTATTCAACACTGGTTTTATGGAGTGAGCGTTTCAGAAAATGTTAGTGAAATACAGGAACATTGACAGATTCCTTTACATCTATGTATTCATTCCATTTTCCAAACTTTAGTTTCTAACTTCATTTGTTTTATAGAATTAATCAAGAAAAAATAAAAAGAGAAACGCTTATCATACGCCATTTCTGAGTCACTGTTTTGGGAGTTCATATGATAGTGCTATCTTGGGGGAAAAATGCCTTATGAAGTTCTAAGTGCTGGCTATCAGTGTAAGCATAGATATTATGAACTGAGTTTCCTGATTCAGAATGTGGGCCTTAAGTTGTCCAAAAATGCTACCTAGTCAGTTAGAAGTCAGTGTTTGTCATCAATTTTAGCAGAATCCCACTGGGGGAACTTGTTAAAAATTGTATGAGCCACACACCCAGAACTACTGATTCAAGCTTCAGTGATTCTCATGTAGTTGGTCCAGAGATAAAATCTGGAGAAATAATCTATAGGCTATTTCTGATTGCCCTATGATCCCAAATAATTAAGGTTCTCTATATTTTCATTACGTAGGTATTTTATAAATAATCCAGTTACATTTCTGAAATGACATCTAATAGCACAATTAGGAGAGAATGGTAAATTTGGAATATTTGCATATTTATATTGGTGTATTTATCTGTTTTTATGTAGAAAACTCTCTACTCCGATATATGAGCAATGAAAAAATTGCTCAAGAAGAATACATGTTTCAGAGAAACAGCAAGAAGGACACAGGGAAGAAGTCTAAAAAGAAGAGTGATAAGAGTAATAGCCCAACTCACTATTCACTGCTACCTAGTTTGCAAATGGATGCACTGAGACAGGACATCATGGGCACGCCTGTGCCGGAGACCACACTATACCACGTAAGTAAAATTTCAAAGACTCTGTGCTACAGCTTTTATTAGGAGCCTGGCAAATGACTCTTTGGGGGTAAATTCCAGATATTGTATCTTTATCCCTTTGCCAGATTTCCACAAAAGATCCTAAGTTTAGAAAATTTTTAAAAAACCTTGATGGCTTGATTTGTTCTTTAGTTCATCTGTTCAGTGAGTTCATATGTTGTACCAGGTTCAATTTTTTAATGAAATCATAGGCTCAAAGTGACAGAGAATGATAATTAATTCGTTGATTAATCACCTAAAATAATAAATAGTAAATGGATGGCTATCAAGTTCAAATTAAAGATGGGATTTTTAATATATTCATGATTTCATTTAAAAATGAGCATCACGGGGTGCCTGGGTGGCTCAGGCGGTTAAAGCATCGACTTCAGCTCAGGTCATGATCTTGCATTTCATGGGTTCGTGCCCCACATCGGGCTCTGTGCTGACAGCTCAGAGCCTGGAGCCTGCTTCCGATTCTGTGTCTCCCTCTCTCTCTGCCCCTCCCCCGTTCGTGCTCTGTCTCTCTCTGTCCCTCAAAAATAAATAAATGTTAAAAAAAATTTTTTTAATGAGCATCTCTTGGGGCACCTCGGTGGCTCAGTCAGTTGAGTCTGACTTCAGCTCAGGTTGTGATCTCATGGTTCGTGGGTTTGAGCCCCGTGTCAGGCTCTGTGCTGACAGCTCATACATAGGCTGGAGCCTGCTTGGGATCCTGTGTCTCCCTCTCTCTCTGACCCTCCCCTGCTCATGCTCTCTCTCTGTCTCTGTCTCTGTCTCTCTCTCTCTCTCTATCTCCCTCTCTCTCTCTCTCTGTCTCTCTCTCTGTCTCTCTCTCTCTCAAAAATAAATAAGCATTTAAAAATTTCAAAAACTAAAAAAATAAAAATGAGCATCTCTTACCTATTAGTCTTGGAGCATGGTGCTCAAGGCAAAACTGAGAACACATAGATAGCGCATTATTATATGGAGAGAAAGAAACACCAAGAGTTCCGATGTAAATTGATTGTTGTAATGGGTGGGTACAAGAAGTGTAGGAGGGTTAGGGGAGGGGGGCAGCCTTAGCTTTCTGGGAAAGTGAGAAAATATTTAGAATGGGGAGTGTTTGTGTGAAGAGTGAAAGATAAGTAGCAGTAGTATGGGGAGAAGTATATGGAGGTGCACCACATTCTCTTGTGTGAGAATATGGTATGTTCCAGGGACTTCATGATGCTCAGAATTACCAGTTCACTAAAAACAGGGAAAGCACATGAGGAGGGGGCAGTAGATGGGCCTAGAGAAGCAGGCAGGGCTTAGATCAGGAATTTCAAGATAAAGTACTTAGGCTCTTTCTTGCAGTGAAAAAAAATTATTGAAGAATTTTGAACTGGGGACTGAAAAGATGAGAGTGGCTTGTTGTATCCCTCTGTTGCATAGCACTAATGAAGAGGTAGGAGGCCAAAGTCAAAGCCATTATACCCAGGCTAGGTGGATGATGAGAAAGTAGGACAGTAGCACTGTGGAGACTGAGAATCTTGTTAGCCAGAACATTCAGTTAACAAAATCAACCCATTGTATGCCATTTTCATTAAAAGGGAATTTGTTGTGCCAATGTAACTGTAGCTTCTTACTAGGAGCCCTTAAAAAACATGGATTACAAGTTTTTAAGTAATTTCAACAACTCTTCTTGGTGATCAGAATATTAAAAATTTTTAATCTGTCACATGGTAGAAGGTATACCACCTAGGTATATAAAGTGTGAAAGATTTAATCATTTATACTTGAATTACTTTTCTCAGCAAATCTTTTAAATCATCTTCTTATTCTATAGCTCTCTCGTAAAACTAGAGTGTAGAAAAATATCTTCATTTATTTGGGTTGAAGTAGGAGAGCAGTTAGCACTCCTAGGTATTCATTCTGTACCCTCTCCAAGCGTCTTCCCCTCTAAGAGAATAATGCCTGTCTCAAAACCTGCTCCCCTAAGTGACTGACAAATCAAATGATTATATTTGCCACAAACATTCGTAGTCAGTCTGAATCTTAGCTGCATGAAGGGGACCACTTTCGCTCTCACTGTCAGAAATGCTGTCTGAACACCAGGCTCCCTCTAGAATCTAGTGCTCCAGTCAAAAATCCTAAACATGAGAGACAGCTGATCTATTCAAGAAGGAAGTTGGTAGTGAGAGATGAGACTCAAAAAGGAAGAAGAGGCCACTTCACCCTGAGCATGTAAACTATTGAAGAGGTTGGATTTATCCTAAAAGCAGCAGTAAGCCATTGAAGGCACTTTTAAACACTCCCCCTGTGCCATCCTGTCGTGCACATCTGGACAGTAGTATACTGTGAGGGAAGAAAATAGATGAATGTTGTGGATTGTGGTTTTACCTTATGGAATATAGTAAAAAGTGAATCAAACTGGTAATCAGGAATATCCCTGAGTATTGAGTATTGTAGAGGAGTATAAACTGTTACCACTTTTCTGAAGGGCATTATTTAGTTACATGTTATCAAGAGCTAGGTCTAGTAACTTCACTTCTAGAAGATTATTCCAAGAAAGAAATCAGTCTCCTTTTTGTCTCCTACTTTTATTAATGTGTCCTGAGTCTGTAAGAAGGTATTTCCAGGACAGGTGATATTTATCCCAACTAACTTTTGACAGAGGGACTGCATGTAAGGAATATTGTTAATTATGTCAGGGGGTGGGGAGCAGGGGAGTCCTGCACTGTAACACTGACCCACTAATCCCGTAGTAGAAGTATTGACACTTTCTAACTCTATTCCTTGTTTTAAAATAATTGCTAGCCCCAAAATGTATGCCTAACCAATGTTCAAATGCCTATAACCAACGTTCAAAGGAGAAAACATTTATTAGTGAGGTTTTCACTAGGCTCTGAGTTCCCTTGAGGACAGTTATCAAGGGAGCTTCCACATTTATTGTCTTTCAAACCTCATAACAACCGCATTTGCAAATGACAAAACTCAAACTCAGAAGGATTATATGATTTACCCAAAACTGTGTTGCAAAAAGTGTGAGCGTAAGGACTGGAACCCAGATCACCTACTCCAGTGATCTTTGCACACTCTACCCTGCTTCTCTGTGCATGGTAGGATTCCTTACACAAATGAATTTATGCTTTAACAACTAATTGAATGAATTTTCAAAAAGTTTAAGAAACATGTGCGTTCATATGTTGATTTTGATAACATTTTCAGTACCTGGATTGATTTGTACCCAGATTTCTCTTTTGCTCTGTGTTCCTATTTTTTATTAAGTTCAGAAAAAACATACAGAGGCACTGCTGTTATAAAGCACAAGTAGTTATTTGGCATGATATATTGCTGAGACTGTGGAAGATTGTAATTAAAATTGCCTGGACCTTGGAGACAAAACAACATACACTTAAATGATTGCTTTTTATATTTTGCAGGAATACTTGGTTGTTTTTGTTTATACACACCTATTTAAAAATTAAAGTATTTTTCCTTATGTTAAATTGTCCTAAAACAGAAGATCAATATCAGTATTTCATCACCTTCATGATGAACCACTCATCTTCATTCTTACAGTTATTCATTTGGATAGCACAGCCATTTTGAATGGAATGGGGCTGAAGTGGAAGTGGACTATGAAACCTGAGTACTGAGTTTCATAGACTGCTATCTCTGTTGTAATATAGTAACTCCCTGTGCTCTGGGTTCAAATTTAGAGAAAATTTAATTGAATTTAATGGCAGGATTATATCAATTTTAAATACCCTTTAAACAATTTACGAAAAGAATGGTGTGTGTGTGTGTGTGTGTGTGTGTGTGTGTGTGTGTGGCGTTGAGGGAAGACGGGGTTCCCTCTAAACAGAACCAGATTATAATCCCCCGTGGTCTGTTTTGGAAGGCAGCTCAATAAAAATACACAAAACAAGGCAAATACAGTTTGGTTTTACTGTTTGACTCATTGCACTTTGCAATTATAGCAGAAATGTTTATTTCATAATAGAGAAGATTGAGACATCTGTGGTATTGTAAAATACACAGATTTTTATTAATTACATATATTTGTTATTCCAGTTTATATATTTTTCTTAAACTTACTTAAAAGGAAATCACTCACTATGCTCTAACCACCCTGATTATCCACTTTTTGACATGCTGTGCCCTATACTGAAACTGTTTTTACCCCTTTTTCCCCTCCTGGCTGACTTCTATCTAAATGTGAAATTACAGAGAGGCTTTGCACGATTACTACTACCCTAAACTAAATCAGCTTCTTCTATTACAATCTCTTAGCACTCTCTATATTTTCTTCAAAACCTTTTTTTATGATTTGTAAGTATATGCCTAGTTATGTGATTGTCTGCCAAGTGTCTTTCTCCCTTGTACATAGTAGGGAGGACATGTCCACATGCATGACAGAAAAGGATAGCTTTCCCATTTTGTTCAGCATTATATTTCAACACCTAATATAGGTATAGTAACTTATAAATGCTCAGTAAGCATGTGATGAATAAATGAATGAATGAGTAAATGTGACAATAACTTCATTGCCTGTCTCAGGATATCTCCATTGTTGTCCTCAGCCTGCAAACAGCTACCTCCATGTCCTAGGCCAGCCCTGCTCAGCACAAACAGGCCTTCAGTTGGAATGTATGCATAATGGGAATACCCAGGAACTTATTACCATAGGCTCAGTGTCCCATGTGCCAGAGGAGTGTCCTAGGACTCTGAATATCCTCTGTCATGTTTATCTAGTCCACATTACTAAATTCTGCTTTGGTTCTTGCTTCTTATTCATCACTACCATCTCATTATGGAGGTCGCAATATACCTTTCTGCCAAGCATGTTACAGTATTTTTGAAAAGAGTGTAATTTTATTTTACCTACTCACTGATTCTCTGTCTGAAAATGTAGGAGTTGTTAGCTACCAAAGCCCTCATCTGACCTTGAGAGCACAGGAAGAAAAGCCAGACAGCAGTGTGTGTGTGTGTGTGTGACACAGAGAGACAGAGAGAGACAGAGACAGAGGGACAGAGACAGAGACAGAGGGAGTGGGAGAGGGAGAGAGAGGGAGAGAGAGAAATTGAAATGTAGTGATAAGGTGGGAATGCAAACTGGTGCAGCCGCTCTGGAAAACAGTGTGGAGGTTCCTCAGAAAATTAAAAATAGACCTACCCTATGACCCAGCAATAGCACTGCTAGGAATTTACCCAAGGGATACAGGAGTACTGATGCGTAGGTGCACTTGTACCCCAATGTTTATAGCAGCACTCTCAACAATAGACAAATGATGGAAACAGCCGAAATGTCCATCAACTGATGAATGGATAAAGAAATTGTGGTTTATATACACAATGGAGTACTACAGGGCAATGAGAAAGAATGAAATATGGCCCTTTGTAGCAACGTGGATGGAACTGGAGAGTGTGATGCTAAGTGAAATAAGCTATACAGAGAAAGACAGATACCATATGGTTTCACTCTTATGTGGATCCTGAGAAACTTAACAGAAACCCATGGGGGAGGGGAAGGGAAAAAAAAAAAAGAGGTTAGAGTGGAAGAGAGCCAAAGCATAAGAGAGTCTTAAAAACTGAGAACAAACTGAGGGTTGATGGGGAGTGGGAGGGAAGGGAGGGTGGGTGATGGGTATTGAGGAGGGCACCTTTTGGGATGAGCACTGGGCGTTGGATGGAAACCAATTTGACAATAAATTTCATATATTGAAAAAAAAATAAAAATAAAACCCTTTAGATAAAGAATGATTAGATTCAGGTCTTTTTTTTCCTTGATAAGATATACATATGACAACTTGCTCTCACATTAAAGCTGCTGTACTAAATCCATAAACAAAATAATAATTTATTTTAAATCTACATGCTGACATGCCAGAACAAGTAAAATTTGATTATGGATCCAGACAACATGCAGGTATACTTTCATAAACTGATTAATTTAAAATAGATTTAGAGTAGGTGTTCAAAAATCTGGATAATCTTTTCATAACATTCCAACATTTATATGGTTTGTCTTAGGATATAACAGCAAACATTCATTTGTTGTTTTACTTCTGATAATTAATTTTATCCATCCTCTTCAACTTGTGAAGGTATTTTTGGTGGAACTCCTGGAGGAAGGAGGTGGAGAACGGTCAAAAGACTTTTTTTAACTTAACATTATGAAACAGACACTATTCTAAGTAGTTTATAAATCTTAACTTATTTAATCTTCATAACAGCCTTATGAGGAAGGTGCTGGTGTTATTCTCATTTTACAGATTAGGAAACTGAGGCACATGGATTAAATAAATAGCAAGTGGTACAGCTGGAATTTGAACATTAGCACTGTGCCTCTTACCATTCTATATTGCCTCTCCAAAAAATAAATAACATAATTTAGCAGAAACTCTACAGCAATTCTAGTAGTATCAACCATGTGTAAAGCTCAATCTAAATACTGTAGAATATATATTAACTAATAATAATGCAACTGCTGCTATTAATGAGGGCTAACATTTATTGATTGCTTTCTCAGTTCCTATCCTAAGAATTTATACACATTATCTCATTGAATCCTCAAATTGACCTTGTGAGGTTGCTACTATTTTTATATCTATTTTGCAGAACTGAAACACAGAGTTTACCTTACTTACAGTCACACAGCTAGAAAGTAGCAGACTTAAGATGTGAGTTCAAGCAGTGTGGCTCCAAATTTCACATTTTTAGGTGAATAATGCCATTTCTACTCATAAGTATCTTACCATCTATTAGAGAAGACAGACCTATTATCACAATGATGCAAACTATGCTATATTGTCAAGATATAAACATTTATAATGAAATTTATCTGTATTCATAAAGGTTAGTTTGTCTAATCACTACCTGACTTGCCTGCATTGTTTCAGGATCAATGAAACAAATAAATTTCGGTGGCTAAAAAGCCATCTCTGACCTAACAGTTGTTTATAACAACCACGTTTTCTGCATTTTTACTTTACTCACTTGGACAGCAGCCATAGTACAGTGTTACATGATGTTTTCTTCACCAGGGTGCATGCAGACATGTTAGATATACATTATAAACATTATTGTATTCCCATTTGTATGTTTTCTTTGATTCCCTATGGATGACTTGATTATTTATAGAGTGTTAATGTCATATTAAGAGTAGTTTAGGGCACCTGGGTGGCTTGGTCGGTTAAGCGTCCGACTTCAGCTCAGGTCATGATCTTACAGCTCCTGGGTTCAAGGTCCTCATCAGGCTCGGTGTTGACAGCTCAGAGCCTGCAGCCTGCTTGGGATGCTGTGTCCCTCTCTCTCTTTCCTTCCCGCACTCACGCTCTGTCTCTGTCTCTCAAAATTGAATAAACGTTAAAAAAAAATGTTTTTAAAGAGTAGTTTTAGCAAAGCCCTGCACAGGAACAACCTGGACTGTGAAAAGCCTTTCCTGTTGGGCCATTTTACCAGAGCAGTGATTCTTCAAGTACAGGCAATCCTTGGCAAAGGGCTCCTACTGGCTGAGGCTTGATGCAGTGATTCTTATGGGCAAATAACACATTTCACAGACTTTCATTTTCACTTGTGACTGGATATTGCTTACTAGTAACCTACGATATAATTGTAAAAAGTTACAAATTAAATAATCTTAAATAATGTATTGATAGAGTTTACCGAATATTCTAACTCACTGTTTCTCCAAGAAGCCTGGTATCCATGCAGCTGAGGGTGTAATTGAGCTATTACTATACAAGCATGAACAAATGTAGACAGTTCAGGTTCCTGCCATTTTCAGGTGGAATGCTCTATTGATAATGTCATTAGGATTTGTTTTAAGTTATCTGTAGTTTTTGGTTGCTGTTTCCTTTTCATTATAAACTATGATTAGATTTCATCACTTTTGGTTTTAGTTTGTTTTAGGTTGCTTGCTCTTTTACCTTCTAACATATGATTCACATTACACACGATTTTCTAAAAATGATACTATGAATCATCCAGACCACATGGTACTTATACAGTCATAAAGTGGGGACAAATGGACCATCGAGTCTGTTGGTCTGTCTTAGGGGGCCACAGTCAAAAACTGTTAAGACCCACTACTTTAGATGGAAGCCAGTCTTTTTGGTTTCATGTTTGAACAAATGTAGGTTTCCTTCTGCTAGTTCCTGGTTAGATAATGGCTGTCAGGAAGCACAACACCAAATCTGGCTTAATTAGTGAGGCATCATGCAAAACAGGACACAAAACAAATGAATTAGAAATTATTGAGTTGAAATTTATTAAATTTGAATCTTATTACAAATTCCTTGTTGCCTTTGGAAAAATAAAACCTAAATTCTGAGGCGAGGTCTCTGACTTATTGTTAAGGTCAATATTTGGAGATATACCTGCCTTGATTAGAGAGGTTAAAGAAGCCCCATTCTCTCATGTTGTAGACCTATGTCGTCCAGCTTTCTAGCCACAGAAAAATTTCCTCAAATTTTGTTGGCAATAGGCCTTTTTCGCTCTGATAATCATCTCACCCACATTACTTCACCACCATAACTCCTTTAATCAAACATGTCAAGTCTAATAAAATGCCAGGTAAAATTATTTTACCCCTAGAACTCTTTAAAGCCTCTCCTGGTTGAAGGACCATAATCTATATCAAATTATTTTCTTCACTCAGCTCCTAAAATCTATTACCCCCTTGATGGTTTTAGCATCCTCCAATTCCACAAAACTATAGGCCTAGTGATTCGCCATGTATACACAAATCTCATCCAAAGATTCCTCTTTTGTTTTTAAATATGAAATTTATTGTCAAAATGGTTTCCATATAATACCCAGTGCTCATCCCAACAGGTACCCTCCTCAATACCCATCACCCACCCTCCCCTCTGTCCCACCCCCATCAACCCTCAAGTTTGTTCTCAGTTTTTAAGAGTCTCTTATGTTTTGGCTCCCTCCCTCTCTAACCTTTCTTTTTTTTTTTTTTCTTCCCCTCCCCCATGGTCTTCTGGTAAGTTTCTCAGGATCCACATAAGAGTGAAACCATATGGTATCTGTCTTTCTCTGTATGAGTTATTTCACTTAGCATGACACTCTCCAGTTCCATCCATGTTGCTACAAAAGGCCATATTTCATTCTTTCTCATTGCCACGTAGTAGTACTCCATTGTATATATAAACCACATCTTCTTTATCGATCCATCAATTGATGGACATTTAGGCTCTTTCCATAATTTGGCTATTGTTGAGAGTCCTGCTATAAACATTGGGGTACAAGTGCCCCTATGCATCAGCACTCCTGTATCCCTTGGGTAAATTGCTAGCAGTGCTATTGCTGGGTCATAGGGTAGATCTATTTTTAATTTTTGGAGGAACCTCCACACTGTTTTCCAGAGCGGCTGCACCAGTTTGCATTCTCACCAACAGTGCAAGAGCGTTCCCGTTTCTCCACATCCTCTCCAGCATCTATAGTCTCCTGATTTGTTCCTTTTAGCCACTCTGATTGGCATGAGGTGGAATCTGAGTGTGGTTTTGATTTGTATTTCCCTGATGAGGAGCGACATTGAGCATCTTTTCATGTGCCTGTTGGCCATCTGGATGTCTTCTTTAGTGAAGTGTCTATTCATGTTTTCTGCCCATTTCTTCACTAGATTATTTATTTTTGGGTGTGGAGTTTGGTGAGCTCTTTATAGATTTTGGATACTAGCCCTTTGTCCGATATCCCAGACTATATGTCTGCATCTCTTGGCCCATACCTGGTATGACAATGAAGTTTAAGGCACAGTTGTTGACTACTGTTCCGTTCTAGTTTCTTGAAGGTAACTTTTTGAAAAACAGTGTTAAATTGTTTGCAGCCTTCATGGACTCTTCATTGACTTTTGGCTCAGGCAGCAACTGGCAGTGGGCCAAAGGTCACTGACTCAACCTAGAATCTCAGTTGTAAACAATATTGCTAAATCTGTTTTTTAACATCTCTGCAAATATCAGGCTAAGCCAAGAACAGGATCCTAATAGGCTTGAACCCAAAACCATGTTGAGAAATATATCAGTGTTTCAGTTCCTTTTCTTAATGTGAAAATAATTTTAAATTAACTAGATACAAACTTTCCTCCTATAAGAAAGAGTAGATTAAGTTATCTTCTCATATTTCCTTTTATTATAAATTTGGAGTGGCCTCAAGAGAGAGTGGTTCTAGTATTTAACCTCCTCTGGATAAAAGAAGAGAATTGTTTTTTCTGAGATTCAGATGGCCAAGAATAATGCTGTACATATAGAACATGAGCTTGAAGTCAGCTGTATGAACCTAGACACATTTCTGAACCTCAGTTTCTCATCAGTAAAAAGAGGATAATACTTACCTAACATGACTATTTCACAATTAAATCATATGTTGTGTATAAAGTTTTTTTCACTGCACTGGGTACATAGTAACTATTTTAATGCCATATGGAACAGAAATTAATCTGTATACATTGGAAGGGAATTAACTTCCTGTCGAGCAAATCAGAAAGCTTTCTAGGACTAAAACGTTTGTTTTCTTTGGACATTAATGAGTGTAGCAGTTAGGGTTAAATCAGGGAAGAAGCACTAAGTGACATGGAATAAAGGACTAGATCTTACTCATTTGAGGAGCTGGTTAAGATGCCTCAGCACAGCCAGTGATCATGAAGAAAATCTGGATGTGAAGCCAGGGAGAGCAAGATAAACTAGAACTCATGAGCACAAACTTGAGCCTTGCCTCCAACTTCAACAACAAAGCTGATGCCTTCCACCATGGAGATTCACAGGCTCCCAGTCCAGCACTTCAAGGAGCTGAAGTTGTGGGCTCAGCTGCTGACTCATGCATACGAACAAGCAGCTGAACAGTGACAATGTATGTGAGCCATAGCAGTGACTGACATCCTACACCAACCTTCAGAGCATAAGGGCTGCTGCCTCACTTGTGTTCTCCAAAGTTCACACAAATTTATTTGGGGCCAACCCAAACTAGAACCATATACCAAACTAGAACCAGAATTCAGAAGGGAATTCTGAAACACATACTTCCAGCTTTGCTAAAGTGGCACAGGAGGAAGCCAGCACACTGAGGTTTCCTTTTCTGTGGCCACTGTAGGTGCCTACCAGGTTAAATCTTCTTTGAAAATTGTCTAAGGACAGCCTATATGGACATCAGTGGTAAAGTGAAAAATTCTAAATTATCATAAATCTGGAATGAACTCAAGGGACAGCCCACCTCTCTGAAGGTATCATCCCGATAGCCCACTGACTTAACCTTCCAAAGCATATACTGGAAAATCCAACTTCAAATTGTCATTTATCTATCTTCAATCAAGAAATTGACTACTAGAAGTAATAATTAGGATAACATGTCTAATCTACCTGAAGGGGTTTGTACTTAATACAATATGTCTAACAGTTCCTTAAAGAATCTCTTTGCATACTCTGAGGAGGAGTACCACAAGGCTGATACCTGGACCACGTTACCTTAGCCACTTGGTGAATCTCCTTCACATAGTTGCATTGCATCCTGTCCTCATTTTGTAATCAGATGACTACCCTAAGAAACAACCATATGAAATCCAATTCTTTGTTTACTATGAAAATATTTTTTTTCCAACGTTTATTTATTTTTGGGACAGAGAGAGACAGAGCATGAACGGGGGAGGGGCAGAGAGAGAGGGAGACACAGAATCGGAAACAGGCTCCAGGCTCTGAGCCATCAGCCCAGAGCCTGACGCGGGGCTCGAACTCACGGACCGCGAGATCATGACCTGGCTGAAGTCGGACGTTTAACCGACTGCGCCACCCAGGCGCCCCTACTATGAAAATATTTTTAAGGATACTGTGTTTTCTACTCCTTTGTGTCCTCCCCCATATATGTTTTTATAATTGGCTAAAAGCATTGGCTCCCTGTGATAACAATGTATGGAAAATATCTGATACAGTATCTGGCACTGCAATAGTACACAAATATTCTTAGTATCTTTCCTTCAACCGTACTCCCAAAATGTCCTCACCAGTGGGATGAGAAGAAGCCAAACCTAGTCTAGGTACATTTAAGGCAACCAGTCTAGAGAAGTGGCAGCAAACATCAAGCCCTGTAGAAATCTAATTTTTCGTATCTGAGCTTGCATAAATTGCTTTCTTTCTCTTACTCAGTCTTCTCATTTACAAGATGAGTGTAACACTGCAGAGAGGACTCTGGAAAATGCCATCTAAATTGATACCATAATGATGATTTGATTCCTGCTGCAAACACAGAATTAAAAAAAATTCCCATCAAGTCCTTCTTTCCCTTCTGTTAGATAAAGACAGTTTTGCTTTCTTAGTCTCAAAATTGTGTGCTACTAGATGGCCTACTAGATGGTTCAGTATGGAAGAGAAGGAACAGTATGATTTACCTTTTCAACTATTTTATTATCATATAGAATGACTTATAAAACTTTCTAAATTTAATTTTTATTTTTACCCAGTATTCTCTTTGAAAGATTTTCTGATACAAAAAAAAATCTCCAGATCAAGGAAACTGCAGCAAAAGTAGTAGATGTAGAAACATTTGAAGTGGTTGTCTTGGAGAGTTTGTCTAGTCTATAAAAGCAACAATCTCAGAATGAGAGCTCAATAAAAACATACTCTTAGCCATAAAAGTATTTAGATAAAAGCTAGCATTCTTGGAATCCATTACACTGACATGGCAAAAATTTCATGTTGGGAAAATCTTACAATATATCAGAGCAACAAACCTAAAAATAAAAGTATCCAGAAAAGGCTGGTTAGTTTCATATTCTTCTAAGCCAGTAAGTCAATAGCCAGGAAAATTTTTCAATAATTATGATTCAGTAATATCATTGCTGACGTCATTATCATGCCATATACAGTGTCTTCATTTGAGATTCTTAGGCTTTGTGCATCTTCATAGAGGTGACTATTTTTATATTATTTATTTCTCTTTTCTTTTACATATAATTTATTTCCTTGTCACTAAGTAGTCTTCAGAAGGAAAATCTGGTTCTCTCAGTTTTTTCTGATCATAAAGGTTTCTTTGTCACAAAAGATGGATGAGCCTACCCTGATTTCTCTGACACCTAGATGTTGACAGTTTGTTAAATGGAAGTGTCAGGAGCAAGAACTGCCCTAGCTCTGCTTTTCACCTGTTTAGACTATCTGCCTCCATCTTGTGCAAAATCTGTGTTCATTATACACATTAATTAAGCACCCCAAAATAGCTGTATGTAATATGGCTGACAAGAAGTTATTTCCATACATAGTGGAGCTTTAGCGTAAACTTAAGTGCCTTTCAATGAATAATCTAGCATTAAGTATTAAGAATGACACTGATTATGGGTATACATGATTCCTAAAACATCAGTTATTGGATATACATTAGTGACTAAGGAAAAATGGGTATTTTTCCCTTCATTTTAAAGTCAGAATCATGTACAGTTAATGATCTAAGAGATATTCTAAGAGCATTTGGTCCAAATCCCCAACACTGCAGATGAAGAAATAGAGGTCAAGAAGAGTTCAGTGACTTGACTGCAATCATAGAGCTGGAATATGGGCTAGAATATGAAGAACTAGAAGTCAGGTCTCCTGATTCCTACCACATTGTTGCTCCAGTGGTACAAAGCATTCCATTCTTGGTGAAATATAAATTTTCCAAGTGTGTCACTCCAGCTGGTGTGTTAATAATAAACTGAAGGGGCTGAGGCAAGTGTGGGCACAGAGAGTGAAGATGTGATCTGGTTGATTCCAGTGGGAGATGACAGTGGCTTACCCCTGGGCTCTGAAGTCGAAGTGCTAAGAAGAGGTTGCACTCTGGATATGTTTTGAAGGGAGAGTGGACAGAATGTGCTGTCAGATTACATATGAAATGCCATAATGCATAGCCTCAGTGTCCTGCACACATAGGTGACTAGTAACTGATTTCATGCTTTCAACAGATAATTTTATGTCACGTCCTGTGCTAGGAGCTGAGTATAGCATGGTGAGCTAAAGCAGATGGTTTCTGCCTTCATAGAAACTAATGCAGTAGTTAAAAACCACATCTTGAGAAAGTAAACCAAGTAATTTTTAGGGATTGCATAATAATCAGCAGTGTATCAGGTGAAAAATTGCATAACACAATGAATCAGCTGCAAGAGATTTCTCCTGGGTAAAGAATTAGTGGAGAGGCAGGCTTGCCTTATTTGGATCACTGATTTCCTCATCAGTATTGACATGGGGTTTTTTAATTGCACTGAGCTCAATTAACACTGTTAATAGATTTGAATAAAATGTTATTGCAGTCGCATCCTTGTCTAACTTGGCTGAGCCTTATTACCTTTCTGTACCTTAGTTTCTATCTCGTTTGCAAAATTAAAATGTTAACATGAGCCTTCCTCTCATGAAAATATTTTGATTAATGGTCGCCAGAAAAAAAAGAAAAACCCTGCAAATCTTTATTTTAATCCACAGAGCAATCTAACTTGCTGATTAAAATTGACAAAAGCATGAAAATTAGAAATTGATAAAATGTTTCCAGTTTGAATTATCTCCATTAATTTAAAGGTGTTACCCTTAATATCTTTCTGTTATGTAGAATCCTTTCATTCACATAGCAGTGTATTTATATCACATGTCACGAGAGGTTTTCTTAAGTGAAAGTCATCGTGTCAGAATCAGTTTTTCTTTACTCTCACATTGTTACTATGACTACAGAATACTTACTTGGGAGGCAGTATTGCACAGAGTGCTTAGGAGAACAGGTTTGGGGATTGACAGACCTGGGTTTGAATTTTAACTGCACTATCTCTACGGTCCTGAGTCAGTTGTTTACACAATCTGTGTCTCAATTTTCTCTCCTTTAAAATGGGGTTAATGATAACAACTGTAAAGATTTATTGTAAGGATTAAAATCAATAACTGATGTAGAGTCCCTAATACTATGCCTGACATAGAAGCCTTCAGTAAATGATAATTATTGTGATCCAAGAATGACAGTTCCTGTTTCCCAAGGGCGGTGATTCTTGTTACCCTTCTTAGCTACTCACCATTAATCACTCTTCTTCCCACCTTACCACCCCATAGGAAAAGTGGAATCACCTTATGGGATCCTGTATAAGATCCTGTATAAGACTCCCTTCACAGTCTGATGTACAGTGTATTCTTTTGATGAAACATAGATTCTGCCCAACCTAATGAGTTTGACCTCTAGATTCCCCTTGCCAATTACTGCCTTTTTATTGTTACTTGACTGATAATTTATTAGCATGCTTAATGTTCTTAAAAACACTCTTATTTTTTTGAGTGCATGTGGAATCATTTTGAGTCAACATAAGTCGGGTTGGCTTTATTGACGGAACCGAGAGCAACCTCACCCCACTGTACTCAGAGACCTCGTCTGTGAGCAGTGTCTCTTACCCTTTCTGCTCACTTCACAGTTTCCCTCTCAAGCGTCAGAATGCGAGGCTACCACCAACAGGAAACGTGTTCAATTCTATGCTGTTATTTCTTGTAAGTGGAAGATTTCTTGATTTAATATTCAGTCCGATTAAAATCTCACCCCACTTCCTTATATTTAGGTCTTTTTTCTGCCAACGGACACTAATGAGAAAGTAAGGCAAAATACTTTTCTTTGTGAAATACTTAATTCTCAAAGGCTTTGTTATTTAAAAATTAAATAGGTGAAAGTAGCTATCATCTATCCCAAGTGTTTCAAATTGCTAAGCACCTTCTTTTCTTATGTATAAGAAAATAAGCTATTAGTTTGACTAGTCACTGCAGAAATGTTGGAACTTTGCAGAAAATTACAGTAAGAGGAAGTTGCTATATTGCAACAAGAGAGTATTTTGATTGCAAATTTTTCCATAAGTGTGGCAATTTGCAACTTGAGAAGAATTTAATAGTAGCTGAGCTTTCAAAATGTAACACAGAAACTGTCATTTTCTTCCACAATTAAAATAAGTGCTTCTGAAAGTTTCAGGATAAGAATGACCCAAATTACCCTCCCCCACATTTCCTCATCCAAAAGAGGGGGGAATGGAGTTTGAACAGAACATCTGTGGACAAAATGAAAGATAAATGGTCTTTTCAGGCAAATGTCTGAAAAAGGGATCTTTTATAGCCAAACAGAATACTATTGCATGCATCGCCATGGTTAAGTAGAGGATCAACAATACTTTCATAATGGCCTTTTATTTTAGCACATTCTATTTTTATGGGTAGAATTATGATTTCAACATGTCCATTCATAATTCATCATATAATTATTCGCATATGTATCTTTTGACACAGATTTAATGTCTTTTTGCCAGCCACATCTTGAATTCAAATTTAAACTGTTAAGTGCACTAAGACTGTCTCGGTGCAAGTAATGCTAAAGGAGAGTGGATAAAAAGGAATACTTCTTACCTACCAAAAGAAAGCCTAGTAAAGAATAGACCTATACATGGATTACTGGAGAAAGGATACTTAGCTTGTTTATATCCCCTGCTGAAGGACTTCTTCAGGTTAAAACAATCACTTTAAGACTTTAATTAAGACTACATGGGGGAAGAGGGGGCAACTGACTGGCTCAGTCGAGCGTCTGACTTCAGCTCATGTCATGATCTCGTGGTACATGAGTTCGAGCCCCACATGGGCCTGCTTCAGATTCTCTGTCCCTCTCTCTCTCTGTCCCTCCCCTGCTCACGCTCTCTCAAAAATAAATAAGGCTTAAAAAAAAAAAAGACTACATCCAGGGCACTTGGGTGGCTCAGTTGGTTAAGCATCGGACTCTGGATTTCCACCCAGGTCATGACTCATGAGTTCATGAATTCAAGTCCCGCATTGGGCTTTGCACTGGCAGCACAGAGCCTGCTTGGGATTCTCTCTTTCATTCCCCTGTTTGTGCTCTCTCTCTCTCTCTCTCAAAATAAATAAACTTTAAAATAAATACTACATCCTTGCTCTTTACTGATGGTTTGCTCAGCTTCCATTCACTCAACCAGTATTTATTGAGCACTTTCTCTGTACTAGGCCCTGTCCTAGCCAAAAGATAAACAGTGCATAAAATAGAATTCCTCTTTCATGCCATTTACATTTGGAGGGAAGGCTGAGTAATAAACAAGAAATATAAGTATACTTTATTTTTTTAAGTTTATTCATTTGTGAGAGAGAGAGAGAGAGAGAGAGAGAGAGAGAGAGAGAGAGAGAGCATTAGCACGGGAGGAGCAGAGAGAGAGGAAGAGGAAGAATCTCAAGCAAGCTCCAAGCTGTCAGCAAAGAGCCTGATGCAGGGCAGGGCCCAAACTTGTGAAGCAGTGCAGGATCATGACCTGAGCCGAAATCAGGAGTCAGTCGGTTAAGCCACCGAGGTGCCCCTAAGTACTTTAATAATGCTGAGTGCTAAGGAGAAAAATAAAGCAAGGATGGAAAACAGGAAGTATTGAGGGCAATGAGAATAACAATTTTAGATAGGGAAGCATAGGAAGAATTTACTAAAAAGGAAGCTTTTGAGTAATGATTTGAACAAGTTAAGAGAATAAGCCACAACAACATCTGGGCAAAGAACATCTCAGACAAAGGCAACAAGAGTTAAGGCCCTGAGATGGGATTTTACTTGGCATGCTCTAGGTACGGCAAGTGTGGCTAGAGCAAAGTTAGCAAGAGTAGGGGTAGGAGGCAAAGGGGCCAGGCCATACAGGGTCTTCAAGTTCTTTGCAAGGATTTTGGCATTTGTTCACAATGGGATGAGAAGCCATTTGAGTTTTGTGTAGACGAATGACATGACTCAAATCATATTTTAACAGAATCACTCTGGCTCTTTTGTTAAAAATAGAGGGAGAGCAGTAAGGAGATATTTCAATAATCCAGGTAAGGGATGATGGTGGCTTAGACCAGGATGCTACTAGTAGAAGTAGTAAGAAGAAGTCATATTGTAAACACATTTAAGACAGAGTTGATATAGCTTGCTGGTGGATTGGCCATGGGATGTAAGAGTTAAGGTGACTTCAAGATTCTGGATGTCAGCCACCATGAGGGTAGGGGGTATGGAATTGCTGTTTACTAAGGTATAGAAGATTGAGAGAGAAGCAGATTGGTTGACAGATAGTGGATATCATAAACTCCGTTTTGTATACATCAAATCTATTGAGTTAGGACACCTGCAGCTCAGCCAAGAAGTCCCAGCTAATGATATGAAGTCATAAATTACTAAAGATCAGAGTTTGTAGACATTCTTAGGGAGAAAGTTCAAAGAACTTTCACCCAGATGCTCACTACAATAAACAGAAAGTATTAGCAAAGGCATTAAAAAGACTGAATGATAATTTAGGAAATAAGATAAAAATACATTTTTAAGGCAAATAATCTTCACATATGCTTACAGAAGGAATCTATTTTTGGTGGTCAATAAGCATTAATGAGTTTATGCTTTAAATACACACACACACTGTCACACACTCACCCTACTCCAAGCATAAAAGGATATGATCATGGTCAAAAACAAGAGCTAGTGTCCAAGGACCAGAAAAAAGAACAAAATTGTTCAGTGATAAATGGGAACTAAGGCACATACTTAATAGCCTCTGCGTCCTGAAAGAGGTAGAGATGGCTGTGAGTCTACCATAATGGGTAACAGAGAACAAATGAACTACAACTATTTCAGGAAATGGAATTGACTCACTAAGTGAAACCAACTGGAAAAGCAAGCAGAGCTTCCTCACCCATGAGTAAGGAGGTTGAATAAAAAAACAGCCACTGACCAGAGCTATGACGTGTACATGGGTGATACTTTCCTAATTGTATACAAATTATGGAAAATCCACAAAATCCCTTAAAATAAATTTTGAAATAATAACAGGATGATTAAGAACAGTGGATATTCGGGGGACCTGGGTGACTCAGTGAGTTAACCATCTGACTTCAGCTCAGGTCACGATCTTGTGGTTCATGAATTCGAGCCCCACATCAGGCTCTCTACTGTTGTCATGGAACCTGTTTCAGATACTCTGTCCCCCTCTCTCTCTGCCCCTCCTCTGCTTGTTCTCTCCCTCTCAAAATAAATAAAGAAACTTAAAAAAAAACCAGTGGATATTCAAAAGAGCCAAACTGGGGCGTCTTGGTGGCTCAGTCTATTAAGCATCTGCCTTAGCTCAAGTCATGATCTCACAGTCTGTGAGTTCAAGCTCCACGTCGGGCTCTGTGCTGACAGCCTGGAACCTGCTTCAGATTCTGTGTCTACCTCTCTCTCTCTGCTCCTCCCCCACTCACACTCTGTCTCTCAAAAATGAATAAATGTTAAAAAAAAATTTTTTTAGAGAGCCAGTACCAGCTAGACATCCTGGATGTATAAAATATAGTCCGTAAAATAAACACTCTATAAGTGGAATAAACTTTGAATTGGATACAGTGAGAGAATTAGGAAGCTAGAAGACATCAGAATGAATTTACCTAAAAAGCATTGCAGAAATATAAAAGGATAAAAAATATGAAAGATACAAGGATGATAATTGAGAGGTGGCAATATATGTCTTCAGGGGAAAAAAAGACTGGTAAAAAAGACCATTTGAAGACCTAAGACATGAGAATTTTGAGAATTAAAGAAATAATATCTTCAAGTACAATACAATGAATGTGAAATAGGATTAATTAAAAGAAATTATAACATATACACTTCATAGTACAATTGCAGATTATCAGGGATAAAGAAAAATATTTTAAAAGCTACAGAGAGACTAAAGACAAATTGTAACAAATGAGAGAGTAGCTACAGTTGTCTTAAATTTTTTTTTCAACGTTTATTTATTTTTTGGGGGACAGAGAGAGACAGAGCATGAATGGGGGAGGGGCAGAGAGAGAGGGAGACACAGAATCGGAAACAGGCTCCAGGCTCTGAGCCATCAGCCCAGAGCCTGACGCGGGGCTCGAACTCACGGACCGCGAGATCGTGACCTGGCTGAAGTCGGACGCTCAACCGACTGCGCCACCCAGGCGCCCCGAGAGTAGCTACAGTTGTCTTAAGAGTAGCAATAAATGCTAAAATAAATCAAATATATTCAAAGTGCTGATGGAAAATTAATTTCAACCCAGTATTCTATGCCCAGCTAAGCTATTATTCAAGAGGGAAGGATTTTTATATTTTCAGACATAAAAATCTCAAAGAGTTTCGTACTCACAGTCTGTTATGAAAGAACTTCTAAAGGATATACTTAAGCATGAACCTGGAAGAAGGATGATCTGAAGCTAATAAGAAAAATGCAAAAATAAAATATATTATAAATTTTCACTGTCAGGAGAAAAGCATTCATCATCATGAAAGCAAAGATTCCAGGCCTCTCTCACTCTCCCTCTCTTTTTTTAGTTATAGCATCTTATATGATCTGCTGTATTAGGCATTATAGTTATGTGTCTGTTCTTAATGTCATGCTTATTTTAAATTTTTCATGATGTCATTAGAAACAAAAAAAGTGATACCAGTGAAATATTTGTCACTCAGAATGAATATTTCCATCAGTTTTACTAGAAAAGACTACACAAGATTATAAATTTGCACCTCAGGAGTGCTTAATCACACTTGCTGATGATATGATAAAACCTTCACTGTCAGGAACTTATTTATGCATATGAACAATGAACAGTTTTTAATATAAGTTTGTAAAGACTCTTTTGATTATGAGGCTGTTTCAGGGGTCCCCAAGATCACACACATTCACTAGAAAGACTCATGAGAGTCAGCATGTAGTTCTGCCCACAGCGAAGATTTACAGCAGTGACACAGCAAAGATGTATAGTCAGAGCAGCAAAGAAAAAAGACACCTATGAAATCTGGAGAAATCTATGTGCAGGCTTCCTATGCTCTCTCCTTGTGACAAATCATGCAGAGGGCATTCTCACCCAGGCAGCAAAAATGCGGTCACGTGTATAGTGTCTCTGCAAGGGAAGCACATTAAAGACTCAGCACTGAGGGATTGTATTGGGTTGGTCACGTACACATCCTCTGTCTAGCAACTACAAAACTATAGATTCCTGAAAGGAAAACAGGTGCTTAGTCCATGGGTGGGCAAAACCGTCTTATTGCTTAGTGAATCTCATGTCATTTTAGGGAACTGTTTACCAGCCAAGTTCCCAGATGGCACCTGAGGGTCAACCTTGCAAGCAGGCTCTTCTAAGATAGCAGCCTCAAACCTGCTGTATTAACTCTTTTCTGCAGAGAACTATTTCCTTAGCTGTAGTTTTCATTGTTTTTCTTATGATTTTCAAGATCATATACAGTTGACCCATGAACAACACGTGTTCACTTATATATGAGCTGCGTGGGTCCACTTATATGTAGATTTTTTTTTCAATAAATAGGAAAAAAATTTGGAGATTTGTGACAATTTGAAAAAACTCACAGGCAAACCACATTGCTTAGAAATACTGGAAAAAAATAAGAAAAAGGTATTATTGTAAGAATGCAATATATAATACATATACAAACTATGTGTTATTTGTCTATTCACATTATTGATGAGACTTCTGGTCAAGAGTAGGCTATTAGTTAAGTTTGGGGGGAGCCCATAGTTATAGTGCCCCTAACCCCACATTGTTTAAGGGTCTACTGTACTTCAGTTAATTTTTTTACTTTAGAAAATGTCTAATCACTTGGACAAATAATAAAATCTCTCTTAAGATAATTTCATTGTTATATATATATAGTATATACAAAAGACATCTATGGCTTTGTTTATTTGAATGTTGCATAAATCTATATTGTGTACGTATGAGTTCTTGGGTTTCAACAATATGTACACTGACTGTAATCACAATCAGTATGAATATATATTTATGGGGAAAGAAAAGATAATATTATTAAAAAGAAATCCTAGAAAGCATAAAATACGTTTTTGTATAGATTTTAAAATAGACCTATATGGGGCGCCTGGGTGACTCAGTGGGTTGAGCGTCCAACTTCGGCTCAGGTCATGATCTCATGGTTCGGGGGTTCGAGCCCCGCGTCGGGCTCTGTGCTGGCAGCTCAGAGCCTGGAGCCTGCTTCCGATTCTGTGTCTCCCTCTCTCTCTGCTCCTCCGCCACTCATGTTCTGTCCTTCTCTCAAAAATAAACATTAAAAAACTAATAATAAAATAAAATAGACCTCCAGGATCTAAGGAATAGCATGCAAAAGGCATAGGAGGTACCTTCTATAATTCAGTTCTTTCAAGCTGTCTTTTGTCCATGTAGCTTCCTAAAAACAAACCACCCCATCTTTGTCATTTTTAAAAATTATCAGCCATAAGATCATAATGACTACTTGTGGAAACACAAAAAGAAAATAACCAATCAGTAATTTTACAGCTTAACAATTTAGGGGAAATCACGATATGTAAGTTACCTTTACTTAAGCACACTACCCTGAGTTATTATTTTGGAGCAAAGTGCACTCAGGAAAATCAACACAGCATAATGAGTTTTATCTTTTATGTTTTCTCTGAAAAATTGATTATGAATTTCCATAGCCATGTATCCTGCAAAGTTTTGTAAACACACGCACACACATACCACGTGCATACATGTTTCTATTGCTTTGACACTTGGGTGATTATTTCAGGGTTATGCTGTACATCAGCAAATTATATGCTACTTACCTTTAGGACTGGTATCCACCCATAATACCATATTCATGAGAATTAAGTAAACCATATGCAAAACAAGAAAATTGCTATTGTAAGTAGAATGTTATCTTATGGACAAAGATACCAAACAAGAAAGTATGTCACAGAATACAAATGTGTTCTATAAAACCAAGACAAGTGAATTTTATGTAAGCAAAATCCAATTACCCCTTACAGGCATACCTTTGTAAAGAAAAGAAGATTCTAGGTACCTAAAATTCATTTCAAAGGAGTATCTATGAATTGAAATTACACGTTATCTCTATACTCTGTTAGCTAGCTAATCATATGAACACAATTAACCTTATTATACCAGTGAACAACAATGTAGCTTAGCATCTGACTTAGTATCTGACTGGAACCAGTGATTTATAGTCATTGAAAGCTAGACCAGTCAATACAGCTGTGGGTTTTTCTATTAAGACATTAAGCTTTTCTTGTAGTTAGCATGGAGTAGACAGGCAGGTTTAACTGATTCAACAGGCAGCTAAACTGCCTATTTAGCTAGGCAAGTATGATGGAGAGAGCATGGCTCAAGGGAATGATTATAATGGTATCTCATGATAACTGAGAAAAAAGAAATAATAAAGTCACAAAAGGGTGGCAAGGTTAATGAAATGGATGCCTCAATGAAAATTTGCTAAAAATTACTGGGTTGGAACTATTGGGCTACATAAAATGTAGGTAATAGAAGCAGTGGTTGGAGTCTGCTTAAGATAACAAACATTGTCAGAAGGATGGGTAGCTGAGGAGAGAAGTAAAGATCATTGGAGATGAGGGACTGAGGAGCCAGGGTACTGACATCACTTACATGAAGATTAGTTACCAGTAATAGCGACAGAAGTAGGTGTGAGAAGAAAATATTGATTCAAGTGCTGCAGTATTTAGCAACTGAGGGGGAGTGCCTAGGAGGATCAGTAGGTGCTGGTGGCTTGTGGAAGAGAATGAACTTCAAAATAACAAGTGGTAGTCATATTTGCCTGACTATTTCATAAGACTTTCTGAGAATCAATTGAGATATTGCCTGAGAAAGCACAATAAATCCCTTAAAAAGGGGTAAAAAGTAGTACTGTGTTTATATAAGAGCCCTGAGTTTCACCACTGCTTTATGCCCTGATTTGTCTACCTACAAAAGAAAGACAATGATAATAACCTGTCCTGCTTCATGTGAGATTAGAAAGTTAATTGCCATGATATATATGAATTTGTTTTGAGTCTTTGGAAACAGAAAATGCTTTCTCTGACCTGGGTTCAGAGTCATCGTTCAACTCTTGAGAGTTCTTAGCAGCATGTTAGCACTGTGGATGGCATCCTGAGTATCAAATAACATTCTTCCATATCTTGGATTTCAGACATTTCAGCAGTCCTCTCTGCAGCACAAATCAAAGAAGAAAAACAAAGGTAAGGAAAGGAAGTGAAATGAAATATATAGCTGCTTATTTTGCACCGTGATAGTCACCAGCATACTTCGCCCATCCTCTCTTGCCTGAGCCCATTGTGGTTTGCAAGAGCACAGCTCCCTAGTAAGAGCTGCCAAGACCAGCTCCTCCTTCAATTGTGATGCTAGGGGTACCTTTTACAATAAATGGTCTCAACAGGGTTTGACACTGGGATTACACAATTCTGATTACATTGCATGTCACTTATCTGGGGGGAGGAAGGTATTAAAGATTTCCATAGTTTTCTCTTCTGATACAATGTAAAAATAAGAATTTTTAAGGTTGTTAAATACCCAGACTTATTTTAATGAGCTATAGATTAATCTTCTACCTTCACACTTGTATAAAATTAAAAGAACACTTTTACCTACTATTATTTTTAGGTCCTATAGCTGGCAAGAGCAAAAGACGAATTTCTTGCAAAGATCTTGGACGAGGTGACTGTGAAGGTTGGCTTTGGAAAAAGAAAGATGCAAAGAGTTATTTTTCACAGAAATGGAAGAAATATTGGTTTGTCCTTAAGGATGCATCTCTATATTGGTATATTAATGAGGAGGTAAGATAAAACATATTTTTCTCTGATCCACTTTCTATCTTTAACCCAAAGAATCACCGTTTTGAGACTTAGATTTTCAAATCATATAACCACCTTAATGCTAATCCAGGAGAGTGCCACTAGTTATTTTTTAATCTGCCTTCTTAAAATGATTGCATTTTGGGAGTTCTGGAAAGATAGTTGTCTCAATTATTCTAATGTGGCAGCCTATATGAAACAGACAAAATTCTGTGTATCTAATTAGAAATATCAAACTAATTCCAGCAATAGCTTAACTAAAAGGATTATACATGGAAATTTGAAATAGATTTTTAAATGTCTCACTTTTGTTCAAAGTTTTCTATTTTTTTCTGTTTGTTTTTGGAAGATGTCCTCTAATAATTTAAGTAAATTAATGTTGCATGAACTTATTTGTTTTTCTTAAAGAATATGTGAACTAGAAGACTAGTTTTGAAAATCTGCAAGTATTCATTTGACCCAATTGAGGGATGGGGATGGGGATGGGGAGTATATATAATATATTTAAATTGTTCTTATGAGTTCCTGTTTCATTTGTAGTAAACAAATCTTTATTCAGAGTAGTTATATTATAACCTACCACCTATCACAACAGGGGCACAAGAGTATACCTTATTCCTTGATATTTTCTTTGACTCCGCATTCATTTTCACTCTTTTGCCATAGCCATCTGTCAGTTCACCTTATTAAGGTTTTTTTAACAATAATTTCTATTATTAACTTGTTTTCTCAAAAAAATGTACATAGTTTAATATAGTGTGCTGATTAGTCTTACAGAAATACTATTATGTTAAGGTATTCATCAGTTTGCATTTGAATATTAATTTTTGAAATATAATTTAACAATATAATTATGCTTACGATTATAACATAAAATATGTAGAGGAGTTATGTTTGTTATGGTTTAGAGAATAGAATTAACCCACCTGAATTACTATGCATCAATTTCCTCATTTGCAAAGAGGGAGAGTAATAATGGAGCCGAGCTCACTGGGCTATCATATGGATGAAAAGAATCAATTCATGTAAAGCCCACTTAGAACAATGCTTGGCAGACATTCAATACTCACTAAACATATGCTATTAGTAATACTTTTCAAATTGACCTCTAATTTCATTTGTAAAATCTCAAATTAATCTTTCGCTGTTTAATACAAATGCCTATATTATATAAAAGGATTTGGTTATTTTCTGCACTTTTGATATTATTTGTGCCAATCACATAATTACCTAAAAAATCTTCTATTTCACTAAGTCTATCTTATTTTAGATATAGAAAATAATTTTACCAACATTTTCATTTAACATATATCAAATACTTTTTATATGCCAATCAAGTATTATCCAAAGATAGCCTTTGTTTCCCTTTATTTTAAGGTCACTTGTAGATTTCTCTGCTGTATGCTATATCATATTCTTTCAAAGTTCAAGTGATTAAAAACTGAGGCCCTTTTTTATTGAACAGTTGCTAAGTTTCTATCAGAGGTATTACTGTGTTAGCCTTGTGAGAAGTGAGTGAATAATTCCCTAGTATACACTGTAAGAATAACTTAGTGTGATTTTTTAGGAGAAATCTCTCATCACATCATTATGGGAAGCTTGTATCTATCCCCCGAAATATTTTAAATTGTTTGAAATATAGAATTTTTAAGTTAAAAGACATCAAGGTTGACATAACAGAAATCAAAGTTGAAAGAGATTTGAGACTATTGTGTTTATTTACCAAGATTGGAAGAAAAAAATACTCAAATACTAAAAAAATATTGAAAAAGTTATACTCTCTTTTTTATGACACATTTCAGTCACTATCAGTAATATCATATTTTTATTAAGTTTTACATTTATACATACACGCACACTAAAAGAATGAGAATCTGTATTTTTTTTTCTTTAAGGTTAGCAGATGGGGGTGTAACCTCACTTGAACTTGTTATATAAGGAGCCATTAACTGATACAGCACAGATCAAAAAGTTTGGGAGAATAAAAGTCTGAGGAGTTTGGTCATAAGCATGAAAAGGACAACAATGAAAGGATTTAGCCAAGGGTAGTCTTAGCCTACTTGGAATAATTTGTATCTAACATAAGATTTTGGATAATTCTCCTATCTTGTTTTTCCATCCCACGTTAGAGAGAGGAAGATTTTAAGGATTTCATTCAGTTTTCCAAGTGGAAAATGATCTTTATATATATAGCATGTATACCAAGCTAGATATTTGAAGATAAAATCAACTTATTTCATTTATAAAATCTGGACTATACAACATATTTAATTCAGGTTTGATAAAAGATTTTTTTGGAGACAGAAAAGGAATTGAATTAGTAAACATCCATATATTTTACATATGAACATTAAAAGTGACAGAAAATTGTGAATGGTGAATGTGGACTGAAGTTATTTTTATATGTTATAAAAGTATATATACTTTCTGGTGAGAAAATTACTCATAAATCATGTTTCATTTTGATAAATAGTTTTCTATCTTCATTCTAATATAAAAAGGATTTTTCAGAATTTCTGTGTGTATCTTAATTTGTACTATTCTAAATGTTCAAAATATATCTTCAGTTTAATGGAATATAACAAGTAAGAGTGGAACTCTAATCTCTAAAATGTCAAATTTAAGACATTAAGTAAAAAGATTTATTAGTTTATATTTTTAAGGTATAGGTCTATAGTATTATCAGCTTCAAACCTATGTGTATAACACCCTGAACAAGATTGTTGCCTCTTTAGGATGAAAAAGCAGAAGGATTCATCAGTCTGCCCGAATTTAAAATTGACAGAGCCAGTGAATGCCGCAAGAAATAGTAAGTTGATTTTATTTGGGGAGAGGGAGAGAAGGGAAGGGTGTTTGTTGTTTTTTTTTTTTTTTTTTTATTGCTAGCTTTTAAATTATAGGTCACTTCTCTAATGCTTTCAAATTGAGGTAAAAACAAAGCAGTTTTATGAGCAGAAAATTGAATTTTTTACTGATTTCTGTCATCATGGCATAAGCATTATATATGTGAATTCAGGTTAGATGTTGAGGTAATTTTATCTATAAAAATTATTTGGTTCTAACTTATTTTCCAATTTGAAATAAAATAAATATACTTTGTTTCCTTTTGCAGTGCATTCAAAGCCTGTCATCCTAAAATCAAAAGCTTTTATTTTGCTGCTGAGCATCTTGATGATATGAACAGGTAAAGTGTTACTAAAATTTCAAAGTACTTAGAAAGTCAGTTAGGCTTAGAATTCTAAGTTTTCCATATTAATGCTTAGAGAATAATGTCACTGTGGTACATCAGTTTAAAATAAAATGGACTCAGGCATTGCTGCATGTAGCCATACCTAACTTCAGAGAACAGCCTTTTAAAAGTCAAAATAAACTTGTTGACTGTTTACCAGGTTTACCAAAAATATGCCTGAATCCATATATAGACCAAAAAAATCCACTGTAAAAAATAAAAGATTTTTTTAGAAGTCCATTTCAAGATATGTCTTCAGGGGCGCCTGGGTGACTCAGTCAGTTGAGCATCCGGCTTCAGCTCAGGTCATGATCTCACAGTTTGTGAGTTCCAGCCCCACGTTGGGCTCTGTGCTGACAGCTTAGAGCCTGGAGCTTGCTTCAAATTCTGTGTCTCCCTCTCTCTCTGCTCCTCTCCCGCTCATGCTCTGTCTCTCTCTCTCCTTCAAAAATAAATAAAAACATTAAAAAAAATTTTTTAAGATATGTCTTAAAATGTGTTCCCAGGTGGAGGGAAAAAAAAGATACTCACCAAAAAACCTGACTCTTCCAAGTGCTGGGTATTCATGACATAACATCCATCTCAATTATTTAGTCCTAAACAAAGTTAATATTTCTTTCTGTAACCTTTCTTCTATCACTGAACAAGGTTATACAGCCAAGTGATTAGATGGCTGCATGGTTGGGGCGCCTGAGTGTCTCAGTCGGGTTAAGTGTCGAACTCTTGATTTCAGCTCAGGTGATGCATGATCTCATGGTTTGTAGGTTCATGCCCTGTGTCAGGCTCCGCACCAGTAGCACAGAGCCTACTTGGGATTCTCTCTCTCTTTCAAAATGAGTGAATAAACTTTAGATGGTTGGCTACATGGTCATTTGGAGCTGTGGGGGGAAAAATATATGTATGTGTATATATAAATTTCCATCATCTACAACATTCTGCTTCAGATTTCCCACTTTAGCATTTATGAATTTGATTCTTCCTTTTCCTTCCTTTCCCCTCTCTCTTTTCTAGATTTATAGAAATTAGGTTTAAGATTCAGATGTTTCCTTTTTACAGGTCTTTAGCAGGCAGTACATATTACATACATAACTTGCCAACAGTTAGGGAGAGGCAGCACAGCATAGTGATTTAGAGAATAGACTTTGGAACCAGACTGTCCAAATCCCAGATCTCACACTTACTAGCTGTGTGATCCTGGATATAGAACTGGACCTCTTTATGCCAGGTATTGACCCCTTGAAAAATGGACATAATAATAATCTCTACCCAAACGACTTTTGTCAGGATCAAATGAGCACACATAAAGGGCTTACAACAGTCCCTGCTCAATTATAAGTGCTATGTAAATGTTTGCTAGCAATGTATATCCCTTTCATATATTTTGGGCTTTTGCCCCCATTTACCTTTCTTTATGTGTCTCAAAAAAATTAGTATCCAGATATTTTTAAGCACAAAATCGAGCAACTTTATAAATGTACTTGAGCACACTAAATGAACACTTAATATGCTTTTATAAATGATCTTGGTGTTTTGACACTTGGGAGTACAGGCATGGTTTGTCCTAAAGCAAGGATATGAATACAAGGAAATGGCAAACAAAAGTGTTGAGAACACTTGATAAAATGTTTTATTATTAATAAGGGAACTGAGTCTTTCTTGTACTTCCCAAAATCTTCTTTTGATGTACATTACCATTCTTGACATTTCACACTAGGCAATTGGAATTTGGAGAGCTTTTTCTCCTTAATTTGTTCTCAAAATGAAAATGTTTATTCACATGTTCATGGGGTAAGGAGAAGTTGTGATACTCTATTTTTTGTTTTAATAATTTTATAATTCTACTGTTCTAGTTATTCACTATTTATCACATGTTGAGCACAGTGCCTTTGGGATGAATATGAGGGGTTTACATCATGACCAAACAGAAAATAAGTGGTAAAAATGATCATTATCCTATTTTACAAGATGGATACACTAGAATACAACCATCTCTATCTAAGAATTAACATGATTTAATTATTCATGAAACATGCTAATCATGGTCTTTTTATGAAGTACGAAACCATGCCTGGTCTCTATTCCCTGCCCTGTGTTAGCATAACTTCAAAAGTGTGTCATGTCACTGCTCTTCCCTAATAATCCTATAGATGTATCTGATTCAGGATATCATAGAAGCTAAAGCAAACCCATTTTGTTGTTTGTTTTTGTTGTTTTTTCTAAGCAATGAGTCAAAGTGAAAATGTGAAACTGATCAAATATGTCATCTCCACATCATACATTTAAAAGTGCTGTTTTATGTAAGCCTTGCTATGGTGCACTAGAAACTTCAGAATTAAATTGTCCTGAAATACTGAATTTTTTTAAAACTTTAAGTATAATGGACTTTTATATTTTTCTTTTTCTTTTTTTTTTATAATAATATTCCCAATGTCTACTTTCAATAGGCAAGTTCTTAAAAATTACTTGTTAATAGACGGGAGGGACATCAGTGCTGTAAATAAATAGAGGATTAGAGGTTGGGAGAGATCCCCTCCAAAGATTTTGTTCAGGAACCTGATTGTTACTTAACAGCAAGATAATCTGGGTGTTGGTTCATGCTATATATAATATTTTAAAGGAATGTACCTAAGTCTTCAGATATTTTATATTTATGATATTATAATTATGCTAATCATAGCTATAAGCTTTATCTGGTTATTTCTTAATTTCCAAAAAACTATCATATACATTTTAAAAATATAGTGCAAGTTTTGACAAGAGATATAAAGTAAATTTAATTACATGTACCTGTATATACCCAAACATATGTATGTATAACATATACCCAGATATATGCATATATATATACATATATATGTATACATATACACAAGCGTGAAATATTTAAATCTCACCTTCTATTTTTTGACCAACTGTAAGTTTGATTGTGAGGTAATTTGCAAAAATACTTTGGAGGCCCCCCCACCATCCATCTGTTTCCTCCTCAGAAATGAGCATTAAAACACGAAAAAAAAATTTTTGCCAGTCTTTGTGAAATCTGTGGGAAGAAAACAAAATATCATGTTTCTCAAGTATTCTGAGACTTATTTACTGAATTCATTTGGCCTATATATTCCTTATTATGTCAGCACTTAGGTCTTTATAATTGTGAGGATTCACTCATTTCTATTTGGTAATTACTTTTTGGACATTTTTCCCATAGTTCGTACTCATTTTTTTCTTCTCAATACATTATTCTTTGTTAGTTATTGATAGCTTCATGGGAAGGCTCAATATCCCCTTACCTATATTGTCTTGTTTTAAAGCATCAGTGACAGGAAAAGGTGCTGAATGTGGACCTCATATCAAAGCCCTTCCCCATCACTGAATTCAGTGCTTGTATCCCTAACCACCTTTTCTTAAATTAACCGCCCCCCCATCCTTAGCACCTTTGACTTTCTAAGTTTTTACGTTGCTATTTTTGTAAATGGCACTTGACACTACTTGACATATGTTTATTTGTATCCCTGTTTATTATCTGTTGCCCTCACTAAGATGTAGTCTCCTGAGAAGGCAGGCACTTTGTTTGGTTTCTCTCTATCCTTGGAGCTTAGAATAACAGTACCTTGTAGACATAGGTTCTCAATAAATATTACCTGACTCAGTTAATGCATATGTATCTGCTGTTTATAATGGCCTATAAATACCAAATTATACTGCAGCAAGTATATAGGTAAGCCTCTTCTAGTTGAGGCCTTGAGGACAAGTTTACCGAAGACAGCACCAACGACTGTGTAGTGTTCAGCCTTTTGTGCCTATGCACACTGACCTGAGTTTATCCACATACTTTCTGCAGAGTTTTTATCATGAACAGAATTTTTCTTCTTAAAAGTAGGCTAATTTTTCAATTGTTTTATGACATTTAGCAATTCTGGAACTCATTGAAGGCAGGAATTATGTCTTATTCATTTTTGTGCCCCCAAAACATAGCTCATTGTTCAGCATATAGCAGGCACTTAGTAAATTTGTTGAACTGAAAAATCAAAGAAGCCTTTTTCTTAGTTTCCTAATTCATCTCATAAAGACCTCATTGTTCTTTAAACTTCTGACAAAATGAAATTTCAGTGATATTTTTTATAATAGTCAATATGAGGGGTTCTCATCGTTAAGCATTTGCCTTCGGCTCACAGTTGGTGAGTTCAAGTCCCACATTGGGTGAGCTTGAGCCCCGCTTCAGGTGAGCATGATCCCCGCTTCAGGTGAGCATGATCCCCGCTTCAGGTGAACACGAGCCCCACTTCAGGTGAGCATGATCCCCACTTCATGTGAGCTCATGCCCCGTTTCAGATGAGCTCCAGTCCCGCTTAGGGTAAAAAAAAAAAAAAAAAAAAAAAAAAAGACAAAAAACAAAAAAACACAAGCCCCAGGTGAGTCCCACTTCTCTGTCTCTCTCTCTCTCTCTCTCTCTCTCTCTCTCTCTCTCTCTCTCTGCCCCTTGCACAGTTGCTCTCTCTCTCTCTCTCTCTCTCTGTTTCTCTCTCTCTCAGAAAAAAGGGGGGGCACCTGAGTGGCTCAGTCAGTTAAGCATCAGACTCTTGATCTCAGCTCAGGTCATGATCTCACAGTTACTGGGATTGAGGCCCACATCCTGCTTTGTGCTGACAGTGCAGAGCCTGCTTGGAATTCTCTCCCTCTCTTTCTGCCCTTCTCCCCTGCTCACGCTTTCTTTCTCTTTCAAAATAAATGAATCAACATTAAAAAAAAAGAAGCACTGGGTGTTGTGTGTAAGCCAATTTGACAATAAATTATAATAAAAAATAAAAAATAAATAAAACAATGTCTAGGTTTATCTATATTAAAAAATAATAGTCAATTTGAGGTACTTCATTAAAATTCACTAATATATGTTCCTGTAGTACTGTTACCATCATTTTCACCCCAAAAGCGCCAGGCACATCTTTCCTAAGAGTGCTAAGATTTGTCTTGTAGTACAAATTCAACCCCATTCTCACTACAAATGACCTATAGACTAAATTTCAATTTTGACCTTTTTACTAAGATTAGAGTCATTTTTTAAAGGTTACTCATCATGAAGTTGACTTATTAACTTATAATTTGTAATTTTTTGGAGTGGGTGTATACTATGCTACTGAATTTATTTGTTCAATCTTTATTTTATTGCCTTTATGTTCCACTCCCTTCTTCACTTCCCCAAAATACCTGAGGTGATAATTACATTGTAGGCTTTCTCAAAATAAAGTTGGGTTTTAGGTGACTTACTCTTAACATTGAAGTTTAAATTTCCAAGGATGTGATTTTGTCAATTAGAGACACAACTTTCCTCCCTTTCCAAGATATTCTAACTATCTGTTGCACAGTTAATACTACTGGGCATAAATGATGAAATATATGAGTCACTGAAAAAAGCATCATCTTTCATTTGACACAGTAGATAAGCCCTTGGGAGAAAAAGTTCTCAAACAATTTTTTCTTAAAAATATATCTTGATCAGATTATTCCACAGTTTAATGATGTTAACTATACTATTGATTCCAAACTTGAGGTAGTTTGGAAGAGGGGTTTTTCCTCAATTTCTGATTTCGGAAATTATATATGGATCATACCTCAGAATAGGCTAATGGGAAATTGTCAGGTTAATTTAAAGATTTTGTGATTTGATCATCTGGTACAGTATAAAGAGCTGGAATAACTAACACAGGGAGAGACCTGGTGGAACAAAAGATAGATATTAAAACACTGGAAATAGCATCACTACTGAGAGAGGAAAGAACTAAGATTTATTTTTAAGTTACTATTGTTCATGGAAATAAGTTTTTAAGATCTAAATAGAGGTTAAAATTGTATTTGCTCATTTGGTCTTTAGAAAACAAATTGTATTTAGAGACAAATTTCCAAAGTACTCCCAAGATGTGTTTTCCCCTGGAACATTAAATTTAAATAACTTTCATCAAAACTAATACTTCATAGTGAAATTTATTTTGACCGGCAAGGTCCATAACTTTTTTTCTCATCAGTATATATTATATTAAAAGAGCATTTGTTCTGAAGAAACAAACAGCAGAAATATTTGGACTGCTTCTAAATTTGGAGCAACAGAATTGATAGGGCTCCGATCATCTTAAAACCCTGTATATTACATATATTTACAGGTTTGCTTGAGACTTTTCTATTGAAATATCGTCTGTAGTGTGGCAGCAATTTATACCACAGCAAATTATACAGCTCATTGAAAGCTCGATGTGTCAAGAATAGCAAAGAACACATCTTTTATGTAGAATTATCTCATATATTCTTAAACATTTTAAAATAAACATTTTTATTAAGTTTTAAATTTTAATTTCAGTATAGTTAGCATACAGTGTTACTTTCAGGCCTACAGTATAGTCATTCAACAAATCGGCACATTACTCAGGAATCGTCACAACAAGTGCCCTCCTTAATCCCTATTACCTATTTTACCCATCCTCCCACTCACCTCCCCTTTGGTAACCATCAGTTTGTTCTCTACAGTTAAGAGTCTTTTCCTTGGTTTGTCTCTCTTTTTACCCACTTCATTCCTTTTGTTTCTTCAATTCCACATAGGAGTGAAATTATATGGTATTTGTCTTTCTCTGACTAACTTACTTCATTTAGCATAATATACTTTAGCTCCATCCATGCCGTTGCACATAGCAAGATTTCATTCTTTTTTTATGGCCGAATAATATTTCCATTGTATATATACCACATCTTCTTTATCCTTAAAATAAATATTTTTTAAAAGTAAAATATACGAAATTCAATTGCAGTGTTACTGATTTTAATAGTTGTTTTTTCAGGTGGCTTAACAGAATCAACATGCTGACTGCAGGATATGCAGAAAGAGAGAGGATTAAGCAAGAACAAGGTAAAGGAATTTTTTTTTACAGTTCTGGGGTTTTTGTTTTGTTTTGTTCTGCTGTTATCCTATACAGTGATTCACTACTATCAGTTAAGTGAAAATGCATATATCAGGCTGTAGTTATTTTTCTTTTTTGCACTTTGAATCCAAACCATACCATCTTAAAGGTGAGGTTTAGTAAATTAAACAGATGGGGAATAAATTCTAAAATTTTTGGAGCAGCTGATGTGGAGTTTGTTGCTGTCTCTCTCAGTCTGTTTCCAATGGAGGACAAAAACCTTACAAATTTAAAAATCTGTAATTGGTCCTAAATATCGACTAGAGTCCAGGTCCTTGTTGGTGAGGTTTTTTTTTCTGTTTAGTGGTGTCATAGACATTTAAGTGGACTTTTATGCAAAGAGCTCAGATGGATGATTCCTCCTTCCATAAATTATCTCAATTGGTTATGTTCTTCAGTTCTGTTACTCTGTAATTCTGTGATCTTATGGATCTTGCCTCAGTATTGACCTCAGATATACAAAACACAATGTCATTATACAGATTTAAATTTTAATGAAAGCTGTGGTCACCATTCTGAAGTTGCTTTACATTTCCAAAAAGTGTTTATTGTATATCCCTTGGAAGCATCAACAGTTTTTGGAAATCTTTTGAGGCTTCCTAAAGCTAAAAGAATTCTACAGATTGGTATATATATATATATATATATATATATATATATATATATATATATATATATATATACAAACTTATTTCTAGTTGTGTCTCCAGTGGGCATAGACTATTTGTTTATGTGGAAATTCTAAAAACCTTGTGTTCCCTCTCAAAGTAAAACCTCAGCCAAAACTTTTCTAAACATCTAAAAGCTGAAGGTTAGAGATATCTAAAGTAGATATCCAGATCCCAAAACCAATCTGTCAGCAAATGTTTAGGGCAGGGGTTGGGAAACTTTCTGTGAAAAGCCAAATAGTTAATATTTTAGGCTTTGCAGGCCCATAAGATTTCTGTCTAAACTACTCAACTCTGCTGTTATAGTATGAAAGCAGCTGTACACACATGAGGATTCTGACTGGGCTGTATAATAAAGCTTTACTTATGGACAGTGAAATGAAATTTCATATCATTTTTTACATTTCAAAAAATTATTCTTCCTTTGATTTTTTTACCATTTAAAAATGTAAAAACTGTTCTTGATCTACAGACCATATAAAAATAGGCAGAGAGCCTCATTTGGCCTGCAGGCCACAGTTTACCAACCCCTGGTTTAGAGCCATGGGTGAGGGAATGGGGATGAGTAAGGCAGTGAAGGGTGAGGACTTAGGGCAGGAAGATTTCAAAGAAATAGCAAAACATGGTTCCTGCCAATAGGAATATATCATCTTGTTGAGGATATCAAAGATACACACTTGAGGGGCACCTGGGTGCCTCAGTCGGTTGAGCCTCCAACTCTTGATTTCAGCTTAAGTCATGTTCTCGTGTTCGTGGGTTCTCACCTGGCATCCGGCTCTGCGCTGACAGTTCAGAGCCTGCTTGGGATTGTCCCTCTCCCTCTCTGCTCCTCCCCACTCAAGCGCTCTTGTGCACACATGCTCTCTGAAAATAAATGGGTAAACATTTTAAAAAAGATACACACTTGAAATTGCTTAAGAAAAATTGAAGAGCAGCAGAAAAAAAATTAAAGAACAACATAAAGTCAATCAGTGCTAATGGTTGCACAATGTGAAACTGATTTTTTAAAAATTTGCTAAGTGGATGAAAAATTTTTTTAAAAACCTGGGAAAGAGGCAGAATTAATGAGGAAATAACTTGCTAGAGAAGTTGATCAGTGAGGCTGATGTAAAGTCAGCAGTAGAGAGAAAGAGAAGATATTTTATTCAGTATGAAGTGTTTCTGTGTAAGGCCTTCAACTAGCACGCTGATTGACTTAAGGTGAAATAGGTGCCCATCCTGCCTGAAATTACACTGAATTCTAGTAGAAAAGATCCTCTTAATATAATACAGAAAATGAAATGTAAGAAAGTACAAATCAAGTTCTGTGGAAATTAAGCTGGAGAGATTGCTTCCAGGAAGGGAGTGGGGAAAGGCTTTATGTTGACTCCATTATTTGAACCTATTCTCACAGGATGAGAATGAAGTAGATAGGAAGTAACAAAAAGGGGCGCCTGGGTGGCTCAGTTGGTTAAGCATCCGACTTCGTCTCAAGTCATGATCTCGCAATTCATGGTTCAAGCTCTGCATCAAACCATGAACTCTGCTGTCAACAGAGCCTGGAGCCTGCTTTGGATTCTGCGTGTCCTCTCTCTGCCCCTCCCCTGCTCGTACTTTCTTTCTGTGTTTCAAAAATAATAATAAATGTCTAAAAAATAGAAAGTGACAAAATAAAACATTCCTGGGAGTGGAAGCAGCATGGATACTTCCACAAATAATGAGGAAACAATCTCCATCAAATCAGGGTGCACAGGTGAATCCCAGCCAGGACTATGGGGTGTCAGGCCAGTTATTAAGCCACATTTGTTCATTGTTAAAAGTTTACTTAAGTTTATTTAAACTTTTCATACTTCAACTTAATTTATAGGCCTAAAATTGTGTTAAGACTACTAAAAAATCTGTTAGCCTTCCTTTTCACATTTTTTAAAGGCATAAAAAAAACTGTATTTTATAGGTGCATATAGGTTTGTTTCTGATTTTTTTAAGATGCAAAAATTAAAAGTATAGACAGTATACTGATAGGAAATGAATCTTTGAAAAACTCGGTTTGCATAAAGAAGGAATCTTGAATTCTCAAGCTTAACTTTCTTATTTTGAAGTTTAGCATGGTCTTGATTTTAGTTAATTTTCTTTGTACGTGGTATTATATAGCCATATATCATTACGGATTAAGGAACTGGTAAGTTATACCGTACATACAGGTTCCAATAAGTATTCAATGCATGGATTCATGATGCGCTGGTCTGGCATGTGAGTGCATATTTTAGTACCTTCTGCAGTAGTAGACCATCATTGGCAGAAGCTTATAATAGTTAACAAGTCACGTCTCCCTTGCTAGCACAATGCAACCAGAATATCTGAAATAATTTGGTTTTCCACGTAGAGTGTATATTTCTCAGGCACTCTAACATAGGTCAGAAACATAATAGACTTCCTACCTTCTGCATTAGGTCTCATGGTATTCTATATAGAAAACAACTGTATGCATATGTCTACTCCACACTTCTGTAGAATTATTTGACATCTTCCGAGTACTGTTCTCAGTACTGAAGTTAAGCTTCATACAAAATATAGGTGGTTGAGGGTTGGGAATATTTCACAAACATGCAAAGGAGTAACTCCAAAACATTGTTTTTATTTAAATATCCATTGCAGCTTCAAAGTGACTCTTTCATTGATTTAAATAAAAGTTTAATGAATTAGTATCTTTAGCTCCAGAAGTGTAAAGGATGTGGGCTTCTCTTTCATTATTTGTTGTTGTACTTAGAGAAAACAGGGTTACACTAAATTACATGAAGATCAAAATTTGGCTAATTGCCTATTAATAATTTTTCTTTATTTTTCCACGTGCAAGTCAGACATTCATGAAACATTATTTTCAGTCACACAATGTCTTCCTAAAGCTTTAATCACATAAAAATGAATGAAATATATTGTATTTTTTGGTAGTTCTAGATGAAAAAGTCATTTTTCTCAAATTATCCTTTTGTTTTTAGTATGAAATTTATTGTCACATTGGTTTCCATACAACACCAACTGCTCATCCCAACAGGTGCCCTGCTCAATACCCATCACCCACCCTCCCCTCCCTCTCACCCCCCATCAACCCTCAGTTTGTTCTCAGTTTTTAAGAGTCTCTTATGTTTTGGCTCCCTCCCTCTCTAACCTCTTTTTTTCTTCCCCTCCCGCATGGTCTTCTGTTAAGTTTCTCAAATTATCCTTTTGTATCAACATGAGAAGAAAGTGGAAATCTTCCTGTTCTACTGATGGCACTATTTATTCATGATTAGTTACATATAATATTGAATATCACTGCAAGACATTAAAAGTATCCATTTATTTTTGCTAAATGGAAAGCTAAGAAAAATAAATTAATTTGCTCATAGAATGAAAATCAAACTCATTTCAGCCTCTTGAGCAAACAACGTGCTTGTAATTTTCCACACAAACCCAAAAGAAGACTGACTGAGTTTTCTATGTAGGTTCTTCTCTGTCATTGCTCTCTCAAAGACCTACAACTTACTGTGAGAAATGAAGTTAATTTACAAAGGGGAATTTCAGTCTTTTATTTGGCAACCCAAATAAGCTATAGATTGATGGTGCTTTTTAGTAAACCAAAAATTACATCAAGTAGTGGACTAGAATTCTCCCTAATTTAGCTGAGGTGGGAAAGCAGAGAGAATCTCCCACATCTGTCACTTGTAGTGATGGCTATAGAGATCTTGATAAAATGGTGACCATCTCCTTCTCAGCATGCTGTTAAGGGCCCCTTGAGGTTCTAATTCCTTGAGACCCCCAAGGTATCAGTACAGAGGTCAAGGAGAAATTCAACACAGGTGCCATAGTTTCAGGAAATAGTGGGAAAGGTAAGAGCAAAGTGATCTTGGCAAACCACTGCTTAGGGTTGGGATGGGGTGGTGCTTATTCCATTCACCTCCAGCAATGACTTCCTTATAGTATTTCAAACTCCCACAAAACTGCCTAACCCAGATCCCAGAGCTACAGAATTCACTTTTCATTGCTGGAACTTGCTACGAGAAAAAAAAAAAAAACTGATGTCCAAGAAGATAAACACAAGGCATTTACCTCCTCTGTGATCTGGGTCAGACTGTCCTAGAATGCTACCTATAAATCCACCAAAGAAAATCAGGGGTCCTAATATCGAGTGCTTTCAAGGTGCAAAGCACTTGAATATGTATTACCTTATTTAGTACCCACCCCCACACACACATATACACGACTCTGAAAGTCAGTTATTATTAGCCCCCTTTTACAGATGACAAAACAGACTCTGGTTTAGTAACCATCACAAGAGCACAGAGATGGTAAGTGGTACAACCAAGAATTGAACCTCCATCTGCCCAGGTATATAGTTCATGCTTTTCCCACCATTGTTTGTTGTGTACATCGCTGGGCAACTATATCAATTCATATTTGAGAGGAAGCTTAGTATACTAGCTGTCACCAGCATGATCCATTATAAATACCAGACACAAATTTAGATTAAGTAGTTTCTGCTTATCTTTTAGTCAAAGGGAATAATTAAAATAGGAATAGCATTTTCAAAGTTTTTGTATTTTGAGGCCTGAATGTAATAATCTCCACTGCTAAAGAATTTCTTTTCATGATAGCCAGAGTTACAGAACAGCAGGAGGAGGAGGGCTCAAAGCATCATGAATATATGTCAAATTAAACTCTCTCAGTGTGTCATTCAAAAGAGTCCCAGTGATAGCCCTCCAAGGTTTAGGGCAAGGCTATTTCTTAGCTCAAATCCCAGCTCTACTACTTTCTATTCAGCATATAGTAAGTACTCAATAAATATTAGCTATACTTATTCATAAACACCACAAGGAAAATATATATAAATATTATATAATTTTTATATATAAGAATATATATAATTCCTGGGTGGAGAGAGGTTCCTATAAAAGTATGTGCAGCATATAGTAAGTACTCAATAAATATTAACTATACTCATTCATAAGCACCACAAGGAAAATATATATAAATATTACAGTAAAAGATTCCTGGGTGGAAAGAGGTTCCTGTAAAAGTATGTGCCATAGTTTTTTCACCTAAATCTGATTATCAGTTAAGCCTAATGATGGTTCTTTTGATTTAGATTTTTTAAGAATAAAAATGGGTAATACTTACAGGTTTTTCCTCGTAAATCTTATAAGGAATTAACCCAGAGTTAAGAGTGGTTGCGTTATTAGTGGAACGGGTTCTGATTATTGGTCTTCCTGCTATATTTTACTTACTCAACTAATTTATGTCTCAAAATTTTTTCCTTTCCCTCTTGCCTGAGCTCTGCCAAGTCTAGCGGCTTACATTTTCTACCCTTTTAAGTAGTTCTAGAAGTTTGGAACTTGCAGCCCACATCAGCAAATTTGCCCTTTTGCATTTGGCAAGAATCAAGGTTTGCCATGTGTTTCCAAGTAGAGGTGGGAGTATCGTGTTATAGAGTCATGTCAGCATGACTCTGGAAACAGTGATTGTTAGATAACCAGTGAATTGGAGCCAGAAAAGAGAATTGAGAACATTATTTTTGGAGCTGTTTATATCTGTAGAGATCTACAGTTGTATATATATTGCTTTTCTTTGAGTGTTCATCTTTAGGGTAAAATGATACACCTTTAAGAGGCATCATGTGTTATTTTATTCACTAATTCAAGCATCAGAATAACTTGGCCTGGAATCTAAAGCACCCTAAACCTGATTTGACTTCTGCAGTGTCTTTTTCTTAACTCCTTAAAATTATAGCTATGTATAATTGCATGCTTTATTGGAATTAAGTGATTGCACTCTTCCTTCTTCTTGAACACCCAGCTGAAAATAAAAGTTTGTGGGCCTGGAGTAGTGGGTGCTGTGGAGCAGGGTATAGGAGTGGAATTTAAATGTCTTTGTGTCAGCTGGTAGTGTGTGTTCTTGAAAATATGGCTAGAAATATTTAATAGAATGAAAATATGGCTAGAAATATTTAATAGAATGAAAATATGGCTAGAAATATTTAATAGAATGTTGTATCTGTGTGTGTGAATTTACAGATTACTGGAGTGAGAGTGACAAGGAAGAAGCAGATACTCCATCAACACCCAAACAGGACAGCCCTCCGCCCCCTTACGACACATACCCACGACCTCCCTCTGTAAGTTGCCAACATGAATGGACATTATTTAGCATCAGATTCTTTGACCCAAAATATCCCCATGTAGTGAATTGCACGTCAGACCTCAGGTTCCCTAAGAGGAAAGAACATAAGGAGTCTAAAAACAATAAGGGGAAAAAATTTAGTATGCAAAGACTATTTAATCAGGAGAAACAGTCACCACAGATTCCAGGCATAATATCTGCCCAGTTTTATTTTAAAAAATCCTGTTTGTGTCAGAGTAGCCTTCCTGGAAATATCAGCAACAAAAATAAGTTTTCTTAGAAAAAGATATATAAATGGGCTTTATGTATCCCACACTAATAAAGTTCATTCCTATATCCTTCAGAAATGACTCATAAAAATTAATATTATATCTATATTAAACATATTTTGACAGATAGCTCTTCAGATAGTCATGGGGTCTGGTTTAATGTATGTGTTTATATGGTGCTCCAGACTTCTTAAACCTGTGTAAATGATTCTGTGTATAGCCTGTAGTTTATAACTTTTAATGGGGTAAACAACTGTCCTAGTTTGCTTGAGACTATCCCACTTTATGCCCGTGGCCCATCAGAACTACTAAGAGCATCTCAGTAGTCTCCCAGTTTTGACAATACATTGCATGGTTACAGCGTCATAAGAGTTAATTCTGGCTATCTTGGGACTGAGTCTTCCACATAGGAAATGGAAGCTGAATTTAGGTGACAACAGCACTCAACCTAATTACACCTGCATATTACTCTAGAGGATTTTAAATAAGACGCTACACAAGATGTTGATAAAATTCTAGGCCATTTCTCAACCTTGGCTGTGCATAAGAATCACTTCTGTAACATTTTAGAAATGCAGATGTTCAGACCCTATCCAGACATTAAATCAGAATATCTGAGACTACAAACAGCTCACTAGACTAGACTGGGCCTGCTGTATTCATCTACACATCCCCATGGCTTTGCACAGCACTGGCACTTATTTATTAAGTGCTTAATAAATATTTCTGAAATGAATAAATAAATATTTCTGAAATAAATGAATGGGTCCTTTTGACTAATAACTAAAAGGGAAGCCACATTTTTAATAACAGTGTTTGATGTCAATGTCTCTTAGCTAAGAATTGTTCCTAATATGTATGCACATTTCTTTAATAAATGCTGAGTGTAACAGAATGCAAGGATGAGCTATAGAAATGAAATCATGAAGTCAGTGACAAGATACAGTTTATATCATATTTTCCCTCTTTGCCTAAAACATCAGGGCCTGAATAATTCCTTTTAAATATTTATAAAAGAGGAAGAAAGGGAAACTGCAGCTTCAGGAAACAGCTCTTTAATCATAGCAACTTGTGAATTTCAAGAAGGAAGCTATTTACATTGTTATTAACATGTGGGAAGATAAACTGCCCCCAGAAGATGCCATTTAACTTCTCCTTTACCCAGAGGGGCAGCGTGTGCTTTTACCTCAGCCAGGCTTGTCCTGGCCACCACCTGAGCCCCATTTGCCTTGATCACATTTGACAAATTCAACTCCTCCTGCCAGAAAGGAGCCAGGGCTGATCTGTTAGCCCTGAGAGCTAGAGTAAGCCTTGTCCCCAGTAGGGGCACCTGCAAGTCTTTTACAGCATTCACTTGATGCCAGTCCATTTTCTTGGTTGTACTTTGTACTGTAATATATACTCCCAAACTTTAAATTCCAAGAATAGAAATATTCCATTTTTCTTTTGTGTTTATGTACCCTGAGGTGCCCATGCCCAAGGCAGATGCTCATCCCCATCAGAGTATAATCTCACCTTGCCTGTATGTTTAACTCTACAAAGTGCCACAAATTGAAAAGACCACAAGAACACCTTTCATTGGGGCCCATAGGAGGATTCATTCACCTATGAAGAAGAGGAGGGGTTCTGTCCGATTATAGGCACCTTCTTTTCACATCCAAAAGCCTCTCTCCTTGCTCTCACCCCCAAACTCCACAAAATCCAGAAATATGAATTTGGCAGCAAGTATTCAGGGTTTTAAATTCCTAGAGATTTTTTAAACTTCAGATTTTTCTTAGTTGCTGAATATTTCTTACATAAGCACTCAAATTCTCTTATGCTTCACTGTTGTGCAACTTTGCATGTTAATATGTCAGACTTTTCATGAGAGTCTGGTATAGGTGCATTTCAACACTCCACATCTCAGTCTCTTAAAATATCAGCTGGGCCTAACTTTGAGATGTCTGTAAACTTGACTAGTCATTAACTTGACTGTTAAATGTTAACTGTTAGAAATCTAATGTGTTCCTTGGTAACAGAAGTAGTCTGTTATTTTCTGTGGAGACTGATCAGAGGCTCCATTCCACAGATGAGTTGTGCCAGTCCTTACGTGGAAGCAAAACACAGCCGGCTCTCTTCCACAGAGACCTCTCAGTCACAGTCCTCCCATGAAGAGTTTCGCCAGGAAGTGACTGGGAGCAGTGCTGTGTCCCCCATTCGCAAGACAGCCAGTCAGCGCCGCTCCTGGCAGGATTTAATCGAGACGCCCCTGACAAGCTCAGGATTACACTATCTTCAGACTCTGCCCCTGGAGGATTCTGTCTTCTCTGACTCCGCGGCCATCTCCCCAGAGCACAGGCGGCAGTCCACCCTTCCAACTCAGAAGTGCCACCTACAGGATCACTATGGGCCGTATCCCTTGGCTGAGAGCGAGAGGATGCAAGTGTTAAATGGAAATGGGGGCAAACCTCGAAGTTTTACTCTGCCTCGAGATAGCGGGTTCAACCACTGCTGTCTGAACGCACCCGTTAGTGCCTGTGACCCGCAGGATGACGTGCAGCCCACAGAGGTGGAGGAAGAGGAGGAGGAGGAGGAGGAGGAGGAGGAAGGGGAGGCAGCAGGGGAAAACATAGGAGACAAAAGTAAGTATGTTGGAGATCCTTAGCCTGTGTACACAGAGTCCTAACCTTTTCAAACTTCTTATTTTAAGAAAATAGAATTTTGTTTCCCTTTTTTCTTAAAATAATAGTCTTGCTGCACAGGACGTTAGGTATCCTTTGCTGTTTTACTTTCAGAAATTGAGTAACATGGGGGGGAGAAAGGTGGATAATGAAGCCTATATCCCAGGACACCCAAAGCTAGAGCAAATGCTTTTCTCCAGTTACCCATTTTCCTTGTAAGGTTAATGATAGTCATTTCTTTTTCTCCTACCTCTTATCCACTTTCTTCTCCCTTGTATATATCATCCCTTTGGTCCACAGTCATTGCCCCCTGAGTTTGGGTTAAGAAACTAAATGCTTCAAGCACGGTGTTAGCAGAACCTTGGTTGAATACGTAAGTGAACACAGAAACACACACATACGCACACATACATATACAACTTCCCTTTTCACTATTAAAAGATTTAAAGGAAAAATTCAAAAGAGTTTTCCAAGAAGAAATTTCAAATAGCATTTCTGTCAACTCCAAATGGCCAAAATTGTTTCTAGAAACCAGTTTGCCAAAAGCATTTATTTATTTTCTTGGTATATATGTTAATTACAAAACTCAATTTATGTGAATCAACTTTGAAGAGAGACAAAGTCAATTAAGTAATCCTCTGACTTTTTGGCATTAAGAATATGTTTACTAATTCTCAAGTTCTTTATCCAACATGCCTTACCAAGCATCTGTTTATAATTAATGTGATACACCAGTCCAGAAACCCAGGCTAGTTTAAGGGAAAGGCTAGAACTCAGTTACCTTACTTAGAAAGAAAATCTAGGTTTGGCTGTAAGTCCTAAATGTAAAAATTCCCTCCCCCCCCAATAAAAAAGTACAGTATTAAAGAAGTAGTATAAAACTGTTTGCATGTCTTTATTCAAAATGAAGTTTGGGCCAGTTAGTGCAGCTGACCCAAGCTAGTGTTGATGAAACCACAGTTTCTGATTTGTTCCCACCAGGGCATTAGACTTCCCTTTTTAAAGGATATAAGCAGACTATAGCCATCCACCCATTTTGTAAGTATACGAGACTTTGATTATGGGATATATTACTGTAAGTTCTTCTTCACAATTGGAAAAACAGTTCAAAGCTCACAGAGGGCCAGCAGGTCAGTATCCTCATGCCCATGTTAAACTTGGCTCATTTAAAATGAGAGTCACTTTGGAGATTATTAGCAAGAAAATACAGTAGAATTCCTTTTATGGTCTTCATTGCCTTATTTAAGGGGAATTATATCTTATACCATGAAAATATGAGTTGCTGGTAATAAAAATCATATGTTAAAGCAGTTTCCATGTGAAGTGTATGTTGGCCATAATCTCCATAAGGAGCATTACAAAAGGTATACTGTTGGTGCAGGAAAAGGTAATTACCATCTACTACCTGCCAAGCCCTCCCAACATTCACATGTATCAGAGATTATGGAAGAGACTGGTGAAGAAATATCTAGGAGCCATGTGAGGTCTCTGTAGGACTTCTGGCAAGCATGATAATACATTTTTTAGTGTTATGATGATTACCAAAATCAGGATACTGTTTTCTAAAATTTAACTAAAGATGAGTTAGAAACTTCATTTTGACTGTCATCTATGTGCTGCACAACTGCTGTAACTAAGTATGTGAAGTTTGTTCAGTATTCTACAAACATATTGGGGAAAATACTTTAACTCTGCCATTTTAAGATAAATTGTGTTGAAATTTGCACAGCCCTTTGAAATAGAGAATTCTGTTCAGAAAACATATCATCATGGCCACAGGTAGAAGTTATCGATGATATCTTTTTTGCTTAAGCCAGTTACTTCCCAGTTCCCTCTGGCCATCGCAGGAGGGAGTCCTGGAAAGGAGAAGGCGCATCCTAGGGCCTGAAAGGAAAACCCGGGCCCACAGAGCATCTATAGTTAAATGGCTTTCGAGTTTGTTCTTCTAGTGTCTCTTTGCTGTTTTCTTGATTGAATTTATTTTTACCTTGTACATGCACTACTAAATTGGTGAGGTTTTCCTTCAGGTTCCCAAATGAGTCAAGTGGGCAATTTTTCGGTACTTTCCATCTCTTTCAGTGTCTCTTTTTTTGTGGAATAACTGTGATAAGGCAGAACAGTCTTAGCAAGTGTGTCTATAAATCTAATATTGCACATTTTGTCTTCACAGTTCAATATTTTGGGGCATTTCATGCTATTTCAGTCAGATCTGCTTCACTAAATGTGGCCATGCACTATATGTCAGGGCCCCATTTCTTTCTGGGCATTTTTCCCCAGATCTTTCGCTTGATGTGTCAATGTTCATCAAACCATTCTCAGCAGAGCATGCGTTTCATGGTTGTCTAACAGAAGATGCTTTCTATTTAATAGAATGTCTGTCTGCCTTCCTAATGATGGTTTTTCTGCATTACTGTTTTTAATATTTAGGAGTGTACGATTTGATAAACACTTCACTTGAGAAACACCAGCTTTAAAATCCATGTTTTCAAAAGAATCTTTAAGGTCTAGTTAAGGGGTGTCGTGTTCATGGCTGCCCTGGGTTGGCCATTAGGACCTAGTATTCCAGGCTTATTATTCAAATCAAGCTGCTGGGTATTATGTCAACAGAGCAAAAATTATATACACGAAAGAAGCTGTGGCCATCCCACCAGTCTCAGGCTTACGGCATGCCTTCCAGCGCAGAGCATTCACTATGCTGCCCACAGGTTGGCAGGCACCTGTGCTTGTTAGAGTCAAGCAGGGATGTATTACTAACTGTCATGCTCGAGGCCAGCATTTTCTTTGACCTACTATAGTGAATTTGCACTTATCCAGCACAGACCTGCAGAGGACATAAGTTTTGTGTCTCTAGCTACACACGTTTTTTCTCAGCTTACCAAGAAATTAAAGCTAGAAAGTATCAGGCAAGTGGGCAGAAGGAGTAATGGAAGAAAATGTGAAAATATAGCCTATCTTCTGCTTTAAGGATGAAGAATTATGTCATCACCCAAACCCCTGTCTTATCATTTATGTTTACCTTAACTTTATATAATGTGATCTATATTATACAGTGCTTACAAGTTTACAAAGCAATCTAAAAAGCAAAATGTACCTAAATCGGTGATCTAGATGTGTTTTTTTTTCAATTTTCCTGCTTATGAGGTATAAATGTAGCCTTCTTTAGAGCAGTCTTCAATCTGTGTCTTCTCATGGTTGGACTACTTTTTCTCTTATTTTGAAATTCATGTATTTAACTGAATCATACTATGATTTTTCACAGGCAGAACTCATTTTGGTGTAAAATGGATGGCATTAAAAGTACACACATGAGACCTGTCTTGTTTTCCTTTGACTTAAAAGCCAGCTTACATATTAATTATCCTGACCTACTTCACTGGCATTTGGGAGAAGACAAGTAATTTCCTATTATCCCAATTAGCAGTTTCGAAGCTTACTGAGATGTGGGCCTTATAATACCTCAGTTATATTAAATTATAAATTATGTCAGCCTGTGCAACTTCCAAGGAGTATAAATCATTAAAGTGTGGGACAAAATATAAAGATATACTTCATTCTGAAATCAACTGCTGTAACACTAAAATACTGTTTTGGTTAATACAGCTTGAAGTCTACTTGGGATAGATCTCTTTTCTTTGCCATACTAGGCAGTTTAGATGAGGTTTTCAAAAGCTTTATCCTTTAATCCTGCTGATTTCCCTCTTGGCAGTTGTAAGAATACTCTTTACTAGCTATACATTCTTGGTGCCTCCATGTACTCAATGAAGTTATAATGTGCTCTTTTTCATTGTCTTAGAGATAACTTACCAGTATTCTCCCTTAATTTACACATGTATTAGCTTGGTCTTAGGAATGTATAGCAAAACCTACAGCTGTGGGGGATGGGGTTTGTGGGGGTGGAGGTGGAGGGTGGATAAAACCTTGTAGCTACATTGCCCATCAGGTTATCTGGCCAAGATACTTACTGATGCTCTCAAAATGAGATTTGCTGAGAAATGGTTTTTAAAGTTATTTTTTTTTAATCTAACCTCCTTTGCATAGCATTGGTAAGTTAAGAGTTGTGCAAAGTATGCAGCTCAGTGGCCTAATATCTTAAATTATCTAGGCAGAGAGGATAGATAATGACTGCCAATATAGTGTAGAAGAATATAGATTAATCCTCTTCAATCATTTTAAGGGTCCTAGAGTAATTTCCTGAAGAGTTTCTAAAAGCTATGAATTTTATTTTTTTAAGAACATTCAGGTACAAAGTTTGTGGGCAAGGTGAAAATATTCCTAGAATATGAAGTTGTGTTAAAGGATAAAAAGGAGCAAGTTGAAAATAAAGAAAAGTGTTACAGCACTTTTTACTATTTTATTGATTGTCAAGAATTATGCACAAAGAATTTAGAAGGGCATAATCATCAATATTATCCTAAATTATAGTTCAGGCCTAAAAGAACAGATGGAAAAGATATATAAGCAATGTGAATAAAAAATATGCATTAAAGTCAGAAAAAATAGCAGAGAACCTTAACTTTGTCACTTTTGTGAAGTTTAAGGGCATTATTCTTGGCTGGTTATGTAACAAGTATATATAGAGAACACAAAAAATTCTAGAAAGTAGTAAACAAATGTTCTCTTAATACCATATTTTCTGATTTTGAAGAAATACTGTTACAGAGACATAAAACCCTAAAGACTAGATAGAAAGTAGGGTCTAGCTATAATGCTGATACTGATTATAGGTTGGATTTGTAATCATACCGCCCTCAGTTTTGGCTTAGATGATGAGGAAAAATTATTACCTTAACTTACAGGATGTTCAGAGGTGGGGTTGTTCCAGAGTGAATTTTGTGGCTCTACAGTGTAAGACTGTCACTTAACTTTTCTGTAATGCCAGTAGCTCTAAGCATCTCTTCTTATAAGACAGCATCCAGAGAGCCAAAGACCAATATCTAAAGAACCCTATCTGTAGTCCTTTTTCTGTAAGAACAAGGAAAGCCTTTCCTAGATCCTTCCAGCAGACTTAGCTCCATATTTCATTGTCCAAGGTTTCATCATATGCCCAAGTAGCAAGTGAAATGATTATGAATAGTTGAGACTAACCTTGATTTAAGATCATAAAGAAAAAACTGTACCAAACTGCTTATCGTTACTATCCACATGAGCCTGTCCACTATTATGTATGTTATATCCTCAAATATATTTGTTCAAGCAGTGTGGCACTCTTTTAATATATATATATGCAAACATATACCCCATATCACATCACATCATTTAAGTCTTGGCACTAACGAAATGTTAGATCTATAAAAGGGGATAAATACTATGTAACTCTTGCGGTGCCTGGGTGACTCAGTAGGTTAAGCATCTCTTTTTTTAAATTTTTTAATGTTTATTTATTTTTGAGAGAAAGAGAGCATGAGCAGGTGAGAGGCAGAGAGAGAGGGAAACACAGAATCCGAAACAGGCTCCAGGCTCTGAGCTGTCAGCACAGAGCCCGACGCTGGGCTCAAACTCACAAACTGTGAGATCATGACCCAAACCGAAGTCACACGCTTAACTGACTGAACCACCCAGGTGCCCTGTAAGTGTCTGACTCCTGATTTCAGCTCAGGTCATGATCTCTCAGTTCATGAGATCAAGCCCCTGCATCGGGCTCTGTGCTGACAGTGAAGAACCTCCCTGGGATTCTTCTCTTCCTCTCTCTCTGCCCCTCTTCCACTCATGTTCACTCTCTCATGCTCGCTTGCTCTCTCTCTCTCTCTCTCAAAATAAATAAACATTAAAGGGGCGCCTGGGTGGTGCAGTCGGTTAAGCATCCGACTTCAGCCAGGTCACGATCTCACGGTCCGTGAGTTCGAGCCCCGCGTCAGGCTCTGGGCTGATGGCTCAGAGCCTGGAGCCTGTTTCCGATTCTGTGTCTCCCTCTCTCTCTGCCCCTCCCCCGTTCATGCTCTGTCTCTCTCTGTCCCAAAAAAAATAAATAAATAAAAATAAACGTTGAAAAAAAAATAAACATTAAAAAAATAAAAAAATAAATATTATGTAGCCCTGAAAATATAGCAAGTTAGATATAATAATTATTGACATTTGAAATGAATAAGCATATTTTCCTCTAAACACTAAGTGATCGGAACTTAGAATATATTCTCTGGAGATATTCCTCCTCAGTTTAAATCCTTGCTTTGTGACTCTACCACTTGCAAGTGACATGATTTTTTTTTGCTTCTTTTCTTTTTTTTTTCTTTTTTTTTAATATGAAATTTTTTGTCAAATTGGTTTCCTTTCAACACCCAGTGCTCATCCCAACAGGTGCCTTCCTCAATGCCCATCACTCACTTTCCCCACCCCCCAACCCCCATCAACCCTCAGTTTGTACTCACTATTTAAGAGTCCCTTATGGTTTGCCTCCTTCCCTCTCTGTAACTTTTTTTCCCCTTCCCCTCCCCCCTGGTCTTCTGTTGAGTTTCTCAGGATCCACATATGAGTGAAAACACATGGTATCTGTCTTTCTCTGCCTGACTTATTTGACTTAGCATAACACTCTCCAGTTCCATCCACGTTGCTACAAATGGCCAGATTTCATTCTTTCTCATTGCCAAGTAGTATTCCATTGGCAAGCGGTATGATTGATGAAGCTATTTAACACCTCTGGTCCTCAATGTCTTCATTGTTACATCAGGTGATAGCAGTACTTGAAGTTAGGTAAGAGTCAAATGAGGTAATACCAGAAAGCACTTAGTTTCCATATCTGACACACTGTAGGTCTTCCAATAAATTTTTTATAACTATATAATTTATGTAGGTTTTATGCATATTTGGATTTGGGCAGTGAGAGCAATTATAATACTTAAATAGTGAATTAATCCTGGCAAACCTCAATAAATAACATTTACCTGACTACATGCCCTAACTTTGTTCAGTTCTAGCTATTGAGTTGAATCATATGAATTGCTGTTTTAATAGATCAAAATGATGAAATAGCAGCAATTTTGTACATTTCAACATAATATATTAACTGTATCCTAGGAGCTAAAATAGAAATGTCCATCACTTTACATTCTTATCACTCACTCACTACTCCTTTCATTTTTGACTTTGGACATTTGAGAATTCCAAATAGCAACAGCCTTCTATATGTTTACTGAAATATGTATTTATACACCTTGCCAATAAGGTCTCATTTCAAATATTTTCCCCTCAGAGTCCTCCCCTGACAACCCAGTCTGACCCAGATGCCGCTTCACTACCATAGCCACCACCATTCTTTCTCTGCTATGTTACCCCATTTTATATTCTTCACAGCTTTATCACTATGAGTACAATACCAAATATTGTTCACTGATTTATTTTCCATCTCTGCCTAGCAGAATATAAGTTTGTGAAGAGCAGGGATTTTATTCCTGTTTTGTACACCCAGTGCCTAAAATGATATATGGCCATGGTAGGCTAGACACTATTGGATGAGTGAATGAATAAGTGAATGAATAAATAATAGCTAACCCCTTTTGTCACCAATACCTTTCCATTTTAGTATATAACGGTTAAAGCTAAAGTTAATGTTCTATCCATCATGTGACTTAAGACATGAATAAAACCATTGTAAAATTCATTTGGGTATTTTATAGAGAAGGACAAGACTGCATGTTCAGAATACTGTCTTCATGCTGGACATCACAAAGCTGGGATGCAAATAACTGTAATTACTGCTCTTTTTAGTGTGGCTCATTTATAGTCACCTTCTCTCCTACTGAAACCATACTCTTCCTGATTTAGTTGCATTTCAAAGACGAAAGCCATGAGAAAATGACATGAGAGATAACCAGTTCATTGTTGGAAACCAGATCTTCTAGCACCCCTAGGCAATTGTTTTTCCTACCAAAATCTGCTGTCTGTGGAAAGAAGGCTGGCCCCCTTGGTAGATGAAGCCGCCTAGCTTCATCCTGATTCATTTGTAAAATGTGTTGAAATTGCAACTTGTACTTGAATGAATAACCAATAGCCCTGCATTGACCAGGAAAATAAACTCAGGAATGTTAATAAGCAATGAAGCCAGATTTAAATGGCAAAAGAATGAATTCTAGATGCTACAGAGTCACACCAGTAGAAGATGTGGCCAGATAAGAGTTGAAGTACACATAAAAGGATGACGAGCCCTCACCAGTATAGTTAGGACAAGTTATGATTTACACTTTGTTTTACCAAGAAACTTGATTAGGTTTAGCCACTGTTTTACTTGGTAATATTTTCACACATCAGAAAAGCAAACCACGTTTCTTCAGGTTATTATTAGCATATTTTCAGTTTCTCAGTGGAATAATTTTCTATTTTATTTCATGAGAACCTGTCCTAAGTTCAGTCTCCTTTTACCTTGCCAGAGAAGGCTGAAGATCATCAATGCTTCCCCTTTTTCCTCTCTACATATGAAATCTACCTCATATGGTCACCAACTACTAGAAGATGGTAGATTAATACATAACAGGATTGTTCCATAAAACATAGCTTGGAAGTTTTTAAATTTCCCCATGTTTTTCTTTTATTGTTTTAATTGAAAACTAATAACTTTCTTATTGCTAAATAAATAAAACAATGGTGAAAGCAAAAAGCTACCCTCTCTCCTTATTCTACAGAATTTCTGTTCAAAGTTAAGGTTTTAAAAATTAATTCTCATATGACTTTGTTTTCTTCATGTATCTTTTTCCTGTCACTCAGTGTGAGTAGGGAGGTAAGGTATGGTTTAGTTGGTTTTCAGTTAGTTTTTCCTCAGAAATTTTTTTGATATGATCATAGTTTATAATATAAGCAACAGTCTTGTGAGATAACTTACCACCTGAGAACCCAGCCCCAACCCCAGCATATATCACCCTAGAAAATGCAGCAATTACCTGTTGACCTTTTCAAAAACAATAGGAGAAGTGTGAGAAGCAAGAAATGATAGTGCCTGTTCATGCACAATTACACCCTCTTATACACACCCGCACACTCACTGATCAGAAGCCCCTTGCCTACCTGCCTCATGTCTTGGTGCCATGTGACTTTTGCCCACCCTTCTTTATGAAGGTCTTCCAATAATGTCATCTTATCCCAAAGCTCTGTGCTGAAAACAGCTAAGCCAGAGACAGCTAGCTAAAAATCGTAGCAAGTCTAGCCTCTAAGAGCTAGAATGTAGAACTCAGAGATTGGCTTCAGAACCACTGTGTCTGATGGTCAGAGTTTACCTGTAGCTTTTGGCTTTAAGTTATAAAACGTTAACCCTTCTACTAAACTATCTTCCTTATTTTTTCCAGTGTTCTCATTAGCTGCATTCTTCTGGTGTTTCTTATGTTAGGACATAGGCACATGTTAGTTGGGCTTTAATAGCTCAATCTATTTTATTCTAAAACTTTTCCTTTAATGGAAGAATACTCTTATTGTGTCATTCATAAGAAAACAGTGCTTATTACTATGTATTTTAAGTGCAAAAGTGACACCTTGTCATAAAAAAGTATTTTAATATTTAAAACTCATACTCGAGGACTCCTAGAAGGTTCTTACCTCAGGAATGTAATATGACAATTTTATATGCATGTGTTTCTATTACAAGCACAAAGTATGCCAATAAAATGAACCTTCTGAGTTATTTCACAGAATTTCTGAGAAATTGCAGAATACTTGAAAGTAAGGATGACAGTTATTAAACTCGTGGATTAAGTTCAGAGCTACAAATCCTTTAACTTTCTTAGTCATGGATTCTCTAACATTTCAATATCTATATGTAGCTTACTAAAATGTAAACTAAACCTTTATACTGTACTTTTGGTTTGCTGTATCAATGTATAGTCTAATTAGTTCTCAGCATGTATTCATTTATTCATATTCATATATTTGACAGACATTTTTTATTGTTTATTTACTATATACCAGGTACTATGTTAAGAGTCTTTCTTCTATAGCTCTTCCATAAGTCTACTTACAACAAAAATTTATAAATTCTCTTAAAGAAATAAGAAAGATATTCCTTTCTGATAACATGGAATAGAACAAAGAATTTAAAGTATGCAGCATCATTGTTATCTTGTACCAGTCATTTTCCCAAGTAACCAATTAATAATATTATAAAAATGATTCTTTGAGAGATGGCACATCATATTCTGTGTTCATTTTAAGGTACTTATCACTTATGCAAAAGTGATAAAACTGGTTAGAATAGATAAAACAGATCACTTTTAGAGCTATTTCTGCTTTGGCTCATTCCTTGAACATTATGGTTGGGGGAAAATGTATTCTGGTTACTCAGCTACTAATGATCAATTTGTACTATCATCAAAGCAATATTAATCTATGGTCAGTATTATACTATACTGGCCCTAATACTATACTGGCATAGTATTATACTGACCATAGATTAATATGTCTTTGATAATTGATAAGATGCTTCCTAATTTTACAACACAACTAACATGGAGTTTAATTTTCGGAAAAATCTAAAATAGCAGAGTGCTAATTTTACAACACAACTAACATGGAGTTTAATTTTCGGAAAAATCTAATATTAGCAGAGTGCCTAATACAGAAAATTATGTTGTACTTCTATTGTCTGTTTTAGGGAAATATCAACCTTAGCTTTTTAAACAGTTTTTCACTTAATTCCATATTTATAATCCCTAATCTTCCGTGATGTTGAATCTGATATTTTTATTGTGCTGTTTTCTTGTTTGGTAAATCATTCATAGAATATATTGACTTAATGCCTAAGATCTATTCAATGACCTCCAAACTTTCTCACCCATGAGTTTAATGGCTTCTTTAGCTATATTTTTTTCCTTAAATTATTGTTGTGGTTGTTCTTGGCCTAATTTAGAGTCTATTCTAACATTATAAAATGGGTATTTTAAAGCAGTCATTCACTTCAGGATTCTCAGTGACAGAAAATAGCCCACAACTTGGTATCCCTGAACTTAAACTTCATATCTTTTTCCTTGAGCATCTCTGCTGTTTTTTCCTTGTTTTTTAACAATGCCAACACACAGGGGTTTTTTCATGCCTTTTCTAAAAAGAACAGGGAGGAGAGCAACTTGGAATCAGTGGGGCTTTAATACAACCCTCTGCCAACTCTGACAGTAAGTCCCACCCCTCACTTTGTACTCTATTGTCTTCTTACACCACATGGAGTTGCTGGGAGCCATCTCTTGATTTAGCATCCTGGGTTCTAAGACTCTTTTATTAACCTAATTAGAAGGATTTTTGCCCCAGCACTGGAAGTAGGAAAGATGTTTACCATTCCAAAAATAATTCTATACAAATACTAAATATATTTGCTGAATAATTAAGTGAAAAGTTAGGCTTTACTTTGAATGCTTCTTTAAATGTGTAACACCTTTTCTGGGTTGTTGTTGTTGTTGTTTTCTTTTTTTTATTTTTGGTATATACTACAGCGAACAGTATCTCTCTGGTTAATACTGTAGAACCCATTTTAAATGCTTTATATTAAGGTAAATAATTCATTTAATGGAGTTTTTTTTTTTTACTGGCATAGGCATATAATATGTGCCATGCTGTATGTAAATATGCATAATAATTAGCCATCTCACCCTAGAACTTAGAGTTTTAAATATTCATTTTCCCACCTAATAGAGAAATACTCTTTATACACTTGAAAAATTATTATTGAGACTCTGCTTGCATATTTTAGGCACTCAGAGCCTACTGCCCCCAGGCAGGGCAATTCATGTTGAACAGTTCTAGTTAAAAATTCTCTCTTGTACCTACACAAAAGCTGACTTCCTGTAAGTTTTCCACTCTTGGACCTTGACATTGCAATTTAGAAAACTACACAAGTATTTGAATGGCTGATATGTGGAAGAGGGCTAAGATAGTCTTTGAAGTTTCAGAGGACATAATAGGTGGAAGCTACGGGCTGGGGGTGGGGGGGGGGGCTTTTTGATTGATATGAGGTGGAAATTTTCCAATGGTTGCATTTGCCCATGAATGGAATATCTCTTCTAGTCAGTTTAGTGGGTTCCCCATTACTCATTGCTTAAGAGGAGGCTGAGTAACCAGCTACCAGTCAGGGCTTCCCAAGCTAGTTGGACACTTGAACCTGATGGCTTCTTCCATCTCTAAAGTTTTATGGTTCTCTTCAACATACTGGCCTTGCTTTTACTCTCACTCTAGTGCTGTGTACATTGTACGTGTCCAAAACTATACAGTGGAATTTTGTTATCTAGCATAGTTTGTGTGTCTCATCTCTGAAATGAATGCACATAATCACCTTAACTTTCTGACATGAGTTCTAGATAACTCACTATTCTGGTTACCTTCATCTGTATACCTTGTTTCCTTTTAGTGTCCCCTTGCCAAGTGTATGGGAACTAGTACAGTACTTTATTCAAAAAGATATCATACAAAATTTCATCATATGCAAGGCATGCTGCTCTTGGCTTTCCTCTTATCTCCCAAACTAGAGATACCGTCCAGAAAGAAAAGGCCAGCTTAAAATGCTTCATTTTTATTGAATCCATGTTGGTCCTTCTGTTGAAATTAAAAAATGAAACTCCTCCCAATAATACTCTATTCTAGAACTTTTCTATGTGTCTATAACAGATTTATCATTTTGTTCTCTTAGAACCCATGCGGAGTATTGTTTGTTTGGATAAGAGACCTCTCTTCAAGCCATAAGTCTTGAGGGATTCTGACAGTGACCCTAAGATAATTTCCAGAAAGTTTGTTCAGTTCCTAAAATCATTCTGCTCGTTCAAAGAGACCACAAGGTGGGTCTTAGTCATCCCTTATGTCAAGAAACACTTCTTTTTAAATTTCCCAGTTTGAAGACTTATTCCATACAGGAAAAACCTAAAATATTTTTGAAGCTGTATGTTTCTACTTTCTTATGTTATTTTTTTTTTAAGAAGCTCTATCTTCAGGTTTTTCATAAGCCTCAACGGAACATTTGCCTTCCTGACACTCTTTTTATAAGGAATCAGATTATTTTCTGTTTGTTCATTTCTAGTAGCCTCTTCTTCCATCTTTTATAGAAATCCTCCTTCAGCTAAAGCTTAGAAAAATATCCTTGTAACTATCTTGACTTCAGCTGCATCTCCTTTCCCTGTCTTATAGGGACAATTTACATTTGTAGTACTGGAATTTAATTTTTTTAAACTACTGACCATCAAAAACTAGTATTTGTCTGAAGTTTTAAAATAGTATTTCTTATCATCTAGGATTCATATTTGAATGTGTGTTTTCTCTCTTCACCACTAGAAAAACAAAAAGAAAACCCAAACTGATAGGGCTTTTTCTAGTCCCCTTCACATCTAGAGTGATGCTTACTTCTTCCCTGTGGTTCAGTGTTAGATCCCAAATAGATTTTACTAGTGTCTTTATATTTTTGATTCATGAAATTATCAGAATTTTAATGCATGCAGCAATTACTTACATTTATTAATCTCATTTTTAATACAGTACTCTTGTACTTAGTATATTGGTGACAAGCAAAAAAATATTAGAGCTTAAATTATATCATTTTTTATTTTGTCATCTTTGGAAGGTTTCATAGATACTGATCCACCAGTTTTTATTCTGCAAATAAAGGGGAAAGTGGATATAAAAATCAGGTGACTTAATTATGACATTTTGCAAGATTTTTAATCCTTTTTTCTTACATCCCTCAATCAGTACCAGAATGTGTCAAGATAGAGTGTTAAAATCATACAGACCCTGGCTGTCTACAAAAGTCAGTAGGAATAAGGAAAGAAGAATGGTGATTTCTACTAACTTATTATTTTAGATCAGTGTCCTATCCCTGGTGAGCCATAGTTCTTGGTCAATTGCATTCACTGTTTCCTAAGAATTACCATTTCTATACATAACCCAACTCACATCCATTATGAGTTATAGCCTCAAATTAAAGAAACAAGTTGCATTCACACCTCTTCATCTTAAGCCCTTTTTATAAAATAATAATGGTGGTAAAAATCTATACTATCAGTTTCTGCTCTAAAAAGCCTATGGGGTAAAATTTGAATATTTTTGTTTATTAGGTTACTTGCTATAATGTATCCAGTGCTAGATATTTGCTGCCTATATATAAAGGATAAGGCTATTTCTTGAAGGTGATGTCTTTTATTACAGTTTCTAGGGAATACATGGTAAGATTTTATAACATATGATTTAATGAAAAGTAATGTTGAGTTCCACTGTCCATGTTCCTTGAGCTTTTCACAAAAGCCAGTGATATACCTCTCCCAAATGAATAATTAATATAGCTCATGATAAAAATAAAAATAAGCAAACAAACTAGATTTGGCCCTTCAAAAACTGCATGCCTATAGTTCATTGAGCATGCGTGTATTAAACAAGGTTTATAGCCTGTACCTCATTGTCATGGAACCAAGACTAAACAAATGCTGATTAAAACTATTCGGGGGATTTATGGCTTACAAAATACTGTATACTGTTGGAGGAAGAAAGACATGGGTGTCCAAAAATTGATTTCTGATCAACTATAAAGAGGAGAATGAAAAAGAGAATGGAATAACTATTCTTCTATAATTCCACCCAAAATTTAGTAATTCCACCTATTCATTTGAGCTGTGAGTTTATAAATCACTTTCAGGTTTTTAGAGTTTTTTTAAAGAAAGTTTTATTTTTCAAAGGTTTAATTATTTTGAGAGAGAGAGAGAAAGTGAATGCAAGCAGGGGAGGGGCAGAGAGACAAGGAGACAGAGGATCCAAGGCAGGCTTTGTGCAGACAGCAGAGAGCCCGATGCAGGGCTTGAACTCAGGAGCCATTAGATCATGACCTGAACTGAAGTCTGTCGCTTAACCAACTGAGCCACCCGGCACCCCAGGTTTTTAGAGTTTAATAAATACACTCCAGCAGTGATAATGAGACAGGCAAATAGCATGAGTGACGCACTATTTAAACATCAGTAATATTTCTGCTGGTGACATCATATCACAGTCTTCAACGTGTGAAATGTGTGAGGAAGTTCTACGCATTACTGATATTCAGAAATATCTTTTTAGTATACTGAGATGATTAACACCAAACCAGGAGCTTTAAGCCAGTTACACTATTTTTACAAAATGCAAAGCTCTTCTATTTTACTCTGTGTCTTAAGTTTAAAAAAGAAAAAGAAAAAAAAGAAGGAAAAAAGACAATGCAGTTTGTTTTACAGTCAGTCATCAAAAGCCTAATAAAGAGGGCTTGGTTAATATCCCAAAGGTGAATCATAAAAGCAGTCATAAACCGAATGTTTTTAACACATCATATATCTGACCAATGAGTAAAAACTCAAGAACACTTTATTATATTTGCAGTTGACTTTCACAGAGTTAAAATGATGAGTATTGTGCCTATAAAGTTATAATTCTTAAGGATAAAGAATGGGAGCAATCTGGAAAAGGATTCATATCAGAAAAGGAATAGGTTGCCCTTGAGTTTGCAATCGTGACTTGTTCCATTGGTTTCCAACTTAAGTACAATTATGATGTATTAATTTATTTGCTTAACCAAGCTTTTATTCTATCCATTGCTCAATTTCTAAAGTCAGAGGTTGTTTGTATCTGACATGCTTGGATATTACCCCCAATAGCTCATAATTCAGGTAGTTATTGCCCAATTAAGTGAAAGTGTGAATGATATAAGCCATTAGGTTTGTGAAACTATGTTATAATTATCTCTAATAAGTGAATCTTTAGAAAAGCCTCTTGAGTGATCCAGTGATATAAGAAATCAGATATTTTTAGTGATTGGAGAATGCTTATTTAGAATTAAGATGATCTCAATCCAGCTTTCAAAGATTATTAAAATAAAAGTACATTATATTCTAAAAGTTAAAAAGGAATGAACAAATGGGTAAATCATTCAAATCTTTGGGTAAATTTTGGCTACTCTTTTTCTGTTAAATTCTCAATATTTTATGGAAATACTGAGATGAATAGATGTATAATATGGCATTTTAAAATAGTAACTAATGGTTATGTCATAATTGTATCTATTGTACCTGATCCATGTGGTACCGAAACCTAGTCATTCAAAAAATCTTCTTAAAGAGTAAATTTTAGACATGGCAATAAACCCTTATCAGGCAGTTTGGCTGCAAGCCCTTGTAATATCTCTTTAGTGTAGCAAAGTGATAAGACTTTTTTTGGCAGTAGTTCCTTCTAATCAGCCTCTGTCAACAGAGGACCTTTAGAGAGTGTAGTGGTAGCTATATTTATAATTAAAAATTCATCCTCAGTGAGATTCTGACTCACCTCATCTACTTCTAGTATGAATTACATGTGAATAACTTGACAATCTAGGTCATTCAAAGAAAACACCCCTTGGCAGTGGTCAGACTATCACTTCATATAAGGTCTAGATCATTCTTTCCTGACATAACAGTGCCATAAATAGCAGTCTTTAACCTCAGTGACCTATCTTCCTAAGGTTCTCTCCTCTGCCACATAGTTCACATCAAAGACTTGACGCAGATCTTCTTACTAGAATTGAAAATCTAGTGAGGTAAAGCTTCTTACCAAGTTGTTCAATACAGCTCTTTATTTAGTGTTCAGCTTACATTTCATATTCTTAGACACTAAATTAAAATGTATTTTAATTATTTAATTCAATTCAAGTGATATTTATGGAGCAGCCACAATGTTTTGAGTACCCACTCTGCTAAGTGCTGGAAAAACAAAGATTTTTTTGAAATCACATAAACAATGTTTGTCATCTAATGGGAGAGAAAAACATCCAGATGTAACAGTATAGCATATTAAGTGTTTTCAAAGATAAACATGTTAAGTTCCACAAAAGCCCTTAAGAAGTCTTGATTATTTCTATCTTGTGAAATCAGACAAAGCTTCAAGGAGGATATAACATCTGAGCTGGATCAGTAAAATTTAACCAAGAGGGAAAAAAAGGGAGGGGTGCATTCTATGTGGTAAAAAACAAACAAACAAACAAACAGACAAACAAACATCAACAAGGGAAGAAATGGAAAAAAAGAATAATTTATTTTTTTGGATTCATTTATTTTGAGAGAGATAGAGAGCATAAGCGGGGGAAGGCAGACAGAGAGGGAGAGGGGGAAAAAAGTAATTTAGAGAATATGTTTCTCAAAAAAACATGATGGAGAGCCTGTGGAGATCTCCTTAGGAAGATGACAAAATCAGATATCAGTTTCAGCAAGGTCACTCTGATGGCAGTGTGGAAGATGTATTGATGTGAGAGAATGCAAGTGATAGGGAGACCAGTTAGAAAATTATTTCAGCAGTTCAGATGAGAGAGACAAATGTGGAGGCAAAAAGGTATCTGCTACTGGAAGATCAACAGGTAGACAGTAAGGTTTGAAGAGTCTAATGGAAGTTTGGAGCACCCCCAATGGGGAATTGGAAATTGAGCTTACCAACCACTAACAACTGGTCTGCCAAGTAGTCCTGAATGACCAAAAGTCAGAAATCAAATTTAGAATGGTGCCAGTCAGCTTGGATATACTGTTTTCTCTAGCATTGTTTAGTGGCCAGGCAGGAATAAGAAAGAAGATGGTTGATTTCTGGAAAGTGTATGTATAGTACATTTTCAAGAGGATGAGGAAATTGAAGGGTCTAGTCAGAGCGGTCCAGATTGGACAAGGAAGTGAATTCAGAAGAGGGCTGTGTTCTTGAGATCAAAGATTAGACATAATAGAAAAGATAGAAGGAGAGGAAACTGGAATCAAAAAAAAACTGTAATACTTCAGAGGTGACGTGATTCACCATGATGACAAGTTGAAATGTGTAGTGTTTTAGGATTTTACAGCAAGAACCAACAAAGAGGGCACTTATTTCAAAACAGTCTTCAATATCTCACTTTTATGTTTGCATCTTGAAGAAAAAAAATACTTAGAATACTTTGCCACATTAGTATCTAAAGTAAGCTATCTAATTGCAAGAGGAAAATACCCATTGATATAGGAAATAAATCCCATTTATATTATTATGATTCATTATGTATTTCAGTTGTTAAGTGAAATATATTCGATGAACATAACTTCTATTATAAGGAAGTGAAAATTGAAGATGTTTTAACTTGCTACCTCAGCTCTAAAGTAAGTCTTGAATTAACCTGCTTCATTCAGGTTTACAGCATCATTAACCGATCAGTCTTTGAATAAAATAATTTTAAAGATGATATCAGGGGCATTCTGAATGGAATGACTGATTACATGTATTTGCCCTCTACTTTCAATGGTGTCTCAGGAAAACTCTTTTTTCCTTCGTGTGAACTATACTTGTCTGTTGAATGAAAGACATTTTAGGGATTTATCTTTTCTATAAAGGTATGCTACATAGTCTGGACTTGAAATGCAATCTGCAAAGCTAGGCTTGCTCATAAATCTGAATCTTTCATTATTTTCCCATGTAGAGAGAGAAGATATCTTTCCACATGGAAGAAACACTAAAATACAATTGCCTTCCCTGAGGTAAAGCCAATACATCTATAGTGTGGTGCATTTTGTTTAAATCTCCTATGTTTAGTGAACAGTAATCTATCCAAATAATAGCTGATTTAAATGAGAGCTAACTAGTAGCTGATGTCCTTATATAATATAGCTCGTTTAATCCTCACAACAACCCTAAGAAGTAAATATTGTCACTGTCCTCATCTTCTAGATGAGGAAACAGTTTAAAGAACATGATCCAGGACTCCCAGCTAGTTAATAGCAGATCTGAGATTCAGACTAAGACATCCTGACAGCAGAGTGAATGCTCTCAACCACTTATTGCCTCCTCAGATTTATCACTTTAATTCAGGTTAAAACTTAGCAAAATGTGTCATGTTTGATCTATATAAAAGAAACTAAAATTTTTACATTTTATTACAGCAGGTCAAAATCATTATTAATATGCTCTATCAAGTAAGGCAAAACCTGTGTACCACTTTACCTTTTATTACTAAAAATTGTAATTAGTGTACTTTCCATTTTTAACTTATGAGTATCCCAAAATCATGTACCATGACATATGTAATCAGTGAAACAACTTGAGTCCACCACTTGAGTCAAAACTCTTTTTTCATATATTCAAGTTTGACAGGATTCCTTTTACAGCTAATTTGTGCCAAGTTAATATTCGGATATTAGAAAAAAATTGCTACTTGTGAAGAATTAAGTCTTGAGACCAATTTGAAAAGTATTTCATATGGTAGCCAAAGTTTTTATTGCAGTTTTTCCTTCCAGGTTCCTCTTTATCCATCTTCCTTGAAACAATCCAAATATTTCTGCCTTTTTTTAAATCAGCTCATGGACCTTTTTATTTATTTTTGAATCTTTTGGTGGAAGTAGGGAGTGGAAGGAAAGCCACAGATTCGGGGGTACAGTCAGGAGATGCCACTGATTTTCCTAGTTCCTCTTCACAGATGCCAAGTCTGAGGATTTGTGGGTTACTTGGTCTTCTCTCGTGATAAAACATTACTTCCTATTCGCTTATGAATCCAGAAAGTCAGTCAAGGAATTATTAACACATGCAATATTCACACTTACGTATGTTTCCAACTTCTAATTTCTCACTTTCCCTATACAGTAAGTAGTATCAAATTACCAAATTTGGAAATTACCAAAGTGAACTCTAGTGAAAATCTCACAGTTTTTGCATTTTCTTTTACAATATTGTATGTAGAAGCACTTTACGAAGTGAAAAGCAAACCAGAAATGTGTTAGTATCACAATCCCTGTTATTACTAAGCTAACAAGCTAAATTGATTTGCCTTCAGAATGTTTACACTAAACTGAAGAAGAGTAAAAGTTGTTCAGGGATATTTCTTAGAATTTTTTGAAAAGGAGTTCTAATTAGATTATATGACTTTTTTAAAAACAACAAGGTCTCTATCAAACTCCTAGATGCTATTTAAGAAAACCAAATTCAGAAACTAATGAATAAATTACTACTTGAGAACTGGCTTTTGATTTGACATTTCAGTAGTAACTGATGTGGGTATCTGTAACCCACCTTCCTTAGAAGATTGCCATGGCAACTCCTGAGGTACAGTACCAGTACACTGAAGCTTCAGGCTTTGTCAGTGCTAAATACAGAAGCTGCATTTGATTTCAGCTTGTCTGTTTCTATGGGGAGCAATGTACCACAGTTCTTTACACTTCCCAGGTTTACTTTTTCATTACCATGGAGACCAGATCTGCCCACATAACTAAGATCTGAAACCATTCCTAGTATGGCTAAAACTAAGGCCTTGGAAACCAAGGCCTTCTACAATTAAAGTGCATTGTTTTGTTAAAGAAGAGTTCCTGCTTCTGCCTTTGAAGTATATTGATTTTCCACAAAGAGAAAACAGGCCTTCTAGTCCTGTGCTGAAGATTTACAATAAAGAGAAAGAAAATGTCATCATGACACTTTGCTTGGTCAAGTTCTGGTTTTGTGTTTATTTATGGTGTATATTCTGCATAGTCAATTACTAGAGAGTAATGTTTCATTTCAAATTATGTGACAGTTTTACCTAATAGTAGACCCACTTAACGTATACTTTTATGGTCGTCTTAAAATGCTGCTTTTAATTTGAGTGTGGGATTGTGCAAATTTGTTTCTAAATCCAGTGTTGGTGTCTTTTAAATTAGTTTTTCACTTGCTCACAATAAAATATGTGTGAGAAGTCATTCTAGAAATTTGATCATAACTATACATGGATTTAACAAGAAAGGGTTGGTGTCATTTATCACTATAAATCCAGTATAACACAGCCAGATAGAGCTGGTGAATTATTTCTGGCAGATCATATACACCAGTACAACTGTATTGTAATGTATCCTTTTTTTCAATTTTTCAATTTTGTCTTATTGTGGTAGTAATGTGGTCCTGTGTGTGTGTATGTGTTATATACACACCAGTATCACAAAAAGGGCCAAAGTTCTACAGAGTTTTTTGATAATCATATTTGTTAAGGAGATACTAATTACACCATAGCTGCTCCATGCCCTCCACCCAGTGGCACCAGTCAAAAGAGATGGTAAGGGAATCTTAAGTGGAACTTGAGAATCCCAAATTCACCCCTTGATTTGCACATCCTTACAAATTCTTATCCTTTGTTTGATTTTTTTTTTACCCTAGAGAAGGTAGCATGGTCCTTGTTTTCATGTAAATATACTAAATAGGAATTTTTTTTAAGCCTGGCTTCAGTGAAATATGGAATTGTCCTTAATTTTTTAAGGATATTATAAATAAGCTAACATCACAAAGTTGCTATGAATTCATTAATTTATAAATGGAAAACAAATGTATTAGTATAATTAGATTTTTTGTTTTGTTCACTAGCAGGAAGTTAGCAATTTATTCCTGTATTTGAATACAAATTAAGTTGTATGATACAGAGAACCTTCTGACATTTCAAACATTTGTATCTTGCAAAATGAACTATCATCCTAATGAAGTCCCTGTATGATTCTAGTTTTCTGTAATTACGCTGATGAGTGTGGAATTCAACTTGAGATGCTAAATGTTAAACACAGATATAGCTGGAAACCTTTTGCAGTAACTATAAAGTCATTTGTATTTGTCCATCAGAACGCTGAGAGTCAGCATATCTCTAACTCTTTAGTAAAACTTACTTTCTTTAAAAGGAAAGTGTTATACAATTTTTTCAGGAGGGAAAAAAATGAAATTCCTATATAATAGGGAATTTTCAGTTTTTTTTTTTTTTTTTTTTTTGAGAGAGAGAGAGAGGGGGGGGGAGAGAATGAGCAGGGGAGGGGCAGAAAGAGAGGGGGACAGAGAATCCGAAGCAGGCTCTGTGCTAACAGCAGAGAGCCTGATGTGGGGCTCAAACTCATGGTTGTAAGATCATGACCTGAGCCAAAGTCGGATGCTTAACCGACTGAGCCACCCAGGTGTTTGCTTCTTTAAGTTTTGTTTTGTTTTGTTTTGTTTTTTGAGAGAGAGAGAGAGAAAACATAATAGGACATTTTTGAAAAGTATTCTTCATATGTTCTTAGATTCTATAGTTTTCCATCCCAAATGCACGATGAGTTTGCTGATCCAAAATAATGTCAAGACAACTAAGATTGAGTTTGAATACTCATTCTAACTTCTGATTTTTTTGCTAAGATGGATGTTTGTGCTTATTTATTTACATCCATGCTATATTTATTTTTTTTTTTATTTTTTTAACACTTTTTTTGAGAGACAGAGAGGAAAAGAGCATGAGTGGGGAAGGGGCAGAGAAAGAAGGAGACACAGAATCCGAAGCAGGCTCCAGGCTCTGAGCTATCAGCACAGAGCCCGATGTGGGACTCGAACCCACAAACTGTGAGATCATGACCTGAGCCAAAGTCGGACGCTTAACCAGGAGTCACCCCTGCGCCCCTATCCATGCTATATTTCTAAGAAACATGATTTGATAGTGATTTTTACCAAAATAATGTTTCTTCTTACCATTTATGCAGTACATTTTGAGTACTTAAATGTCATAATTTCAATATCATAATATGCAGAAGACTTTAACAATGGGGATTTATGATAATAGTTTATGGTGTAATAACTATGGAATGAAAAATAAGAGAGAATATGAAACTATTATTGATTAAGGTGGGAAATTAGATTTGTGATAGATTTGAGGTAAAGAAAAATAGGAATTATGATAAGTAACTGTTAAGATACAATTTTTTTAATGTTTTTTAAGGTTTATTTTTGAGAGGGGGGTGGTAGGGGCAGAGAGAGAGGGAGACACAGAATCTGAAGCAGGCTCCAGGCTCTGAGCTTTCAGCACAGAGCCCAATGTGGGGCTCAAACCCACAAGCCGTGAGATCATGACATGAGCTGAAGTCAGACACTTAACCAACTGAGCCACCCAGGCATCCCAAGATACAATTTTCGGTTCTTATCTACGTCCCTTGAATTTTCTCTTTGACCTTTTTTGTCACTTGTTTTTCTGGGAAAGGTATTTTTGGTTATCGTTATTGCTACAAAATTTAGTTGGCAAGGCCCCTAGAGCAGTTTCTTCTTGCCAGTGTTGTTAATGAGGAAATAATCCCAAGTATCAGGTTGGTATGCCAAGGAGGTCAGTAACAAGCCATTTTGAAGTTATTAAAGAGGGAAAGTGAATATTGTAAGTCTTGTAATATTGTAAGCTCACCCAGAAAAAGTAAGTAGAAGTCTATTTCAAGCTTCTACAATCATAAACAATGTTATAGCATGAAAGGAGATAAGGTCTTTAAATATTTTTAAATGTTTTTTTTAATGTTTATTTATTTTTGAGAGAGAGAGAGAGAGAGAGAGAGAGAGAGAGAGACAGAGCGTGAGAGGCGGAGGGGCAGAGAGAGAAGGAGTCACAGAATCCGGGTTATTTAGGCAGGTGTGGGTGGAATGTAAGTGTTCCATAGGTCGCGGTGAGCCCAGCGTCCTCCTACGCCGCCATCTTCCTCCCTAGAATCCAGGAGTCACAGAATTGGAAGCAGGCTCCAGGCTCTGAGCTGTCAGCACAGAGCCCCACGCGGGGCTTGAACTCACGGACTGTAAGATCATGACCTGAGCTGAAGTAGGACGCTTAACTGACTGAGCCACCCAGGCACCCCAGGTCTTTAAATTTTTAACATAAGAATTACTCTTTTTCTTCCTCTACTCCAAAACGTGCACACAGGCGCCCCCACAGCTCTACACATGCTTTGATGTACTCTGGTTGAAAAGAATTTATTTTTTTAATGATTATTTATAATTGAGAGAGAGAGAGAGACTGTGAGCACACAAGCTGGAGGGGGCGTTGGGGGGGGTGGCGGTGGACAGAGAACCTGGTGCGTGGCTCAAACACATGAACCGTGAGATCACGACCTGAGCCAAAGTTGGAAGCTTAACCGAATAAGCCACCCAGGTTACCCCCCCCCAAAATTAATATTTTACTCACCTTGGCAGATCAGTACCTCTTTTTCCCCTCACTTAGTCTCAAGGGATGTCATGATACTGGAACTGATAATGATATTTTTTAATAGAAGTAATCCCACCAATATCAAGATGGCAGTACTTTGGGGCACCTGAGTGGCTCAGTCACTGGAGTGTCCCACTCTTGATTTCGGCTCAGGTCATGATCCCAAGGTGGTGGGATGGAGCCCCACGTTGAACTCTGCACTGAGCATGGAGCATGCTTGGGATTCTCTCTCTTTTTCCTTCTACCCCTCTCCCCTGCTCACGTTCTGTCTCTCTAAAATAAAACAAAGTAAGATAAGATAAAATGAAATATTTTTTAAAACATGGCAACACTTTGAGGATAGTAAATTAGTTTAGTATTAGAATAAGAATAGGGCAGACTCCATAAAGCAAAACTTCACAAAGATCTTTGTTACTACTAATTTAAAAATTTATATGTCCTCATTTATTTTGGATCAAATCTTTAAGAATAAAGTTCTGCCATTGATTGCCTACTTACTAAAGAAGCTTAGGCAATAGTACAATTTGCATAGCATCAAAATTTATCTATCACAATCATGTTTGCTGATCAGAAACTTGGCAGAAGCCATAGAGCAAAGTCCTTTGTTTACTTTGATTAGATTCTGATGCAGTGAACATGCTAAATGTATCTTTATAACCCCCACTCCCCAGGTACAGATACCCTTAATACCCTTACCTTTTATTCCAAAATGTCCAGTTTGGAACATTCAAGTCAAATATGATGGGCAAATCAAATAGGTTGGGTCACAGAAGTATAACCAGTGTTCTGAAGACATTTTTTACTATCCAGTCACATAAGTGGTTCAGGTTTAGATAAGATTGGAACTGCTTTTTAGAGTGTTTATCAGGTAGAAAGAGAATTTCCTAAAAGGGTTATAAGTACTACAGAAAACCCACTGAAAGAAATAGACAAGAAACCAATTGAGATATAGTTGGCCCCAGTTTGCCTTTTCATTTTGGCAGACCAGATATAGTAACAGATGAAGTGTTGTCAGTATCATTTACCTGTTCACCCCATTGGCAGTTCTTACCACTGAGCTATTTCATACCAGTTATCATCCGGAGTGAATATGACCTATTTAATTATATCCTTTTACTATAATCATGTAAGGTGGTAGTAGAGGTTGAAAATTCTCATAAATTGGGGCACCTGCCTGGCTCAGTCAGAAGAGCATACGACTCTTGATCTCTGGGTCGTTGAGTTCAATCCCCACGTTGGATGTAGAGCTTACTGAAATAAATCAACCATTAAAAAAATTCTCAAATTAAAAATATTTAGTATAAAAAAGTCTATTTCCTATAGTGGGTTCATGTCTCAGACTTCAACTATGTTACCTCTGTAGCTATTACATCTGGAAATGAGAATTTTAGAGATTATTCTAAAATAAATAATTATTTGTTTATTTTTTTTTGATGTTTATTTATTTTTGAGACAGAGCATGAATTGGGGGAAGGTCAGAGAGAGAGGGAGACACAGAATCCGAAGCAGGCTCCAGGCTCTGAGCTGTCAGCACAGAGCCCGACGCGGGGCTCAAACTCACGGACCATGAGATCGTGACCTGAGCCGAAGTTGGACTCTTAACCGACTGAGCCACCCATGAGTCCCAAAAATAAATAATTATTAATCATAAAATAGGTTGCAATAGCAACCCATTCTGCCAGTAAGCTGCCGTCCACCCACGTTGCTGTAAAGAAAAATTTGCTAGGAATGGGTGTCTTTTTATTAAGGTTATCTCATTGGAGTTCAACATGATTTTCAAATAATCTCAAAATAATTTTATCTATGAAATATTTTAAAATATGGGTGAATTAGTATAGAATGGTTAAAGAATGACCTCAATATTTTATAGAGTAGGAAAAAAACTTTTCCTCCTCTGTCCTGTTAGATTTTTTTGCCTGGGACCTGCAAATTAAACTGACTAATGACAGATTAACAGAAGAAAATATACATTTTATTCTATGTTAGCATTTTAATTTTTATCTGCACAGAGGCCTTCAAAGAAAAGAAGTGAAGACAAGACCCAAAGAGGTAGTTAGACGTGGAAGCTTATATACCATTTTAACAAAGGACAGTAAATTGTAGAGAAGTGACAAGATAAAGGAAAGGGGTTGGGGCTTCTAGGCTGTGAATTGTGAAAAGTAAACATATGGGGGAAAATAATGGAATATAAAGGTTATTTTAGTAAGGTGTGTTTGTGCAAACCATCTTAATGTCAGTTTTCTTTTTTCTCCAATGATAAGGGTGTTCTTCTCCTGGTATGGAAGAGGAGATGAAGAGCACCTTTACAAAGGGAAGTTTGTGTCCTGCTTTTAGGCAGACCAGGGAACAGCCAAAGGTCTTTCTATGTTTACTCCTTCTTAATTACCTTCAGCTCAAAATAATCCTCATGCCAAAGTGGCATATTTTGGGTTGGCATTTTATGATCCCCTTCAGTTTTGAAGTCTATTGTAAGCATCAGAACTCAGCACATACATATACACAGTTATGTTTTGTCTTCTTTAAATGTGCCCTAAATTTTGAGTATTTTTACTTTCTATGTATTCCAATTGTATTTATCAATTAAAATTAATATATCCATACAATGTTATTAATGTAATTATATATATTATGATTACATATAATATACATTAGGACAATTGTATAATTATAGTCATATAATTGAGTCTGCATACATGTATGTGTGTGTATATATATATATATATATAACATATATGTGTATATATATATGTATATATATAATAAAGTAGAACTTTATTTTATTGATAATTCTTAACTATAAAATTTTAAGACAAATGGAGAAAGGTCATACAACTACACCATGAACTTTTTGAAATCAGACTCTCATGTTTATTTATCCCTAACATTTGGTATAGTATACATACCCATACATTTGATAGAGTATACATACCCATAGGCATCCATTAAATCCTCATTAAATAATCCGTATCTATAAAAATGAATTCCTCCCATTTTCTATTTTAAAGTCTGATTGGTGATATTTAGGACGACAATATAATGTGGTAAAATTCCAGAGTACATTCTTCTGAACTATCTACGGACAGACACTTCATTGAAAATAAACTGGTGGCAAACTAAATTAACATATTAGGTACCTTTGTGACTATTAAATATAAAAGACCTTTTCAGTGATTGCTAATATATGTTACATTTAAAGGGTAGTTTAGATGTGCCTCTATTTCAGATAGTGGTTTTTAATGCAGGTAGAAAAAGCCAAAATAAGTGGTATACTCATAATAACTAATTAAGCCTAAGTGCACTCTAATGTCATAGTATAGCAATAGGTACATTACAATGAGATACTACTTTCATAAGGAAATACTGTCTCCGATGAATTATACACAGAGAGAACTGTGATTTGGCAATTTAGAGGAACATTCTAATTATATGGAAACAGTATTTCCTTATCTGTTTTGCCTATGGCTAGGTTTATCAAATATTTTATTTTACCTGGAATTGCTATTTAAAGATCTCCGTAAGTGCTTTAAGTATAAGAACAAACTGTATTGCATTTTACTACTTATCACTTTATTTTTTAAAAAAAGAATACTTTGTTGTGAAAATTTTACTTCTCAATCATAAAATAAAAATAAAGACTTTCCAGTTCCTTTCCCCTATGGTATTAAATAAAAAATAAGCAAAGAAATTTTTTAAAAATCTGATATCCTGTCTTTTTGAACTTAAACCTTTACAAGAAAATAGGCTCTCAAAATTTGGACAGATACTACTTACTCAAGCCACAATAAACAAGTCTCTTGGTTCGAACATTCTGAACCAAGGTGTCAGCCCATTCTTTCCAATACTGACACTGAGAAAAGTATCACTGATTATCAATTCATGGTGTTAGATATTCCTGTTTTTCAAAAAGAAAAACCTAAATCTGAACACACATTTAAAAGGTGAGGCTCCAGATAATAATGTTAAACAAATTTTTTTAAAGCACACAAACTGGTTCTACTCTCCTGAGAACTCTACAGTGTTGTTTGGATGTCTGCACTTGGTGACCTTTGTTCTCTGCTAGCAGTTTAATAAGACCAGTAGTCAGTAGCTTTCCCCTTAAATTTCCCCTCAACCTCAATGATAATGGAATAGATGGAACCAAATTTTCCTGTAGAACCCAGAAGTAGAAAAGTACTGGGAAGCTGGGAAGCTTAAGCACTTCTTATTTCCATTTTCACATATTTTCTTCTCTTTCATTCATTAAGAAAAGATTTTTGTCACCTATTTTGAATTCAAACTTAATCATTCTCTCGCAAATGTTTGTGCCTATGTCCTTACCCTATAATCTAACTCTCAGGCATTTGATTCAAGGATCATCAGCTATTCCTAGCAGGTACACTATTAGAAGCCTGATTACATTTCTGAAACTTATGTTTCTAGAATCTCTATTTATGCTAATTATCTGAATAATCCTTAGGAGATTTTTAAATTTATGAAACAAAAAGGAAAGGAAATATCCTCCTCAGTAATTGCTACATAGATACAATCTATGAAGAGCTTTGCATAGTAGGTGGATCCAGACTGGAATAAGTCATTTTATACATGACTCAACATGGTATCGCATCTGGGTTCACCTTTCTGATCTCTCAAGGGGTTTAGTAACAGTAAAACAGAATCTGTTTCTTTTTATACAGCTAGGCTGGTGGCCTCACAATTGAAGGTTTCAGTGATGAGTGGAAGTTCAATAAATATTTGTTAAGTAATACATCAAAAAGAAATATTACTGATGTGCTTGAAGCAGCATAGATGCAGGTGTGTTGCTGTTGTTTCAAAGTATAATTGTTTAAAAACTTGCTAAATAGTGAAGTTTATTTTAAGAGCAGGAAGTAGGGAATATTTTTTAAATTTGTCTAATGTTTATTCATTTTTTGTGTGTGTGTGAGAGAGAGAGAGAGAGAGAGTGCGAGCAGGAGAGGGGCAGAGAGAGAGGGAGACACAGAATCTGAAGCAGGCTCCAGGCTCAGAGCTATCAGCACAGAGCCTTACCCGGGGCTCAAACCCATAGACCGCGAGGTCATGACCTGAGCCGAAGTTAGACACTTAACTGGCTGAGCCCCCCCGAAGAGCCCTGGGAATATTTTTATAGTTAGGGTACTGGCCAAAAACAAACAAACAAAGAAACAAACACCAATCAAGAACCATGTAATTTAAGGTTTTTTTTTTTTACAAGAACATGTAATTTCCACCTACTCTTTAAAAAACAAGAATAAAAATAGTCTCATTATAGTAAATTAGTTTTAACTGGTTTGAATATTTTGACTATTTGGGGATAAATGAAGTTGTCAGCTGAAAAGAAGAGTAGAAATAGGGAGAGAGAGAAAGCCCCACAAAAGTACAAAGGGAAAGAAAAGGAAATACTGTTGAGAATCAGAAAGGGACTTGAAAAAGTTGAAGTATGAGATTTACAGAAGTCCAAGATAGGCCTATGTGGAGCAGTATCATTTATGAAGTGGGTTCATTTTGTATTTTAGAGATTTCGTGTAGATTAACCATGTACTAGTCCATCATAACTGATCTGCCTGCCGTTGCTTCTTATACTGGAGATTCAGAATGCACAGATGTACAGTTCATTCAGTGGGCTGGAGTCTGGAAGTATCTTTATAGTTGTTCTGTTTGCCTCAAAAATTAAAATAAGCTATTTGACACTACATAAAATTTAAGTTTTAAAGAATTTATTCAAGCTGTTTTCCAAATCTTCCTGTATTCTCTGTAGACCAAGACATTTGCATCCAGTTCCTCAGCAAAAACCTTAAAGTTGTTTGAGCTTTGATACACAGTGTTATAGTTGTAGAACTTATGACTTACAGACTACTTGTATATGCAGTACAAAATTGCCATTACTCAAACAGCCCTACCAACAGTATAGCCCATCCCTCTGTGCCTGTCCTGAAGCAGGAGGTCACAAACTACACTGGGTACAAGAATCACCAGGGTTGCTTCCTTAAAACACAGATTCTTGAGTTCCATAGTTCCATACCCAGAAATTCTGATACAGTAGATTAGGGGTAGGGCCCAGAAATCTGTGTTTAATAAGCAAATCTCCACCCCTAAGATTTGGTAGCCAATGGTCCTGACCACTGCTAGTTGAATAAACATCTCGCCCTAAGGAGTTATCTTTTATGCTAATGTATACTGACTGGGAACTAGCTGTACCCATTTGTTTTTGTTTCGTTTCGTTTTGTTTTGTTTTGTTTTGTTTTGTTTTGTTTTGTTTTGTTTTGTTTTAGAGAGGGGAGGGCAGAAGGAAAGAAAGAGAGAAAGAATCCCAAGCCAAGCCCAACATGGGGGCTTGATCCCGACCATGGGATCATGACTTGAGCCAAAATCAACCGAGTCAGCCAGGTGGTCCTATAACCATTTGAAGTAGCCATCCTTCTTCCCCCACCATCCTGCACTGTGGCAAGGTGCTCCCATGAGGTGTTTCCAGTATCTGGGAGTAGATTTCAGCAATCCTATAGAAACAATGTCACAAATGTAACCAAATGTGACTTAATTACCAGGACTCTGGTTCAGGTTTAGTGTGAACTAAATTTAACTATTAGTTAGGTACACAAGGAAATTGAACCTGTCATGTAACACTGTTTCTGAGGGGGAAAGAAGGATGTGTTCAAAACAACAACTTAGAAACTGTTTGAATTGCATAGACAAATTAAGAACACTTTAAATTTGGAAATGACCTTGTGCTCAAGGTTAGATTGCCTCTGATTTTGCTGTTTGCAATTCCATGACCTAACGTAATAAAGTGAAACAAGCCAAAGTTAGTGTTCCAGTACTATAATTTCTACAAATTGTAGTATTGTCTTTTCTTTCATTTGACCTACATGATTACTTACTTCCAAGACCCTTTTCTGCAAAAGAAGGGTATGATATGATAAAATAAAAATTAGTTCTTCTGGGGCGCCTGGGTGGCTCAGTCAGTTAAGCATCTGACTCTTGATCTCAGCTCACGTCTTGACCTCAGAGTCATGAGTTCAGGCTCATGCTGGGTGTGAAGCCTACTTAAAAAAAATAGCTGTATTCTGTTATCTAGATACTGTGCTATGGGCAACATGTGCCCTTCCCATTCTAAGGGAGGTAATAATGAGCAACATGCTTTATCTGTTCCCTCTCCCACTTTGTTCCTTCTTCTTAATATAACTCAAAAAAGGATGCTATAGGATTCTGGAGATAAAAATCTGCCTCAGGCTAGAAAGAAAAAATATGGCTGATTTGTGCCTGATGATAATATTTGGATTCCCCAAAACCCAAAATAAAATGAACTAAAAAAGACTACAGTTTATGTTATCCTTATTGTTCTTAGTTTCCCAGGTCACTCAGAAATTTTGGTCTTTTGTTGTTTCTTAATTCCTTGGCATGTGGCTAATGCTCAGGTGTAAAGTCACCATTTCATCGTGTTTACCCTGTTAGAGCTTTTCATTTCTCTCCACTTTGTATTGGTCAGCATGCAGCCTCCTCATTGGAGCCATACTGATGAACGCATGTAGCATATATATTAGGGCAGTTAGGTAGAAGGCAGACCAGAAAATTTTTCCTCATGCTTCTTGATTGGATGAATTCGAGGAAAAATCTCATATAGAAATACAGTTGAATTTTCTTGAAAGACTGATCATTTTAAATGTGTATGGAGCATACTTTTACCCTAAACTTTTCTGATTACAATTATATATGTGCATATACAAGTATAGAAGTGGGAAAAGATGTATCTGCGCTGTGTATTATTTTGTATACATAAGATTGGCATTTCCAAATAACCAAGCGTAAAAACAAAAATTGTCCCATTTATGGCCAAGTAGACTTGCATGCCAACAGAAAGACATGATAGTATTAAAACCATATGCAATTCTAGCCATTTTTTTCTCTTTTCTCTTCATGGGTATTGCATGATGGTATTTCTAATACAAATACTAATGTGCTTTGGAAATAATAATGGCACTCGCAGGTCTTTCATCATATTGTATCACTGCTTTATCATATTAGGCTAATACACTGCGAGAGTTGGTAGAACCTCTCCATGCCAAATCGGATCCACTTCTGTTGGCACTCAACCCATTGGACTCACAGATTGATAAGCTAATGTTTAGAGAATTTAGATCGGAGAGAGTCGGCACGGCGCAGACTCAACATCAACCTCTTGCAAGCAACTAAAATGGCCTCGTCCTTGCTGTTTATAACAGAAAAATGACTTTTAAAAAAGGTTAGATCATCAAGTGTTTTGGATTGGGGGCCTCCCTAAAGGGATATTAAGAGGGGCAGGCCACTCTTAAGAAGAATGCAAGCTTCCTACACTGGGACTAGCGTAAGATCAAAGCCTATCAAGATGGAGCACAGTGACAGAAAACTGCCGGTTTCTATGGGAGAACAGAAGGGGAAGGGTACTGACCGGGGAAGGGCTGTGTATCGTGACACCTCAGTTGTGTTCTCCTGACACCAGGAAAGGAGAGGGATCAGCTCCGATAACTAGACAACCCTGGCTATTTAACGGACTCTTTGGTGGCCTCTTTAAGACAAAGCGAGGAAGCAAATTCTGTGTATTAAGTGTATTTTGCATTTTTAAAACTTGACGTGCTGTATTGTACTAAATTAAGTGTAATCTATTAAGGCAAGGTATACACAACCTGCTCTGAAATTTACTATGTTTATTCTATTATAAAGTGTATTCAGGTGCAACACAGAGACTGCTTTCGGTGACACTAATGAAGAAAATTCCTCATGCCAGGCTTTATTAGATTCCTCAGCTAAAATCCTAACTTTCTCCTTATTTCTTGGCACTTGTATACAAATGGTGTTGCCTCATAGGACAGGCATGAGCTATTCTTTTTCTGTAAAATTTTCCAAATCTATAGGCTGTGGTTCTCACTTTTGAAAAAGTATTTTGTCTGGATGTCTTTCGAACTAGCTGCAGATATTATTTAATACTATGTAACTGGGTCCCCTGTGGCTCAATAATGCTTATTTTTCTTCTGTAGTGGATGTGAAATTTCCTTAATTTAGTTGGATTAAGACACTCTGTAATAATTTCAATGCTAATTAATGGATATTTCATACTGTGCAATGAACAAATAATTTAACATTGTATTTGGAAATGTTTTTTTTTTTCTTCCTGTCACCGCAGTGTGTGGTATTGCATAATGTGAATACCTGTAAAAATATAAATTACTTAAAAATAAAAATATGACCAATTGGTATCAAATCTTTTTAGATAGCTAAATAATTTGCTAAGTATGCTTGATAGTAAATATCTTTCCAAAGAGGAGTAATCTATGCTTCTTTCCCACAAATGGAATTTGTGTTGTGAATAAAACCACATTGATCTGCCTTACACTTGCCTCTGTGCTCTAACCATTTTAATGTGTTTTTTAAGTATATGTAAAAAGGATGGTTGTGGTATGAAGAAATCCATTGAAAAGCTTTTTGTTGGCATCTAATATTCGTGGGATTTTCTTGGGTCATTCTCTCTGTTTAAGTCATGGTAAATTGTTATGATAAGAAAAATTTTAGTTTTTTCTCATTAAGGAATATGGTGACTCCACATTGATTTTTTAATATAATCATCTCTTAGCTTTGGTTTTAAACTGTCCCCTTTATGAATTCCCATCTGAGAGCAAGGTACTTTGACCTACATGTCTCTACTAGTTAAATTTTCTATATCCTATGGGCAAATCTATAATCTGTCATTTATGTTTGTGATTGTCCTTCAAAGAACCTTCCTTTTGGATCAATATATCAATGCCAAGGACACCAAGATTTTGCCATCTGTACTATTCATCATAAAAACTACTGTAGTGCCCTGAAAATTTGACCACTGTCATATTTGTGGCAGTAAACCACACAATTTGGCAGAAATTACATGCTTAGAGAATGAAGTGTAGAATAAACTTCAGTTCTGTCTCTTTTGTCACATCTTTTAGGAAGTAAGCTTTCATGTTGTGCAGAAGGGATTGACTGACACTAATATGGGCTATACTTAATTCTGATGAAGCACAAGGTCATTCTTGCAGGAATAGGCTTCACATGTTCTTTAAAAAAAGGATTCACTCGAGCTGTTCTTTTAAAAGAAAGTTTTTTCTCACTTGAAATCATTTTTTTCATCATTATTATTTTGCCTAAAAGAATATAAATTACTTCTAATTATGAAAAGGATGGTGGGGTACAGAGCAACAAGTAAAAGCCAGCTTTTAATATCTTCTGCCTTTTTTTTTTCTGATATAACAAACTGCCCTCCCTCCAGTTTTACAATGCTAGACATAACTAGTGGACTTATATAAAAACATGAATTAAGAGATCTAATATTTAATTATAAGACAATTCAAATTACAGTGCAAACTCCTGAATACATAATCATCTTTAGCATAAAACCTAGAAGCATTAAACCTGTCTACATTGAACCCATTAAACGTTTAATTGTCACCTACATATAAATAAGTTGTTTATTATGGCGTGGTAGTAAATTAGTATTCACAGAAAATATTCTCGAGTCTCAATGCAAATGTTAATTGCCCTTCATGACAAGAATAGTACTCCACATACGTGACGCCCTCAGCCTGGAAGCCTCAGAGCACTCTGCGGCTGTACAAGAACGAATGCCTCTCACATCTGACTGGTGACTAATGCTGCTATGTCCAGCCTTCTCTCTCACTTGTGACTTAGCTTTTCCCAGCTTTCTGCATTACCCCGCTGTGTTGCGGAAGGAACAACTGTTTCCACGAGGACATCATTGTCCAATTTTAAAAGAGCACGGTTCCCTTCCAAAACATGTACCAGAACTGATTATCTGTTGTTGGCTTGGTTCTTCAAGAGCCCAGTTGGTATATGCATTTCGTTTTATTTTTACTTTTTACTCTCTTACAACATTGCCATTGCACGGTCAGGGAAACGGGAAGGACACCAGCATGAAATTTTAGGTCTCCAAGTCTATATTATGCTCTCCTTAATGTTCACAAAAGAAACATGAAGGAAATTATACAATAGACTGTCAGAAAAATTACACAGTCATCTGATAGGGAGCCCTCTTTGGAGTACTTCACTTTAAACGTTGGGTGCAAAAGGCACTGTGCCAGGTAGAAGAATGGGGAACGCAAATGAGAGGGAGGTGTATTCTGCTCCGGGAAAGTCACAGTCTGTCTCTGAAGGAGAGTACATGCAGTGCCATTAAGGTTCAGGAAGAAAAAACATTGGAATTTCTCCTCAGGTTTTATAATTCGTCCTTTCGAATTTATTTTCTGTGTCTTTTTTATAACATGCATATCTATTAATATACAGTAATACATATATGTAGGTTATCAACAATAGAAGTGTTTTAACTGGTAAAGATGCACAATGAAAAAAGTTTGGAAACCACTGAGCATGAATGTAGGGAAATACGTCGACCCAAAGACCTTTCAGTGTATGAGAAATGCATTATCATCTGCTAATAAGCCACTCGCAAGAAAGTTCCAACAACGTATTATTTTGCGTTAGCTAATATTTTTCCTTGAACTTTTCTTTATCACCACCTGGAAGTCACGTGCCACCTGAGACCGCCGGACAGTGAGCTGTTGTGATACCACATTCCTAGAGTCACCATATTTCATGGTGTAGTTAAAGTATAAATGAGACAATAGGGGGTCTTCTTTCAACCCTACCAAGTAGGACACAGCCAGAAATGACCCCCCCAAACAGAGAATACAAGTTTAATCCATCAGTGACTTTATTGTGATCCTCAAATCTATCAATGAAATTTTATATCGGAAAGAGGAAATTTATATGTTCACTTTGCTTTTAATAAAAGTGGAAGAGTATGTCATCTGACACAGGATCAATTTGCATATTGTAAAATAACCACAAATAAAATTTGGGAGGGAATTTATTCCTGCCGTAGACACAGAATTCCTGAGTAAATTGGATACAAACTAAAATTCCATTGTAGCAGCTGATACACTTCCTCATTAGGAATTGCAGAAGGTTCCTATGCGCATCCTGTGGTTTGCATGAGGTCTTCTGCACTCTGCCAACTTTCAGAAAACATTCTGTCAAATTGCAAAAGAGCTGGTTTTCCGCCAGTGCTCCAAATGGCTGAACTGGTACACTGAAGGCAAGTCCGTTGGGAAGCCGAAGTCAACAACTTCTTGCCTCATCTTCAAAAGCAAGCCTCTTCTAGAATAAGAAAAGCCAAAGTTGAAAAAAGAGAAACCAGAAGAGAAGTGAGGAGATGAAGAAGAGGGCAAAACGAGAAGAAAATAAAGGTGCTTTCATATTTTCAGCTGCAACAGTAGCTCCAATTGACTTAATTGCTATTCATCTGAGAAAAAAAAATCAAGGAAACCAATTGAAAATTATAAAAGAAAATAAAGGTCTGTTTTTGTCTTGAATGTTGAGTTCTGTGTTGTTTTGACTGTTGAGCACAGTGAATCAGATTTATAATGTGACTTTGCTCCTCACCCCCGTCCTTTAACAATAAAAGGACTCTTTGTCTGGTCTTAAAATGTTAAGTAATTGGTGGCATTTTGTGGTAGCCTGGCATCTCAATCCCTCATCCTTTCTCATCCCACTGCTCTGTCTTGTGGTGTTGCATATGTGTATGACGTGTATGGACTGGGGGGAGGGGAGCCTTACTTATCTCTAATAGGAGCCGCACTATTCCCTTAATATACTTGGAAATGTTTCTGTGTTCCGTCTCATTGTGATTCCTTGTTCAAATGTGCTGCCCAAAGATAAATCTATATTCAATTCTTCTTAACAGCTGTCAAACCAGATTCTTCGCAAAATTATGTTGTCCTTTGCTTAAATGCTTTTTCCCCCTTAACAGCAAGAAGGGGGAAAAAAACTTTCCATTTTTATTTATTTAATAGCTGTGTTTGTCACTTTTTAATATGAAATCTTTATTTACCCTTCTTAAAGTAAAACCACATTGAAATTTTACCAAAAAAAAAAAATCAGTTCCCTAGCCCAGTATTCCACAAACTTTAAGAACTGGGGAGAAAGAATACTGGGTAAGAATGTTCTTAAAGAAAATATATACGTGCTATAGTATTAGCTACTATGGAAGGTTATTGTATAATAAAAATTTACTCTATAAAATGTAAAAATACTTCTTCCTCCCTTAAATCCTGAAACTCTCATCTGAATCCCTTTTTTTCTTCATATTCTTTCAAAAACTGAAAAACTAATAATACAGTAGGCCACCTGATACATTGACTACTGTAATTCACATAAGTCAGGCCTTCCATCCCCCCTCACCCCAGCTCTACGAAATTACATCTGGCTTTAGATGCAGTCTTGCCCTGAGGCAAAAAGAATGAGGACTACTAACTAATTCCTTGGGGTCCTTTCCTGGCCTGTGATTTTATGAAATGGAATTATGCTGTTCAAATATATCCTTGTTTTTACAACTCCCATTTAGCTACTCTGAATGACCTTATGATTTTGTGCCTTCCTGGCTCCAAACCATTCTCAGTCATAATTTCCCATATTACTTTCATCTTGTTCTTAACCCACAAAGCAATTCCCTCCTTTTCGCAGTCCTCCACTCACCCATCCCTCGAAATCCTCTAGGTGTTGCAGACATTCAAGGATGAGCCAACAGAGAATTAAAAAGCTGTTGTTTAAAGGGGCTTTTGTATTTTCATAGTTTTAATTTAGGTACATGATTAGGAAGTTAAAAATTCGTTATAGAGGAATTAATGATAGCATGTGTTGATGATAACAAGGAACTTTCTAATGGAAAGACTCAATAACCATACCTACCATTAGTTGCTAACCTCAGCAGTAGCGCCAAAATTTGAGTATGAAACTGAAATGAAGCTATTTTTTAACCCTAAAGGTGATCCTTTCAAGTTAAGGTACTGTGTTTATGGACTTTGGGGGCACTTTAGGTACACTCTCAAACATTTTTTTAGAATGCTCCTTTTTAAGGAATCTTCACAAATTCATCAACACCTACTGTTAAATACACAGTTGAAATGAACACTGGCAAAATTGGCAGTGTAGAATTCTTGTTAAAATCATGGATTCTGGAGCCAGACTACCCAGTTGCAATTCTGGCTCCACCATTTACACTTCCTAAGTATGTCCTTGAGCAAGGTGCTTCCCTGCTGTAAAATGAAAACCAAATACATCTACTCTCAGTATTGTGAAAATTAAAAGAGATCATGAATGTTAATCATTTACCCTTCTGCCCGGCACATACAAGTGTTAACTAGTATTGTTATCAATTAGCAATTAGAGAGTCCATTTTTTTTAACTAGGTCAGCAAACCTAAAATATTCATATGGACCATGGTAGAATGAACAACATTCCATATTTACTCCTTGAGCCAATATAATTAGTATTCCTCAAATAGGATTCTTTGGCTCTCTATTAAAGGAAATGTGATATAGCCCTAATCCTGTCTACCACTCAAAGCAAAATCCCAGTTTATCTTTATCATTGTTGAGAAAGATATGACATCAATATTCAGGCAATTAAAGAAGAAGATGGGAGTTTGATTTATTCAGATCTAAGTTCCTTTCCTGAACCAGTCTCTAACTTTTTTTCTCAAAAATATTTAATTGCAGTATTTTCCTCCCAGATATTACAAATGCTACGTAGCTTCTCTTAGTATGTGCCAGATTTTTCCTTACATTTGCACATAAACATATTCTCATATTTCATTTTAATTAAAGCAATATTTTTAATGGTAATATATGATAATTTACTGTATTTACAATGTGGCAGGCATTACTATGGCAGTCACATGAAACCTAATGATCTTCTATGGTACACTATTGGAAGATTTTTATAATCAAATATACTCCAGTGAATGCCATTCCATCTTATGCAGTCTGGAAAAATGTAAAAACCAGCTCATTCAGTATTGCTAAACCAGGAGAGCTCTATTAATCAGCACTTCTGTGCTTCTCAGTATAATGATAAGGGATATTCACTAATGTGTTAAAATATTAAATTATGTGCAGGATTGTTTCTGTGTTGTGTACCTTTTGTACTCTATCTTTGAACTTAATGGACTCAAGATATGTATGGTGATTTGCTATTAAGAGATATTTTGTTAATCAAACATCTTATTATTTGACCATTTTAAAAATTTTACCCACTATACCTAGCAGCTGTGGGGTTTTTTTTTAATGTAATAGAGTGTTTTCCCAATCATTCATTATTCTGTTTCTCAAATGGTTTGGATTTTTTTTTAGTAGATTTTTGGAGTATCCGATAAGTGTTCATTACACCAGATTCATTTCTCTCTTTTTTTGCACATTTCAGGTGAAAGTAGGGAAGAAAAGTTAGGAGATTCATTGCAAGATTTGTACAGGGCATTGGAGCAAGCCAGTCTGTCACCACTGGGAGAACATCGCATTTCAACCAAGATGGAATACAAGCTATCATTTATAAAGAGATGTAATGACCCTGTGATGAATGAAAAACTACACAGGCTGAGAATTCTCAAAAGCACTTTAAAGGTAAGATATGAAATGGAAAGAGAAATTCCTTTCAAGATATTCATTCTTGAAGTCAGTCGATTACCAGATACTCTAAATGAAGAAATACTAAATGAGGAGGTGGAGTGGACAGCAAGTAAACAGGAAGAACCTGAAACTGAGCTGTTCCTATAGGGTAGTAAGTGCATAAAGAGGAAGTAACCTTAACTTTTCATTAGCATATCAAAGCATTGGCTAAATGTTATTTGACTTAATTCTCAGAGAAAACAGGATGTAATTAAATTTTTTTCAAAAATGTGAGGCTGGTGTTATTCCTCAGTCTTTCATTTTCCTAAGATAAATTTGCCATGTAGTTATTAATATAGTTATTAAAAGAACACAGCATGCATGCAGAATGCAATAGTGGGCACTAAAAGGCTTTGAGATATTTGGTGCCTATCTCCTGCAGCACATTTGGAGTGAAGCCACAGTGATTCATGTTCCATATAGAAATTTTATAATTGTTCTGTTTACGCTATCAGTTCCCAGCTCACATGTTACTTTCTTATTCTGCATTTCCGTAAGTGCTTACATTATCTCCAGTCTCTTTATTATACCACCCCCATAGTGGGGAGGAGGTAGTGGAGAGAGAGGAGCAGAGAGGCAGGAAATTGAAGGAGGCAGAAAACAGAGCCCCCTCACTGTGAGTGTATATGAGGGGACAGGGCCTGCTGTACAAAAACTCTCCATAAGCAGGCCTTGCGCCCTTGAAAAATCAAAAACAGAAAAGAACTACCATACAGAGTATGTAGTACAGTAATCTCAGGAAACAAAAGGTCAGAGGGCTCCTTTGGGAAATATTTCAGATCCATAGTATACTGCTGAGGTTTTGTGATTTTAAAGCATAGATGAGTACGAAAGAGAGAAACAAAATAGAAAATGCATGATTTGAAAAAGTTTCCAGAAGCAAGCAGCCAAGTTTTCAGAGTAAATTAGCTTTCAGTTGGTATTCATGCAAACACTACTGGAAATCCGTGGGACAACTTAATAGCCTTTTGGTAACTAAGAGCAGAATTTTAAAAAGAGCTATAATATTCATAAGAATAATTCTGCTAACCAGCCCTACTCCAAAGATAACCCCACCCTCCCACCATATAGAGCACCCCACCCCATTCAGATCCAAACTGTCTAGTTGCGAAAGCAGACAGGCATTTTGAAGCAGCTCAGGCTTACATATTTTAAAGACCTGCTTCTGTCTTTCTTTCTAAGCACCTCACCCCTGTCTTTTACGCTCTGGATTCCCTAAAAATATTTACTTCCAGTAGCAAAGAGTTTGAGCTCCTGCCAGTGTTCAGTTCATTGAGTATTGGTGCATCACTAGGTATGTGACGCTGTGCTCCACTCTCTGGGGTAAAGATGATGAAAAGTCGGTGTAAAAAAATGCCCTTCATTGATAAAACCAAACTAGGAAGCCATATACTTTTCAGTGTGGGAAATTAACAGAGAATGCAAATCTCCCATTAGGGAAGGATAACTGCCCAAGCAACCTTGGATGTGTGTAGTCCCTAGAATTGTCTCCCATCCAACTACTAACCAGGCCCGACCCTGCTTAGCTTCCGAGATCAGACAAGATCGGGCGCGTTCAGGGTGGTATGGCCATAGACTGTGTAGTCCCTGGAATTGTAACAGACCTGCCTCCCCAAGCACAGGACGACTCCCAACATCCTCGGCTGCAGCCCCATTGTCCCCACCTGGAACTAGAACAACTGCTTAGGCACCTTGCTATCTTTCCTTCCCAGCTCTCCCTACCCACCTCCTGAAGAACATTCCCTAGACTTCCCTATCTCTTCCTTGAGCCCTTAAAAGACAGGCCTTACGGGGTGCCTGGGGGACTTATGGGACGCCTGGCAGGTGCCTGGGTGACTCAGTCGGTTGAGCTTCTGACTTCGGTTCAAATCATGATCTCATGGTTTGTGGGATAGAGCCCCCGGTCCGGCTTTGTGCTGACAGCGTGGAGCCTGCTTCGGATTCTCTGTCCCCCTCTCTCTCTGTCCCTACCCTGCTTGTGCTCTCTCCCTCTCTAAAATAAACATTTTCCACTATATGTCAAACTAGAATGTAAATTTTAAAAATAAATAAAATTTAAAACAAATTAGAAAAATATAAATAAAAATAAACATTTTATTTTAAAATTTTTAATGTTTATTTTTGAGAAAGAGAGTTGGGGGGAGCAGAGAGAGAGGGAGACACAGAATCTGAAGCAGCCTTCAGGCTCTGAGCTGTCAGTACAGAGTCCAACCCGGGGCTCGAACTCACTAACCTCAAGATCATGACCTGAGCTGAAGTCCAACGCTTTAACCAACTGAGCCACCCAGGTGTTCCAATAAATGCTTGAAAAAAAAATTTTTTAAAGACAAAACTCAGCTTCTCAGACTGTCTCACTCCCTCATCTCCCATCCCCCTTCCCACCTGGAAGACTCACTTCTCCCACAGGTGATAGCTGTGCTGTACTGAGTTCTCTCATAATGGAGCTCATTCTTCAGCTGAGAACCGGCCCCAGCTGAGAAGGGAGGGCTACTTTGCATCGCAGACCCCCATTGCTACAGGAAAGCAGTCATGATGTTCATACAACAAGAATTATGTATTTATAGTGACAGAAGGGCCATGCCTTCTCTCATGCAAGGATGAGGAGCTAACCATCTGGCAGGAGAGACAGAACAGTGCAAGACTAACTCAAGACAGAATGTGAGAGAAGTCCACTCAGTGGCACTGATAAAGTGTCAGGAGGACATAAATGAGGGAGAAAACCTTTTTTTCCCATTGTTGAAGGAAAGTTTTAAGAAATGAGAGGCATTTGAACCAGCTCTCAAAGAATGAGGAAGGTTTCCATAGGCAGAGACAGGAAACAAGACTGGCCAAGATTAAAAATTTAACCACACACAGTGGGCAATACAGGCATACCTTGGGTGTAGAAAAAAGTACACTAGGACTTGATTATAAATAGCTGGGTTTGAGCAAACCAGAACTGTGTCATATGGAATTCTTAATACTTACATATTAACTTTTTATTTTAAACTTGAACAAAAGTCTGTACCCAACTTAACTGTTGAATCCTTTTGCTTTTCAGGCCAGAGAAGGGGAAGTAGCCATTATTGATAAAGTCCTAGACAATCCAGACTTGACATCTAAAGAATTCCAACAATGGAAGCAGATGTACCTCGATCTTTTCTTGGATATCTGTCAAAACACCACCTCAAATGACCCATTAAGTATTTCTTCTGAAGTAGATGTAATCACTTCCTCTCTCGCACACACTCACTCATACATTGAAACTCATGTGTAAGTGTATTCTGCCCTCTGGCCATCTGGTACCTTTTGGTACTTTGAATAAGTATATGAGGTAGTTTTATATCAGTGTGTGGGACACTTGACAAGCTATACTTTAATGTTACCAAACTACATGAAACAAACCATATATGGTCATTATACCACTGTCTTTAATGAGCATTTGTATATTTTATATGCAATTAGTGCTCAGCTTATGTTTACCATGTGCAAAATCAACTGTCTTCAATGACTTAAAATTAACTTTTGCAAATAACTCTGAAGACAGGTGGTCTTCAAGTAGTAAAACCACAAAAAGGCAGTTTTCTATGTAAGGTCATCTTTTCTCCCTTTAAGTTAATTTTATATAAACAAGACTTCAAAAGTAAATCACATTTTTTCAGGTGCAGACATCCTTGTGGGTGGGAAAGAATTTAAACCTTTTTTATATTTATTAAAATGTTCTAAGAATTTTCTTAAACATTGCACAAAGTTTAATGCAGTAGTTTTATTTTTGTGAAATGTAGATGTGCATACAAGAGTTAAGCAAAATAGAAGAGCATCAACATAAGAAAAGTTCAGGTATCTAATATTCGTCTTAATAGTCTATTAACTTGTGAAAGCTGGTTAATGGAAGTATTATTCCAAATCTATGGGGACACTTAATGGTGTATCAGGGCAAAGCTTTGTAAGATGTTTTTGTAACTAAGACCAAAATTGAAGATAGAGCTGCTTTATTTTCTTGGTTTAAATCTTCCTTTATTTTTGTAGTGATGAAATGCTGATTGTGTACAGAGGAATTTGAGAGTGGATTTTTTTAAAACACAGCTAATTCACCCAGAAAGGCAGCTTAGATATATATATATATATATATATATATATATATATATATATATATATATAATTTTAGCCCAAACTCATGTTTTTAAACTCCAGCTCCTAAAAAACAAGGTATAAACTGAAATGACTCAACTTTCCAGTTATTTTTCCAATTTTCCCCCAGTCCATTAATTAAGCTTACATAATTATACTTCAAGCAGGGGAGTAAAATATGTTTCGTTACAGGCTGGTGTGTGTTCTAATATGAAAACAATGTTGAAAAATAAAAATGTGCCTCTCTCCTGAGGAGCAAGAGGATGATGGTCATTCAGAGATATATTACAATGAATTACATGAGAGAAAGAATTTATAGAGGTTCTTCCTAGCTTCATGAATTGTTCTGTAGAGTGGATGAAGTCTACGAAAAAGTACTCTTCACATATTTCCATTTATAAGTATCTCATTTTTGAAAGTGATCACAGCATGATAATGACTGTGCTGCTTTTTAGTGTCTGGCTGCATAACGTACAAGTCACAATTTGCTGTTTTTTTAGGAGGAGGAAGGGGCCCTCCTTTACTATTCTATATCCTAAATCTACTTCTAATCAGCTTTATACTGTTGCCTGTACAGCTCAGTGAATGTACTTTCATCTCTAAGAGTTCAGATATATGCCAGTGAATATTTTTTGCTGTAGGGGAGGAAGTAAAAACTCCACAGCAGGGATCATTTTCTTTGCTTTTGAAATCAACATTGAATCACTATCGTTTTGCAGACTTTGCACACTGTACAGGAGAGTGGCCTTTCTACAGCACATTTTCAGTAATCCTATATTTAGTCAAAATGGATGAGAAATCATGTATTAATGTTTGTATGGAATTTGGAGTCTAGTGTAATATTTTTATCATTTAAAAAAACTATTTGTAAAAACATTTATTTACTGCATGGATATTGACGTACATTAAATTTGTGGAATTTTGTATATGTAAAAAAACAAAAACCTCTTGTCCTAAAATGAAGTGTGCTTGTTACAGGTGTTTAGACTTGTTGATGTTTACTAGACCAAATGTGTACATTCACTTAAAAATATCTGTACCTGATGGATGTGTCATGGATACAGCAGCAAGGTTGTACCCTGTAAACAACGAGCAGTTGATGGAAAGACTAGTTGTGTTGCTTGCTACTAAGCAGCTTTTACCTTTGTAAAGTCGGCTCTGTTGTTTTAAATGGTAAAAATTAAACTAATGAATTTTAAAAGACTCATGACTAGCTTAGCATGAAAGAGACCTTTTAACATTATATTTATCTGTACATTTTATTGCATTAGTTTCAAATCTAGGAGAGAGGCAGCACTGTAAACTGAAGTGAAATAAATTTAGCTCTTAATGAATCCTTACAAAGCACCTACTTTATTCATGCAGAGTTCCTCACCACATTTCTTTGAGACCTAATCACAGAGACATCTTCCCCCTACCCCCTTCCCTAGTTACCAGTTCTAACTTTGCCATTCCACTAGTGGTATAAGCCAGAAGCAGCAGCTGTTCAGTGTATGCAAGTATGTTTTCTCAGACCCTGCAAAATCAAGCTGGTTTCCCACTTAACCGCCACAAACTTGAAAATTTCACATATTCCTCTTTCCTTCCTCTGTTGATTCTTGGGAAGTTGGGGGGGGGGTGCACCACCAAAAATAAGTTATTGTTTTTGGGTTTGTTTGTTTTTTTTTACAAATATAACCTATGGCATGTCTGCAGAATGAATATTTAAAGATGAAAGAAACAAGTTTGGGTTTTGCTAGATGTGCTGCTTAACCAAAAGAGCCTGATTATTATGGCTAAGGACTGCTGAAATAAAACCAATGAATGGCCTAAAGCCAAGGCAAAAGCAGGCTAGGGATTAAGGATGAGGGACACAAAAACTTAACCTAGTATACTTTTTCCAAAAACAAGTGCTTTCCTAGAGATTTTTTTTTCTCTCTCAGTTCTACATTTATATTAAACCAACAGAACAGAACTATAAACATGGTTCTGGATCATAAAATCATAGCTCTCCTTACAGTGATTTCATGCTATTTAATGAAGGCACTTTCCCTTCACTATTTATTCAGATAATGCCATATTTTCGGACTATTTATTACAGCTTTTATAGCTAACAATTTTCTGGGTTTTGTATATAATTTCTTGTACATTTTTGGCCTTGTTTAGCACAAGTAATCAGTCTAGCACCTAAGGAAACACTTTAAGAGGGAAAACAGGGTCATATCTTCTTTGCAAAAGTCCATCTCTAGTCCAGCGTGAGTCTTCCTAGACTTCCAGCTCACTGAAGCAGATACATATATCCTTCTGTTTTGACTCATCCTGTCTCCCATTCTCAGCTTAAGGGGAAATGTTCCTGTTGGGCCAAGCCCTTGTTTGCATATTTAAACTTCAGAAGCCGCCCTGCTCCCAGAGTCCCATTCTTAGGAAAAGCCCACGTATTACTCTGTAAACCTGCTCAAGCGCGACTTTTTCTCCCCTGTCGCCCGGAGACTGCACTAACCCATTAAGTCCAGCATTAAATCTGGCGTTTCTCCGAACCCTCCCTCCCTCTCCTCATCCCCACCCTCAGCCAGCTGCAGCACTGCACACTGGAGGCCGTTCCAGGCCCAGGGTAGCGCGCAGCCAATGTCCTCCCAGCGGTCCAGGTCGAGGTCGTAGCCCACCACGTTGCGGGTAGACACCTGCCGCGAATCCCGCCACTTGAGGCCGCCCAGCAGCAGCGCCGTCTCTTCCACAACGGCCAGCCCATAGCAGAAGCGATCATAAGGTAGCGGTCGCAGTCGAGTCCACTGGTCCGTGCCGGGCTCGTAGCGTTCGATCTCAGAGAAGGGCTCATAGCGCCCCAGAAAAGCGAACACCGCGCCTCGCAGCACAGCCATGTGGTGCCCGAAGCGGGCAGTGCTCATGGGCGCCCTCTTGCTCCACGCTCGCTCCCCAGGGCCCAAGGTGTACATGTCCCGGAGGCTGCTCGAGCTGCCCTCGCCTCTCCCCGCCTTACCCCCAGAGATGTACACGATGCCGCGGTCCCCGATGGCCCCCGCGTGGCCATACAACGCCCGCGGCAGCGCCCCGGCAGCCGTCCAGCGATCCCGGCGCAGGTCGTACATCTCTACCGACGCCAGCGCCTCGCCGTCGGCGCCCAGACCCCCCACGGCCAGGAGCGCCTCGCCCACCGCGCCGCACCAGAAGTGGGCCCGCGCTTCTCGCATAGCAGGCACCGCCGTCCAAGCGTGGAAGCGCGGGTCATAACGGTGCACTTCGGCCGTGACGGCCCGCTGTCCGCCTGCCAGGGGTGAGGAAGCGCCGTCCGAACGGCTCTCCCCGCCCAGGACGAACAGGAAATTGCCTGCGGTGCACACGCTGTGCCCCAGTAGCGGTGCAGGCAGCCGCGTGAGACTGCGCCAGCGGTGGTTGTACACGTCGAAAGCCACCACGTCTTGGGTGAGCTCCCAATCCTCCTCCTCCTCTTCCAACTCACCTTCCTCCTCCTCCCCCTCCTCCTCCTCGGGCTCCGCCATGGCGCCCCTGCCCCTGGCTACCGGCGGTGGGGCCGCGACCTCCTCGGTCACTGCCTCCCGCGCCCTGCGCCCACCGACCAACAAGATGCGAGTTTGGGGGCTCCGGACGCTGGTCTGCTCGCCCTGCACGAGAGGCTGGCGGGAGGGCGCAGTGTGGTAGTTGAGGGCCTGGATAATGAGGCCCTTAACCCGGGCGGGCAGCACGAGGCCAGAGCCCGAGTAAACGCGCCGCAGCACGTCTGCAGGTACTAGGCCGAAGCGAACGCGCTCAAGCAGCGAGGTGCAGTGGGCCAGGCGTTCGGCCTCAGGCTCCTGCCGCAGCCAGGCCAACGCCAGACCCAGCAGCCAGGTCTCAGGCACCCGCGCCACGTCGGGGGCACCCAACACAGCCTTCAGCGACGTGGGGTTCAGCTCCAGCAGCCCCGCGGGGCCCGCGCCCCGCACCAGCAGCTCCCGCAGGTGGCGCACGATGCAGCGCTCGGCCTCGCCTAACGTGTGCGCCAGGCCGAAGCGCGCCGCCACGTTGGCGGCGAAGCAAGAGTTCTCTGGAGCCAGCTGGCGCTCCAGGTAGCGACCGCACAGCCCCAGTGCTTCGGTGACTTGCAGATAGCTGGCGGCCTCGAGCGTGTCCTCCACCGTGTCCATGGAGAGCGGCAGCCAGGCGGTGTAGATGAAGTCCAGCAGGCGCTGCAGGCCGGCCGCCGACGGCACGTGCAGGTGGATCACGCGCGCCCTGGATTCCCGGGTGTGGCTCTTGAACAGGGCCCTGAAGTAGTCGCTGGAACACGCGAGAAGCGACCTATGGGCCGGGAACTCGCTGCCCTCGGCCTCCAGCGTCACATCGCACAGGAAGCCCTCAGCGCGCAGGGCCTGGTAGCCGGTGAGCAGTGCACCGCCATGAGCTTTACAGTAAGATAGAAAGTAACTCATGATGTCCAGGGTGGAAAGCGGCCTGGCCGGGGCTGGGGGCCGCCGGGCACGGCCAGAGTCATCTCGGGGCACCGCGCCCCTGGGTCCCCCACGCGAGCCGCAGAGCCCCTAGCAGGGGCCCATTTTTTGCCTGCTCAGCTTAAAGCCCAGGGCTCCTTCATCCAGGCCTGCAGATAGCCCTGTATCCCTCTCAGAGCAAACCCGGTCTGGGAACGGTTTCCATAAGCTCCTAGTAGCAAAGGGCACGGAGTTTGGATTCTTCCGGAGGGTGCAGGATTTGGTTCCGGCGTCTGCCGAGGCTGCCAGCACGTTGCCCAAAGCCCCCTCCCCGGCCCAGTTTGGGAAGCCCACACCTGCGCGCCAGGGGCCGCAATGGCCACACACCATCACCTGGAAGGGCCGAGCTGAGGGTGGACTGACTCGGGGTGGGGGTTGCTGGATCTCCGACGGCGCAGATGCAAGGATGTGGCCCGCCTCGGGCGTCCCGGGAGTGCGGAACGAGGGCTCTGGCCTCCCGGGGGTGGACGAGGAGGACGGATTCTGCGGGCACCCGTGAGGGCCGGGGACAACTGGGTACGGGGCGGAGAGGGGGGTGAACTTGTTCCGCGCGGAGGATCAAATCAAAGCCTGGGGGATTAAGAAGGGGGGGCGCAGGTCAGCGCGGCGCGTCGGAGGCATGATTGGGCGCCGTACATAACATGCCGGTAGCTCACAGCGACAGGAATAGCGCGCGGCCTCGGCCTCCCCGGCGTGCCCCGCCCCGCGCCCCGGGCTACTGGCGGCGAACCCAGGGCCGGGGCGCTGGAGGAAGCGGCCCGGGCCTGGGACTTGTCTCCGGTGACCCGACCAGCCGCCGGTCACCAGGGGGTCTCGGGAACTCGGCTAGGGCTGTGGGAAGCGTTCACTGGAGGTGCGCCAGTCTCCCGGGACGCTGTACCTGGTGGTGTCTGGGGGAGAGGCGGCTGGCTGGGTCGGAGGAATGTCGACCCCCTGGTGCCCTTGCGCCTGGGAAAGAAGCCCCCTGGCTCGAAACTTTCTGCTTTGGGAAGGCCCTAATTAATCTGGCGGGGGCGGGGATTAAGCGGCGATTTTGCGCGCTGACACCCAGGAGGCCGCTGAGTTGAGAGCTACTAGCGGGAACCACGCCCGGGGGAATCTGGGGCTCCCTGCCAGGGGCGCTTCGTTACACGCCCCTCACCTGGACTCACCCTTTCGAGATGCTGGGCCTACTCTGCGCCCTTCCCGAGGCGGCCCGCGTCTCCCGGGCTGGCTCGTCTCACATTCTGCGTTGCGGAATTTGCTCCTACCCCCCCGCTCCCTGACTCCAGCTGAGTTCTCCCTTCCTGTTCTTGGACCCAACCCAACCCATCCCTTGGCAAAGTGGACAAGAAGATTGCAGGTGACTTGGATTTTCTGCCTTTGAATGACCACTTCCTTTAAGAAAGTAATTCATTCCAGTTTCTCTCCCTGACTTTCCAGACTCTGATCTGATTACTGCCTGCTACATCTTCAACGCTGTGACGAGATAATGGGCAGTAAGGAAGGTCACAAAGTTCCGTAGAGGCTAGAGTTTCATAGGGCCCCATTTCATGAAGTTATTTATAAGATGCACCCAGCACAGAAATGGTGACTAAAACCACCCAATCTTGAGACATTAGGAAGCATTTCTCCATGTCCTCCATCCTCCTCTTAAATAACTAAATGATTAATATAACTATTCTTTCTTGCCAATTTGGAGCTTCTGTGTTTTGCTTTCATCTAGAATTGATTTTTCTGTTTTCTAATGCAACCCCTCTGGCAATCTGTTCTAAGTGAACCTTTTGAAAGCATCTGAAATAACTTGCATTTCTGACAGTTGGGATTGTGTTTCATAAAAAAGAAGAAAAAATGTCGAATGAAGGATTAAAATGAATCATTTTCTTCCTCTTATGCCATTGTACTTACAACGTTTCCAATTAGAATTCTTGAAGTGCAAAAAAATATTAGTAAAATGATCCTGCTTTCTTTGTCAGAGATGGAACTGCATTATGACTTAAATTAGCCAAATTATAAAATGCAGGCAGAGGCTCAAGTTAAGGGCTTACTTAAACTCCAGAGGCTAAAAATACTCCAATTTGAATTCCTAATGTTAAAACTACAGATGGATTCAGGCGGGGTGCTGGGTGTTTTGGGGTTTTTTTTTAAGTACTAAAATTTCTTAGTTCAAAAATAAGATACCAGTTTGGTTCAGTGTGCACAAATCTGAATGGTGAAATTAAATGGACTTAATAGAAATTTGGTAGAAGGGATATTATAGATCATTTAACCAAACTCTCCTTTTCCTCTGCAACTTCTTGTTTTTCTTTTCAAACAAATGTAGCAAATGAGCCCCAGAGAGAGTACAGTTTGTCTGGGTGACTAGGATATTGAGTTACAGAGTCTGGACGAGAATCCAGGGCTCTCTCCCCACTATATTATGTGACCTCTGTATGATAAAAATAAAATAGTGCAACACAAAGATTACTGAAACCAAATTTCAGAATAGTAAAGTTTAAATACAGTTTTTAAACACGTTTTTTTTTACCCCAGAATCAATCACATCTTGTCAGATCTATCCATCATCATGCATTTAGATTGAATCCAAAATGTCACACTTACTTGAAAATAGAGATGCTGTGGAAGACTCTACATCTTGACATCAAAAAGTCAATTGTGCACAATAAGCTTGTGTTCACTGCCGGCCCAATATGCCAACTTAATGTGTTTTGACATTGGGGATATAAATGAATTGTGTTAGTTGAGGAAATTTTCATATTGAGTGTGTTTCCTAGGTTTTCTCTAGAAAATATAACTATCAGTCCATCCAAGAACATTTTTGTCCTTTGAGTAACGTTTGCAGAAAGGGTCAAAATTTTAATTTTTGTGCAATATTAAGTATACTAAAAAACATTTCAGTGTGCTTTTTTTAGTTGTGTTAGATGTGTGTCTTAAGTTGGGTCCCCTAGAAGCAGGCTCTGCAACCCAACCTGAATGCTTGGTGATGAGCACATGTGATAGGATATGATCATCATGTTAAAAATGATCTGCTATGAGTGGCCTTCCCCATTTAGACTCCTTGAGGAGTCTAAGCTCCTTGAGGGCAAGGACCGTTTCTTGGTCTTTTTATTTGTAGCCCCTGTCACAGTCTTTGGCATAATTAATGTTGGGTTGAACAGATCTAGGTACCTGGTGGTACCATTAGTGGGAGGAGCAACAGGTTATTAAGAGGAACTTGACAAGAACAATTAGTTCCTTCTCTCTGGCTCTCTTTCTTGCATTCACACAGCTAGGGTTGAAGACACATCCTGGTCAGGCTGTGAGCTAACAACACTAAGAATCAAATGGGTAACCATGGGTGGCCCCTGACTGGACCCGACTCTTCAGAAAAGGCCAGACCACCTCATCCAGCCCCCACTGCAAGCCAGCACTGCCCTGCAGCCTGACTCCTTTACCCAGATCAGTCCCACATGACTCTTGGCATCTAGTCAGACATGCTGCTGCTACTCCTCCCTGGAGGAGGGGCCCCAAGTGCCCCAGTAGCTCCTCTGGGTCCCAGTTCACGTGGCTGGGCTTCTACTGAAGGCCCAGATATGCACTCCAGCATGCCTGGTGGGATCCTGCAATTTGCTCTGAACCCTTCACCCCTTGTCAGAACTGTGACCTCCTGTCAGCATTCCCTTCCATACACCTGAACCTCCTGTGAGAGAACCTAGAACTGCAGTCCTCCATGCATACACCTTACTTGCCACATCAGGGTGGCACTGCTGTCAGCCATGGAGCCCCACTTGGCCTGAATCAGTCTTATCTAGCTCAACCTACATTTCATAGTCCTCGTTTCTAAAAGAATTGTGTATGTTTTAAAAAAATCAAAAATTGCAAATATCCACGTATAACAGACACAGCATTTCTTTGCAAATGTAATGTGCTTTCTTTGGTAACAGCTTTATTGAGATATGATCCACATACCATATAACTCACTAATTTAAAGTGTACAGTTCGGTGGTTCTTAGCATATTTACAGTTAGGTAACAACACTGGAGTCTAATTTGGGGGCATTTTCATCCCCTCATACAGAAACCCTGTACCCTTTCTGCTGGTAGGAATGCAAACTGGTGCAGCCACTCTGGAAAACAGTATGTAGGTTCCTCAAAAATCAAAACTAGAGCTACTCTACAGCCCAGCAATTGCACTACTAGGTATTTGCCCAAAGGATACAGGAGTCCTGTTTGAAAGGGGCACATGCACCCCAATGTTTATAGCAGCTCTTATCGACAGTGGCCTAAGTATGGAAAGAGCCCAAATGTCCATCGACAGATGAATGGATAAAGAATATGTGGTATTTATATATAATAGAGTATTGCTTGGCAATCAGAAAGAATGAAATCTTGCCATTTGCAACAATGTGGATGGAACTAGGGTGTATTATGCTAAGTGAAATTAGTCAGAGAAGGACAAATATATGACTTCACTCATATGTGGAGTTTAAGATACAAAACCGATGTACATAAGGGAAGGGAAGCAAAAATAATATAAAAACAAGGAGGGGGACAAAACAGAAGAGACTCTTTTTTTATTTTTTTAATGTTTTTATTTATTTTTGAGAGAGAAACAGTGCCAGCAGGGGAGGGGCAGAGAGAGGGAAACACAGAATGGGAAGCAGGCTCCAGGCTCTGAGGTGCCAGCATAGAGTTCAACACAAACGATGACATCATGTCCTGAGTCCAAGTCATATTGCTTAACCGACTGAGCCACCCAGGTGCCTCAGAGACTCTTAAATACAGAGAACAAACTGAGAGTTGCTAGAGGGGTTATAGGTGGGGGAATGGGCTAAATGGGCAAGGGGCATTAAGGAGGACACTTGTTGGGATGAGCACTAGGTGTCATACATAGGGGATGAAGCACTGGATTCTACTCCTGAAATCACTATTGCACTATATGCTAACGAACTTGGATGTAAATTTTTAAAAAAATGAAAGGAGGGAAGGAGGAAGGAAGGACCAACCCCTGTGCCCTTTAAACTATCACTTCTCTATGCCACCAAGCAGCCCTGGCCTCAGCCCGAGGGAACCACTTATCTACTTTCTATCTCTGGATATTTCATATAAATGCAGTCATACAACACCTGATCTTTTGTGACCCACTTCTGTGACTTACCATGTTTTCAAGCTTCATCCGTTGTAGTGCACTTTTGAGGAAGAAAACGATTATGTATAGTAATAACATTGGGAACCTTTTCTCAAAACCACAAAACTCTAAACTGTGCTCGTTTGGTATTTAGGATACTGTTTTTGGCAGGTTAACTCTTTATCATCTATCTTCAGTTCTCCTTTAAGTCCCAATATACTTCCTTCTTACGTAGGGCTTCTGGCAGCCTCCATAGAGAGCCTGTTACTAGAAATAGGCACATTTAAGTTAGCTATCTGTGAAAACATGATCGCAAACAATAAAGACATACAGTAGAAAAACACTCCCGTGTCATCTTCCCCCTGTTCCAAGACCACTTTTTGTGCACAGGAAATGTATTTTATCTTTGTGACATGCAGTTAAAGCAAAAGAATTTCAAGGGACAGGGTGTGTGTGTTAATCACATGTGATTTTGGCATTCTGGCCCAGCTGACAGTTTAAGAAGCAGCCTGGCAATGGGGAAGGACTGGGCTTTGGGGTCAGACAGACCTGGGCTTCATTTCCAGATCTGCCCCATGTGACTTTCAGCAAGTGACTTAAATTCTATGAGTGTTGTTTTATTGTTTTTAAAAAGAGGATGATAACTGTACACTCACAGGTCTGTTAAAATTAGATTATGACTGCTCATGATGTAAGTACACACAATAAATGTGCGTTTTTCTTTCTTTTTTCTTCCTTGACTAAAGCTTTCTGAAAACTCCTAATACCAGAGTCTAAGCACACTGGAAGTGTAACTGAGTAGTGGTTCTCAGTGATCTTCCTGCAGTATCACCTAGAAACCTATTAAGAAGTGTAAATTCTCAGCCCCCCCAAACCTACTGCATCAGAAGCTCCACTAGTGGGGAGCCCAGTAATATGCTTCTCCAAACCCTTCTTCAAAAAGTGTGAGAAGCGCTGGAGTCGAGCATTGTTCTGCTACATCCTGAATTCACCATACTCCGTAACAACTTGTTCTGGGTATGATGTCAGTGTTTTCCAAAGAAGAGAGGACGCACTAGCTCCCAAAGGTCAGAGGTCAGAGACCCAGATGGGAAAAATTAGTGGCCCCGTGTCATATGACTGGTCATATTAACAAAAATAGATTGTGGACTTATTTGCCTTTCATACTTTACATGATGATAACATTAACAGCAGATCACTGAAGCATGAGATGATGACTTGGTAAGCAATCCAGTTTCTCAAACTCTTGACTGAATACTCAAATGAGAAGCCCTGAGTTCCCATCTGGAACCACATTTTAAGATGCCTCAGATGAATCAGGTAATGTCCAAAGAGGCCAGCTAGAAGGAGGGGAGGGTCTGGAAACATTCTTTCTCTCAAACAGGGATCAGGTAAAGGAGGTGAAGATTTTAGGCTAAAACAAAAGAATCTTTTAGAGGTTAAATGATCTTTGTTGTCAACTTTCTCAAAGGCAGGAGGGACATAGGTGGTGGTCTTGTGGCTACAGACCTAGGACCAGTAAGTAGAAGTTACAAAGAGATATTTGGCCACAGCATAAATGGGAACCTTCTAGCAATTTAGAACTTTGAAAGAAAATGTAGAAGTAGAAGTAGAACATACCAGGCCATTAGAAGAGTTACCTGAGCCTTGGAGAAGATAGGGAACTCGTCCAAAGTGACACAGCAGACCTTGTCAGAGCCCCACCCATGCACATCCATCCCAGTCACTTTTACTCCCCAGCAACCAGCACCTGGGTCCCTTGGTGGACAGCACCCCCCACCCCAGGCTGCTGGAGCCCACCTTGCCACTGCACCTGAACAAAAGAAAAAGTACCGGAAAATTTACACCTCCTGAGGGCCACCCTTGACAGCTCCCTTTCCAGGTGTGACCCACAGTTTCTAGAGATCCCGCATGGGATTGAGCCAAAGCCACCTTCTGTCGGATCCTGTGTGGTGACTTCCTTCTCTTCCCAGTCTCGCCTGCCTACCTATTTTTTCCAGGAATACCTCCTAATAAATGACTTTCACAGGAGTCCTCATCTCAGAACGAACCCCTGCCTCTGGGAAACCCAACGCAAGATATATAAGTGGGAAATTTCTCAGAAGGTGGTAGCACATATTGTATCCACAAAGAGCCATCTGTCATCTGCTTGCAGCCATGTACGGAGCACGACAGATGTGCTGTGTGAATAGACGTGTGTCTGGTGGCACAGAAGGCCTGGGAGTCAGGACAGCCTGATGCTGGGGCTGGGCACCTCCATCTCTACCCAGGTGGGCTTTCAGGGATCTTGTGGGGAACTGAGTGAACTCCAGGGTCCTTTCAAAGCCAGCACACCACACTTCGGAATCACTGGGCCCTGAAGTCTCATCTGCAGGTGCCATGTAAATGTGAGCTTTACCTGACATCTTTATTCTGTAGGATTGATTCGGTTCTTCCGTATCATGCCCCCCCTCCTCAGGCCAGCTGCTGCCTATGAGCCTCACCACCTCCAGCTTCCATCTGCATTGCATGTACCTTAGAGCTATGCCCAGCTTTTTACTTCTAATACTTCTCTCTCTCCTTCCTACATGGGATGGCCTCATGTCTATTCTTTCACTCTACAACAGCTCACACCTGAGGTCCCACTTTCATCCATGTTCGTGCATGTGGCTTGCCACACTTGGCTGCCACTGAGCTTTGCAACCAACTTGGTTTCCAAAGGGGCAGTTGATGACTCTGGTAACTTTCTCAGTAAGAGAGATACAAACCATCCGCGGTTCTGACCATGTGGTTGCAGACCATCAGAACCTCAGAGCTTGTTAAAATGCAGGCTTCTGGACTACATGCCAGACCAACTGGATCATAATCCCCAGGCACAGAGCAAGGGTGTCAGCCTTGTAATAAGCTTCCTGGGTGTTTCTCACACACTCTGAGGCAGCGCTACTCACAGTGTGGTCAGCCAACCCGCAGCACAGCCTCACCTGGAAACCTGTCAAAGATGCATATTCTCAGGCCTTGTCCCAGACCCCCAGAATCAGAAACTTGGGAGGTGGAGTCCAGCCATCTGTGTTTTATCAAGACCTCCAGGACATTCCAATGTACACTAAGACTTGAGAAACATTGCTCTCAAGTTCAAGAACCATGTAGAATTTTCAATTCATTCATTCAAAGATGTTGGGGCACCTGAGTGGCTCAGTGGGGTAAGCGTCCGACTCTTGATTTAGGCTCAGGTCATGATCTCATGGTCATGAGATCAAGCCCCACGATGGGCTCCACACTGAGAGGGATCCTGCTTAAGATTATCTCCTTCCCACTGTGGGGCACCTGGGTGGCTCAGTCAGTTAAGCATCTGACTTGGGCTCAGGTCATGATCTCCCAGTTCACGAGTTCGAACCCCACGTCCGGCTGTGTGCTGACAGCTCAGAGCTTGGAGTCTGTTTCAGGTTGTATCTCTCTTTCTCTCTCTCTCTCTCTCTCTCTCTCTCTCTCTCTCTCTCTCTCTTCCTCCCCTGCTCGTGCTCTGTCTCTCTCTGTCTCTCAAAGATAAACATTAAAAAAATTATTTAAAAAAAAGATTCCCTTCTTCCCTTTCCCTTTACTCCTCCCTTGCTTGTGCTCTCTTTCTCTCTCTCAAAAAATAAAAATAAATTCAAAAAAAAGAAAACATTTAAAAAATATCTATTATGTTCCAGATATGCTAGGCACTGATGGCACAATGATGAGAGAATGAGTCAGAAGTCCTGCCCTAGAAAAACTTAAGCCTTAATGGATTCCATGTCATGTTGGTGCTTCAGTATGTCTTCTAGATTGCCAAGAAAATTCAGCCTTCTTTGTCCCTTTCACTAGGTCTTTGCCTGTCCTACTTCATTTGGCAATAAGCCATCTAAGTAGGAGAATCTAGTGCCAGCTCCCAAATGACTGTTGCTGAGGTGCAGACTTGGGCTGGCTGAGGGGTTTCCCAGAAGAAGATGGAACATCCTGTGTCAGATGATCACACCCTGCACCAGGTCTGCAATCGGCCCACAATGAAGTGGGTTGGCTTTTAGCATCTGACCCCAGAGAGCCAGCTGTCAACCACTTATAGCTGTGTACAGATACCCAAGCCCATGACTTTTGATGGTTGGACCTTCTTCAGAAAGATGAAACAACATTCTTTCTTTGTTTGTTTGTTTTTTAATATTTTTGAGAGAGCACAAGTTGGGTGGGGATGGAGAAAAGGGGACAGAGGATTTGAAGCAGGTTCTGCACTGACAGTAGCGAGCCTGACATGGGGCTTGAACTCACAAACTGAGAAATCGGACCTGAGCCCATAAACCGAGAAATCGTGACCTGAGCTCAACCGACTGAGCCACCCAGGTACCCCTAAACCACATTTTGACATTAACATCAGGGTCTCTTATGCATTTTTCAAAATGGCTGCATGGTTCAAGGTGCCTAGGTGGCCCAGTTGGTTAAGCGTCCAACTTCTGTTCAGGTCTTGATCCCACAGCTCGTGAGTTCAAGCCCTGCATCAGTCTCTCTGTTGACAGCTCAGAGCCTGGAGCCTGCTTCAGATTCTGTCTTGCTCTCTCTCTGCCCCTCTCCCATTCATGCTCTGTCTCTCTCTGTCTCTCAACAATAAATAAACACTAACAAAAATTTTTAAATGGCTGCAGAGTACAAACCAAGTCATATAATGGAAAGTGGCTCAGATATGTCATTTGAGCATAACCAGAAATAAAATCATGAAATACCTTTGGGGTGTTAGTAAGTTTCTCCAATCACCCATGCCTGTTAAAGGAGTTGCAAAGCTTGGAACATCAGATGCTTTTTTGTTAACTAACACTCCTCTATAGAGGTATTGTACTCTTTCCTGAACTTTTCCTGTATCTGACACATGGCCAACATGTCAGCTGCACCAATTACTTCTGCTATTCTCAGAACCTTTTTCTAATGATGCTAGTCAGTGACTAATACAGAAAAATTCTGCACAATATCTCGCCAACAGGAGGGAGCTTACCAGATAGTTTGCTCTCAAGTGCTTATAAACTTCTTAAAGGTATTCATAATCTTAACAGCCTCAAAATCTTGTGGCATTTGTCCATTTGTTAAGGAAAATTTAGGGGGCGCCTGGGTGGCTCAGTTGGTTAAGCGGTCGACTTCGGCTCCGGTCATGATCTTGCAATTCGTGGGTTTGAGCCCCCTGTAGGGCTCTGTATTGACAGCTCGGAGCCTGGAGCCTGCTTCAGATTCTGTGCCTCCTTCTCTCTCTGCCCCTCCCCTACTCATTCTCATTCTCATTCTCTCTCTCTCTCTCTCTCAAAAATAAATAAAAACACTTTTTAAATTTTTGAAAAAAAAATTCTGCAAAAGTATCTACTAAGAGTTACCTATACAATCATGGGCATTAAACAGTAACTAAACAAGTGACTGTTCTCTGAGCAATGTTAAATTCTTTCACTCAGGAAGTTTCAGTTTGAATTCCAAGCAGGAGACATTTCCCACTACAGCAATCAGATCTGCCCTGCCCTCTCACCCTAGAAAGGGCATATTACCATCAGAATTATGAGGGCACAGGGTAAGAGCAGTGTTTCTAGAACCTGCCCATTGTAGGAGGCCCATGCACCACCATATGCAACTAATGTAACCCTGGCCTCAGCCTCCTTCAGGAGTTCAGTAAAAATGGCACCAGCCCTCTCCCTGCAAATGGCAGAAAACCCAGTATTGCCCCAGTAATTCTGAAGAAACTCAAAGGACTTACAACTCTCCTAGTAACTCTTTGCTCCAATTCCTGCTTCTGCTGATGCCTTCATATCATTCATGTTTTGCCTCTTGGGGTTGTTCCCTGTTCTCTATTCTGTGCTCACCCACCAATGGAACACAGTCACTAAGCCTTTATTCTCCCCCTTTACTTCTCATACAACCTGTGAGAGTCTATAAAAACTTTTACTGAAGACTTGAGTATGACAGGCACAGAGAAACAGCAAAGCATAGAGTAGTAGATAAAATCCATACCTAGTCCAGTTTTTAAAATTTCCCACCTGTCAGTTCATTCTCTCCAGGGGCCATTACGCTGTGTAGGGCCCGGTCTCCTTCCCTTCTCCTCTTCTTCCCTGCCCCCACCACACCCCTGTCTCCCAGACTTGTTTTAGAAATCCAAAATGAGTGTCATTTCATTGTTGAAGACACTTCAGATTTCTGTTTTTTCTAGGCACTTTGTCCTGGCCAGACCTGATTATGGTGTGTGTGTGTGTGTGTATGTGTGTGTGTGTGTGTGTGTGTGTATTAAAGTATACATAATGCAAAATTTACCATTTTAACCATTTTTAAATATACAGTTCAGTGGCATTAAGTACATTCACATTGTTGTGCAATTATCACCACTGTCCATCTCCAGAACTTTTTCATCATGTCATACAAACTCTGTATACATTAAACACTGACTCCCCAATTGCCTTTCCCCCTACCCCCTTCCAACCACTATTCTACCTTCCATCTCTACAAGTGTGACTATTCCAGGTACCTCATATAAGCAGAGTCATAAAATATTTGGACTTTTATGTCTGACTTAGGATAATGTCATCAAGGTTCATCAATTGTGTAGAGTGTGTCAGAATTCCTTTCTTTTGTATGGATGAGTAGTTTTCTACTGTAGGTATAGAGCACATTTTGTTTGTCCGTTCATCTGTCGATGGACATTTGGGTTGTTTCCCCCTTTTGGCTTTTGTGAATATGCTGCTGTAAACACAGGTGTACAAATATCTCTCACAGTCTCTGCTTTTAATTCTTTTGTGTATATATCCAGAAGAGGGATTGCTGGATCATATGGTTATTCTGTTTAATTTTTTAAGGAACTGCCATACTGTTTTCCACAGCAACTAGCAACTAGCAGTGCATGAGTTTCCACCAGCAGTGCATGAGTTTCTCCACATGCTTGCCAACACTTGTTTTTTTGTTTTTTGTTTTTGTTTTTGTTTTTCTAGCCACCATCCTAATGGGTGTGAGGCAGTATCTCATTGTAGTTTTGATTTGCATTTTTCTAATGATTAGTGTTGTTGAGCATCTTTTCACATGCTTATTGGGCCTCTGCATATCTTCTTTGGAGAGATGTCTTTTCAAGTCCTTTGCCTATTTTTGAATTGGTTTGTTTGGGTTTTTGTTGTTAAATTGTAGGAGCTATTTATATTTTCTAGATATTAATCCCTCTTCAGATAAATTATTAGCAAATATTCCCTTCCATTCTGTGGGTTGCTTTTTCACTCTGTTAACAGTGTCCTTTGATGCATACAAGTTTTCAATTTTGATGAAGTCCAGTTTATTTTTTCTTCTGTTGCTTGTGCTTTTGGTGTCATATCCAAGAAATCACTGCCAAATCTAAATTCATTAAGACTTTCCCCTATGTTTTATTCTAAGAGTTTTATAGTTATAGCTCTTACATTTAGGTCTTTGATCTATTTTGAGTTAATTTTTATATATAAGGTAAGAGTCCAACTTCATTCTTTTGCATGTGCACATCCAGCTTTCCAAGAACCATGTGTTGGAAATACTGTATTCTCCATTGGATGGTTTTGGCACCCTTGTCAAAAATCATTTGACCATATATACATGCAAGGGTGTATTTCTGGGCTCTCTATTCTATTCTGATTGTCTATATGACTGTTTTATGTCTTTATTACCAGTACGTTTTAGAGTCAAGAATTGCAAGTCGTCCCAACTTTGTTCTTTTTCAGGATTATTTTAGCTACTTGGGGTCCCTTGAAATTTTATGTGAATAATAGGATGAAGTTTTCTGTGTCTACAAGAAACATCATTGGGATTTTGGTAGGGATTGCACTGAATCTGTAGATGGCTTTGGGTAGTATAGCCATTTTAACAATATTAAGTCTTCTAATCCATGAACACGGTATGTCTTTCCATATACTTGTGTCTTCTTTAAATTCCTTTGGCACTGTTTTCTAGTTTTTTCAGTGTACATGTCTTTCTCCATCTTGGTTAAGTTAGTTCCTAAGTATTTTATTATATGTGAGGCTATTGTAAATGAAAATGCTTTTTTAACTCCCTTTTTTTGGACTGTTTGTTGTTAGTGTATAGAAAAGCAACTGATTTTGGCCTGTTAATTTTGTATTCTAAAACTTTGCTGTACGCATTTATTGGTTCTGTGTGTGTGTGTGTAATCTTTGGGCTTTTCACGCATAAGATCATGTCATCTTTGAACAGAGACAATTTTGCTTCATTTTCTTTTTCTTGCCTAATTGCTCTGACTAGAACTTCCAATTTCATGTTGAATAGTGAATTCAGGAGTCCCTGTTTTGTTCCATGACTATGTCTTCAGCCTTCCCTTTCATATGCAGAGAAACCTTTAAGGCATTTTTATACACATGTCCCTGACTGACAGAACCTGCACTGTGCAGAGGAGATGTGACAGTCTGGCAGAAAGTAAACACCAGGGAAATTTTGGAAATGGTCTAAATTTTGAATACACTCCTGTGCTTAGAAGTGATTTTGTAGGAAGTGTGCCCAGAAAAAATTACTAAAGTAGAGGTGAAGAGGGCCTGGGAATGGAAGGATGCCAAACAAGGATGCAGCAGCCAGCAAATCCCTCAAAGGATAACTTGGGTTTGGTCCTGAGGAATCCCTGGGACAATAGAGGTCATACCTCAGAATTGTCCCCATTGGGAGCACAGGGACTGGAGTGTTGATACTTCTGAATATCAGTCATTGGTCAAGGACCAAGTGCTCCTGGGGACACTTCCAGCTCTCTCTTTACACAGGCAAAGCAAGGGCCAGCATCCAAAGACAGTCCTCCAGCAAGGAGATGCAGTTGCTACTGTTGGGAATGAAACACAAAAATGGTGAAGGAAGGCAAGTGATATGCGTGGAGCACTGACTGCATCTACTATGCCCATGTTAAACTAACAGGTCAGCAACATCTACTAATATATAGGGAGGCTCTGAGAACTCAGCATTCCCACCCCAGGAGAACACTGGATGGGTGGTGTATCCATGGTCCCAGCAATACCAGCTATTGATGACATTGTGAGGATCAGACACACCTTACCCAGATAATGCTTAATGTCAAATACTGGGAAGACTGGTTGCCCATTAAGCAATGAACAGATTTGTCCTCAGGGGCTGCATGGCTAAGCACTGGTGACCCAAAGACACTGCTTGATGCCCAAAGATCAGTAAAGCGACACATCACAGGCCCAAATTTACAGGTGTTGTGAGGGAGGTTGGAACACACTCACTTTTGTTCCCTCTCTGTCGACCTACTAGTGCAGTGGTCAGCCAGCATCCTCCATCCCCTACTCTTCAGGAGGACATTATAGAGCAATGTTAGTGCAGGATGATGGCAAACTCTTGGCACACTCCCCTCCAAATAAGATTTCTGAGGGTGACTGCGTTATTCTGCCCTTCTCCTTTTGTCTCACCCCCATCTGTCCCTATTTCCCTCATTGATATTTCTTATTCCTCTGAGTCTAGCAACCAGTTGTGACTCCATAGGCAACTCACCTCTCTGTGCTTTTTTACCTACAAATAGAGACAACGTTTAATGTAGTGTTAAAAGGGTGCTCTGGAGCCATTGTGCTCAGGTTCAAATCGTGGCTCTACCATTCTCAAGTCATTTAGTATGAAGACAATTTATGAGGTTTCCCAGTTTCAGCTTTCTCATTCTGGAAGTGTGGAAGTACACAGAACAGGGATAAGGAGTGTGTTAATTCATAGCAGCACTTGGTACATTATAAATAATAAACATAGATACTCCCCCTAAATACATTACGTAAATACACATAGCTCTAGAAAATGACTTTCACTCAGGAGTTTTCATATATATTGTTCACGCAACCTCAGTGTAAATATGCAAACATCTTACCGAAAAGCATAGAGTGACTCTTGAACTAAGGTATTTAATAGCCAGGATTGATGGTACAATATATTAACTTACTAAGCAACCATTCATTAGTAATATATGCTTCTGTAGGAAGGAAAAATCACTAAATGGGAGGGATCAGTAAGTTCATGTCCTGTAATGAGATTTTGCCCAGGATCCCTCCATAACACTCCAAGGCACTCAAGCTTACATAGGCACAGAGTCAGACCTGGTACCCAGGTTTCCAGAGCCCCCTAGAATAAGATTCTGCAATGTGATGGGAAGTGCTGCAACACAAAAACAGCAGCATGTGAGAGGTCTTCCTTGTAGTCATGTTCTCAGATCAAACTAAACAGCACGAAGGGATTTCACAAAATATTTCTTTCAGCTGCAAACCTCGAAGGAATGAGCTTGTGTGACATAGATGTTTAATAGTAAATAAACATTGAATAGTTTCACAAATTGACATTGTAAACAGAGTACATCATATAAGCCTGTGACCGTTAATTGGAGGGTGCACCCCAAGCCATGGTGGCCTGGTAACGACACTCTGAGTCAGTGTTCAGATTAAGGGTTGTGCATATCAGCCATCTTCCTATGCTTAAGGTTATGGAGCCACGTGTCTTAAAATTGACCCATTGCATAATAATATAAATACTGTTAGCATTTTTCTAACTTACACACATTTTCCCCTTAAATAAACTATGTTGTTAATTTTCCCCATCTCTGTTCAAAGATATAGAAATTTCAAATTTTTTGCCAAAACAAAGGAAGCAAAAGTACCTCAAGTCCTTCCATTCAGTAACAACCACTGCTGTCATTGGGGGTTATTACTGAATGGAACATATTCATATTCATGTAGACTTAGGATAAATAATTTTGCACGAGTGAGATCACACCATGTGCTATTTTGAGGCCAGCTTTTTCACTTAATTGTATGTTGTGGGGATATTCTCAAGCAAATGTATATGGGTCTACATACACTTTCTAATATTTGTGTAGTATTGTTTATATGAATGTAGCAGTTTAACAAATTCTCTTCTAATAGATATTTACGTTACCTCCTTGTTTTCATTCTTATAAACTAAGCTGTAAGGAACGTCCTTATACAAAACTCTTTGAATTGCTGTGTGATTAGTTCCTTGGGATAAAGTCCACAAATGTAATTCCTAGATTAGAAAGAATGCATTTTTTTAAATACAATTTATTATCAAGTTCGCTAAAATACAGTCTATACAGTGTGATCTTCTTGGTTTGGGGGGTAGATTCCGATGATTCATCACTTACATACAACACCCAGTGCTCATCCCAGAAAGTGCCCTACTCAGTGCCCATCACCCATTTTGCCTTCTCTCCCACCCCCCCCATCAACCTTCAGTTTGTTCTCTATATTTAAGAGTCTCTTATGGTTTGCCTCCCTCCCTCTCTATTTATAACTATTTTTCCCCTTCCCTTCCCCCATGGTCTTCTGTTAAGTTTCTCAAGTTCCACATATGAGTGAACATATATATCTGTCTTTCTCTGACTGACTTATTTCACTTAGCATAATACCCTCCAGTTTTATCCACGTTGCTGCAAATGGCAGGATTTCAAAAGAATGCATTTTTTAAAGGGAGGCATGTATATAAGTACTTGCATATGCAAATATAAGTCTGGGAGGGTATGAGCCAGAATACGATCAGTAATCATAACTGAGTGAACTAGGTAATTTTGTTCTCATCTATATATTTAATTTTATAGGGCTATAGATCTTTTTTCTCCTGTTTTTAATATTCATAGAGCTGTCAGCTAAAACCTAGGTAAGGCTATAGAGAAGTACTTGGGATAATCACAGGAATATAGATGATATATGGATAGATAGATAGATAGATCACAGGAATATGGATGACATATGGATGGATGGATGGATGGATGGATGGATGGATGGATAAATAGATAGATAGATGTGGAAGACAGGTAATGATGAGCCAACATAAGAATAATTGATGTTCTAGAAATAGAGAAGCCCGCTAATGAAAGAAGGTATGCTCATCAGTATTATACAAGAAAATCTCCCTAAAATAAAGAAATAAATGAACTTGCTGATTGAAAGGTAACATTTCATTCCAGTGAAATGTGTTGCAGAACATTCAACAATAAGACATTTCCTTTTTAAGCTTTTGAACTTTGAAATTAAAAAAAATTCAAGTGTCCAGGAAGAAAATGAAAATAGCTACAAGAGTTAAATAATAATCAGGGTGCCTCAGACTTACTCATACCCACTACTCAATAATTCTATATCTAGGAACTTAGTCTAAGGAAGTAATTAGATGAGTTTCAAGATCTATGGGGTGCCTGGGTGGCTCAGTCAGTTAAGCATCCGACTTTGGCTCAGGTGATGATCTCACGGTTCATGAGTTGGAGCCCCGTGTTGGGCTCTGTGCTGACAGCTCAGAGCCTGGGGCCTGCTTTGGATTCTGTGTCTCCCTCTCTCTCTGCCCCTCACCACTCACACTCTGTCTCTCTTTCTCTCAAAAATAAACATTTAAAAGAAATTCAAGATCTACATAAAAGGATATTTAATACATTATTTATAAACGTTTTTTTCAAATATATGAAATTCAAGAAAGATTTAAATGCTAGAATACTAGGCAACCTTTAAAGACTACTTAATGACATGGGGAAATGCCCGTAATATGATTGTCAAGTGAAAGAATCATGTTACAAAAAAGTAATCACAGTATTACTCTAACTAAATCTGTGCACATGTGGAGGGAAAAAAAAAAAAAGGCTGGAAGGATGTACATGAAAACGAGAAGAGCACTTATATCTAGCAGAGTATTACAGGGATATTTTTTCTCTTTGTCCTTTTCTACATTTACGAAGTTCCCAACAGTGACAAGTATTGCTTTTATATTGGGGAGAAAATGATAAATTTTATTTAATCAATTATACAAAAGATGTTACTGGTAACAAATCAGCAAGATTTATAATGTAGTATAGAGTTATAAGATTTGGGGTCAGTTTCTCTGACTAGACTTTTGGAAAACTCAGCCAATCCTATTCGTGAGCAATTAGCCTGGGGATATGTTGATAAAAGAAGTAAAGTTTTGAACACTTCAACTCCTAAACCTGCTCATGGTCATCATTAACCATCTTTACTTGGATTACAAATCAGATGAAATGTCAGTCGGGCTATAAATTTAAGCAGGCTACATTAGATGGGAACATAGAGCATCTCTGTATGCTTGGATAGGCACCATTTGCTTCATGGTATGAATAAATGTATCTGTAAAATGGGCCTCTGAAAAAAATCTAGTATCTGTTGTCAGAACACACATCAATGGTGATACATGGTGTGCATAAAAAAAAAAGCATTTATTTAGGGACAATGTATAAAAGAGTAGAAAGCACGTGCAGTCCTCCCAAAGTGGCATTATCCCACTGCTACCATGGCCAACGTTCCAATAGAGAGGGCCCTCCTCTCCCTGTGATGCTCTACATACTGTAGTTCCAGGGTCAGGAACTGTGTAACATCGTGAACGTTTCCTGTGGCCTTGGTAGAAAAAGGAAGCCTCCAGACCCAGTAGCTGGTAGCAGCCTGTCCTTTCCTTGAGCTCACTAGACCTGCTGAGCCAGATTGTCCCTCAACTCCCATTAGTAGGGAGGAAATTAGGCCCCAGAGCCACCCAGATGAGTCTTACATCACTGCTGTTTGATGCATTTAGAGCTAAGACCAAGTTCCTCAAAACTGCTAGATACCTGGATTGCCACAACAAATTTCCTCCACCAAACAGGAAATAAGAGCTATTCCTCTATTTGGACACTCGTCATCCATCACGTGGAAACCCAATATTTCCTACAAGGCCTTGCTCAAATGACAGCCTGTCCAAAGTCCACCCTTCCATTCACAGCTGGAAATGATTTTTTTGTCCCAACATGCTGGTTGGATGAAACCAGTGATGACTTCTGAGACTCGTTACAGCTCCTTGGTGGCCTCTCCTGGTGATATTTTAAATTTCAGAACAGTTTTAGTCATTTAGTCAGACCTTGGTCTGTTATGAATCTACCGTTTCTTTTATTTGAGTCTTAGGAATTTCTTCCATAGTGCAGCAACATGTTAAACTGGAAGTATGCAAAAGGGGCTCTCTCTCTCAACATTGTTATGCCCTAAAATCTATTGAAGACAAAAGCCCTCCCTCAGCAATTAGTGACCTTCCAAAAATACTGCAGAGTTGGCTTTTTTCTTCTCACAAATTTCCTTTTATGATAAGCTTAACATTTCTGCAAAGAAAATGTTACAATACCAGAAACTTGTAAGTTGACATTTACTTAGTTTTTACAAGAGGAATATTTAAAATTTACACAAGGCTTACATCTGAACATCTTCAAGTTTTGTAGGTATAAATCTCAAAGGGTAACTCTAAAACAAAACTTAAGGCCACTGCATTTGCACAGGTAAACAGAAACGTATCCACATGACTGTTTCTAGATCAATATGCTTAAATCCTTGGAACTTTGCTGGATTATGACCCCAGGTAGCCACCTGCTTGCTAGGGGAAGCCTATAGAGTGAGCTATGTACTCAGAGTGATTCACCGATGAGAAGCAACACGTATGAGCAGTTAATTATTTATATCCCCATGCCATAAAACATACCCATAGACTCCCTCTGGAATTTCGCATGAATACTTTAAAGGAGGCTGAACTATGGATTCATTCCCAGCCTTTCATTATGAGGATCATTTTGCAAAGTAACAACATTTTACAACCCCTCAGTTAATAGTGGCCCAGCTCTTCACAGTTGTCCTTTGGGAGAAAAAGAGACCAAAAGCTCCCCTGTTCTCAGCCAGAAACAACTGTTTTTGAAAATCTAAAAACAGAATGAGAAAGTATAAAGGAGAAAATTGTTCACATTTACACATCCAGAATAAAATGTTAATATCGTGGCATGTTTGGCTTCCAGAGTTTCCTCCTGTCTTACCTCCTGCCACAACCTTCCTTCTCTCTGTCTTATTTTCTCTTTTTTAAAGAAAAACCAGCCTTTTTTTAATTAAAAGGTTTTTTTTTCTTAAAAAAATTTTTTTTTCAACGTTTATTTATTTTTTGGGGGACAGAGAGAGACAGAGCATGAACGGGGGAGGGGCAGAGAGAGAGGGAGACACAGAATCGGAAGCAGGCTCCAGGCTCTGAGCCATCAGCCCAAAGCCTGACCCAGAGCCTGACGCGGGGCTCGAACTCACGGACCGCGAGATCGTGACCTGGCTGAAGTCGGACGCTTAACCGACTGCGCCACCCAGGCGCCCCTAAAAGATTTTTTTTTAACATTTCTTAATTTTTTTGAGAGAGAGACACACACACACAGAGTATGAGCAGGAGAGGGGCAGAGAGAGAGGGAGGCACAGAATCCGAAGCAGGCTCCGAGCTGTCAGCACAGAGCCTGACGTGGGGCTCAAACACATGAACCATGAGATCATGACCTGAGCCGAAGTCAGATGTTTAACCAACTGAGCCACCCGGGTGCCCCAAAAAACTAGCCTTCTTTTGTCAACACGAAACATACTTATTTTGAGGTTGACAGTCCCCCACAAAACACCATCCAAAAGTAGTTATCACTGATACTAAGAAGGTTCCAGGTGACTACCTAGCCTCATGCAAAAAGATGGATAAGTAGATAGACAGACACAGAGAGCTTTTTTTTTATTTTACTTTTTTTTACTTTTTATTTTTTAAAATTTGCATCCAAATTAGCATATAGTGAAACAATGATTTCAGGAGTAGATTACTTAATGCCCCTTACCCATTTAGCCTATCCCCCCTCCCACAACCCCTCCAGCAACCCTCAGTTTGTTCTCCATATTTATGGGTCTCTTCTGTTTTGTCCCCCTCCCTATTTTTATATTATTTTTGTTTCCCTTCCCTTATGTTCATCTGTTTTGTCTCTTAAAGTCCTCATATGATTTTTGTCTTTCTCTGACTAATTTCGCTTAGCATAATGCCCTCCAGTTCCATCCACATAGTTGCAAATGGCAAGATTTCATTCTTTTTGATTGCTGAGTAATACTCCATAGTATAGGTATACCACATCTTCGTTATCCAGTCATCCATCAGTGGACATTTGGGCTCTTTCCATACTTGGGCTATTGTGGATAGTGCTGCTATAAACATGGGGGTGCATGTATCCCTTGGAAACAGCACACCTGTATCCTGTGGATAAATGCCTAGTAGTGCAATTGCTGGGTTGTAGGGTAGTTCTATTTTTAGTTTTTTGAGGAACCTCCCATACTGTTTTCCAGAGTGGCTGCACCAGCTTGCACTGCCACCAACAATGCAAAAGAGATCCTCTTTCTCCGCATCCTTACCAACATCTGTTTTTGCCTGAGTTGTTAATGTTAGCCATTCTGACAGGTGTAAGGTGGTATCTCATTGTGGTTTTGATTTCTATTTCCCTGATGATGAGTGATGTTGAGCATTTTTTCATGTGTCGGTTAGCCATCTGGATGTCTTCCTTGGAGAAGTGTCTATTCATGTCTTTCACCCATTTCTTCACTGTATTATTTGTTTTTTGGGTGTTGAGTTTGATAAGTTCTTTATACATTTTGGATACTAACCCTTTATCTGATATGTCATTTGCAGATATCTCCTCCCATTCTGTCAGTTGCCTTTTTGCTGATTGTTTTGTTCCTGTGCAGAAGATTTTGATTTTGATGAGGTCCCAGTAGTTCATTTTTGCTTTTGTTTCCCTTGCCTCTGGAGATGTGTTGAGTAAGAAGTTGCTGCAGGCAAGATCAAAGAGGTTTTTGCCTGATTTCTCCTCGAGGATGTTGATGGCTTTCTGTCTTACATTGAGGTCTTTCATCCATTTTGAGTTTATTTTTGTGTATGGTGTAAGAAAGTGGTCCAGGTTCATTCTTCTGCATGTCGCTGTCCAGTTTTCCCAGCAACACTTGCTGAAAAGGCTGTCTTTATTCCATTGGATATTCTTTCCTGCTTTGTCAAAGATTAGTTGCCCATACGTTTGTGGGTCCATTTCTGGGTTCTCTATTCTGTTCCATTAATCTGAGTGTCTGTTATTGTGCCAGCACCATACTGTCTTGATGATTACAGCTTTGTAGTATAGCTTGAAGTCTGGGATTGTGATGCCTCCTGCTTTGGTTTTCTTTCTCAAGATTGCTTTGGCTATTCGGGATCTTTTCTGGTTCCATACAAATTTTAGGATTATTTGTTCTAGCTCTGTGAAGAATGCTGGTGTTACTTTGATAAGGATTACATTGAATATGTAGATTGCTTTGGGTAGTATCGACATTTTAACATTTGTTCTTCCTATCCAGGAGCATGGAATCTTTTTCCATTTTTTTGTGTCTTCTTAAATTTCTTTCATAATCTTTCTGTAGTTTTCAGTGTATAGATTTTTCACCTCTTTGGTTAGATTTATTCCTAGGTATTTTATGGGTTTTGGTGCAACTGTAAATGGGATTGATTCCTTGATTTTTCTTCCCGTTGCTTCATTGTTGGTGTATAAGAATGCAACCGATTTCTGTGCATTGATTTTTATATCCTGCAACTTTGTTGAATTCATGAATCAGTTCTAGCAGTTTTTTGGTTGACTCTTTTGGGTTTTCCATATAGATATCATGTCATCTGTGAAGAGTGAAAGTTTGACCTCCTCCTGGCCGATTTGGATGCCTTTTATTTCTTTGTGTCGTCTGATTGCAGAGGCTAAGACTTCCAATACTGTGTTGAATAACAGTGGCGAGAGTGGACATCCCTGTCTTGTTCCTGACCTTAGGGGGAAACCTCTCAGTTTTTCCCCATTGAGGATGATATTAGCATTGGGTCATTCATATATGGCTTTTATGATCTCAAGGTATGATCCTTCTATCCCTACTTTCCTGAGGGTTTATATCAAGAAAGGATGCTGGTATTTTGTCAAATGCTTTCTCTGCATCTATTGAGAGGATCATGTGGTTCTTGTCCTTTCTTTTACTGATGTGATGAATCACATTAATTGTTTTGCGGATATTGAACCAGCCCTGCATCCCAGGTATAAATCCCACTTGGTCATGGTGAATAATTTTTTTAATGTGTTGTTGGATCCGGTTGGCTAATATCTTGTTGAGGATTTTTGCATCTATGTTCATCAGGGAAATTGGTCTATAGTTCTACTTTTTAGTGGGGTCTCTGTCTGGTTTTGGAATCAAGGTAATGCTGGCTTCATAGAAAGAGTTTGGAAGTTTTCCTTCCATTTCTATTTTTTGGAACAGTTTCAAGAGAACAGGTGTTAACTCTTCCTTAAATGTTTGGTAGAATTCCCCTGGAAAGCAATCTGGCCGTGGACTCTTGTTTTTTGGCATATTTTTTATTACAAATTCGATTTCCTTACTGGTTATGGGTCTGTTCAAATTTTCTATTTCTTCCTGTTTCAGTTTTGGTAGTGTATATGTTTCTAGGAATTTGTCCATTTCTTCCAGATTACCCATTTTATTGGTATATAATTGCTCATAATATTCTCTTATTATTGTTTGTATTTCTGCAGTGTTGGTTGTGATCTCTCCTCTTTCATTTTTGATTTTATTTATTTGGGTCCTTTCCTTTTTCTTCTTGATCAAACTGGCTAGTGGTTTATCAATTTTGTTAATTCTTTCAAAGAACCAGCTTCTGGTTTCATTGATCTGTTCTGCTGTTTTTTGTTTTTTGTTTTTTTGTTTTTTTTTTTTTGGTTTCGACAGCATTAATTTCTGCTCTAATCTTTATTATTTCCTGTCTTCTGCTGGTTTGGGGTTTTATTTGCTGTTCTTTTTCCAGCTCCTTAAGGTGTAAGGTTAGGTTGTGTATCTGAGATCTTTCTTCCTTCTTCAGGAAGGCCTGGATTGCTATATACTTTCCTCTTATGACCACCTTTGCTGCGTCCCAGAGGTTTTGGGTTGTGGTGCTTTCATGTTCATTGACTTCCATATACTTTTTAATTTCCTCTTTAACTGCTTGGTTAGCCTATTCATTCCTTAGTAGGATGTTCTTCAGTCTCCAAGTATTTGTTACCTTTCCAAATTTTTTCTTGTGGTTGATTTCGAGTTTCATAGCATTGTGGTCAGAAAATATGCACGGTATGATCTCAATCTTTTTGTACTTAGGGCTGATTAGTGTCCCAGCATATGATCTATTCTGGAGAACGTAACATGTGCACTGGAGAAGAATGTATATTCTGCTGCTTTACGATGAAATGTTCTGAATATATCTGTTAAGTCCATCTGGTCCAGTGTCATTCAGAGCCATTGTTTCCGACACAGAGGCTTTTTAAGAGAATGCTTTTATTTAAAATAAGAATAAAATAGTTAAATGCTATTTTAATTTCTTATTTTTTTTCTTTTTGTTAAAGAAAAACTAGCTTTCTTTTGTGAACACAATACATACTTAGCTTGAAGAATTCAAACAGTTTAGGAAAACACATTCCATCATATAATGGCATATGCACACAAAACATTAGGTAGTCAATGTTTTAAATGTTTAAAGGTTCTAACATTTACATCATTGGTCCATGGTTCCAGAGAGCTTTAAGAGTGTTCCGGTGATATTTGAGAAAATTGGTTGCAGCTTTTGGATGGGCTGTGAATACATTGTTCTTGCCATTTAAAATAATAGAGTATAAGCTTCCTTTATCTGAACATTTGCTATCCCACGTGTTTTCAGGAATGGATTAGATGCAAATAGCAAGGGAGGTCTGCATTCACAAAATTAATGCAGAGAGACTGAGAGGCATCCGCCAAGAATTCCTTCACAGCATTAAAGAGCCTGTCTGGTTGAAAAACTGCCCCTTTCTTGCCTCATTTGTAACTGCCTCATGACAGAACATGTACATGAGCCAAAGGGGGAAAATCGTGGGGTGGTGGTACGAAATACTTTGGGAAATACGTGAAGATTTTTTAGGATTATAAGAAAAAAACAGTTCAAGGAAACCCCAAGGGAAAACTTAAGGCTGTATGGAATAGCAGCTCAGATTCTCACTCCAAAAAATAACAATGCAGAGAGAATGACAGTCTGCAACCAGAACTGATGTGAACCAGATTCTTCAAATAACCTATTTTTGCAGGTTACCACCAGCCACAGCCAGTTAAGGACAGGTCTAAAGAAAACTCCTGTCCTAGTGGAGCACCACTTGGCTTCATTCAAGTGAAGACTCCATTAACCAAGTCTGTACTCAAGCCTTGACATTTCTCACAACAGTCATGAAGAATTCCACTGATTATGTAAAGTTCAAAAAGAGTCAAACAGCGTAGAGTGATCCAAGAGAAAATTTCTTGTGGAGATAAGTGATCCAGAAAATCAGCTTTACCCTTCTGCTTCAAATATAAACATAGGTCAAAACACACACATTTTCCTTAACTCTGAGAAAATCTCTGTAAGAATAACTTACAAATGCCTATCCAGTACAGGTAAATTACATCTGGCTTGAAATACTCACAAAAGGACCCCAGGCATGTAACACCAAACAGAATCAAACAAAGAATTTCAGCAAGAATAATGCTTTTGATTAGGCATTTATATACCATGGTCAGGGCATTTATTCCGTGACCACATTTGTAAGCCTAAATGATTTCAGAATTCACTCAGCATGTATTGAGTTAACTAGAGGGAACCAGTGGTAACTTTAAAGTGGAAATTATACTGTTCAGCAAACCTTGATTGCATCGATAGCTATAAGGAATGAGGTAATATGATGCAATACTTGTTTTATCTCTGCCTGAAAAGTTTGTCTGTTCTAGGAATTCTGGAAGTGGGCCAAGATTAGTCCTGTTGTAACAATTGAGGCCATATGTTTTCATATTGACAGATTGCTATATTTTCACTAGATATCTACAATGGAAGCACTTGATTCTGTAAAATTAACATGTGAAAGTATATATTCTATAAAGCAACTTCTCATTTCTTGATACAGTATGCAATCACCATTTGTTCTATTTAAATAAACCTAACTCTATTCATAGGCACAGAATTTTTCTGTCTGCAGACTTATCCCTCCAATTATTTACTTTATGTAGAATATCTTCGATTTTGGGGGCACCTGGGTAGCTCAGGTTAAGCGTCCAACTTTGGCTCAGGTCATGATACCACAGTTTGTGAGTTCGAACCCCGCATTGGGCTCTCTGCTGTCAACACAGAGCTGCTTCAGATCCTCTGTCCCCCCTCTCTCTCTTCCCCTCCCCCACTCACACAAGTGCTCTATCTCCAGAAAAATAAATAAAACATTTTAAGAAAAGAATATGTTCTATTTTTTTTCTTTTGAAAACAGGTATATCTCTTTCAAGTCCTTTTAAGTTTTATATCTTAAAACCTTCCCACACTAAAGTTAGCTCTCCTGGTTTGTTGACAAATACTTAATGAGCTCTCACCATGTGGTAGACACTGAGTTGTTCTCCCAGATGGGCCAGAAAATCCCAAGATTGGCTAGATCAGAGGGAGAGAGATAGTTTAGCAAGCAAGAGCCACAGAATGTAATGGTCCCCAGATCCAAGCAGCATAGGGTCTCTGCAAGCCCTTGCAAAAGGCACTTATCTCTGTAAAGTCCAGGATTTTTTTCTGATGTCCCAGAGTGTTACTAGTATCCTTTTTTTTTTTTTTTGATAGAGAACACACAAGTGAGCACAAGCAGGGGAGAGGGGGCAAAGGAAGAGAGAGAGAAGTGAAAATCTTAAGCAGTCTCCACACTCAGCACTGAGTCTCACGCAGAGCTTGATCCCACAACCCTGGGATTGTGACCTGAGCCAAAATCAAGACTCAGATGCTAAATTGACTGGGCTACCCAGGAACCCCACTAGTATCCATTCTAAAGACAAGACATCGAATACCCAACGTTCTGAGGTCAAGGAATTTTCACAGGTTAGGGAAAGCCATCTTAGGGCTTGCCAATGGGGAATTAGTTCAGACCCATCCTATCCCCCAAGTCTGCATAATTCTACCAAGAGTGGAACATGTTGAAGGCCTTTGGGTTAGTGCAGCATTCCATAAAAGAGGCTATTTTCTCTTCTCTGAATCTGTTGAAGCAAAAAGAATCACTAGTACACAAGTGTTGGCAGGAAAGGTCAACTGACATTTCATCTCCAATTGGATACTGGCTTAGCCATTGGACTTGTCATTTAGTCCCTGGCTTCTTTGAACAATGGCAAAGAGAACAGGCAAAAGGTGACAGGGCTAAGGAGCTGGCAACATACTTGCTTGCCTACCCACCATTTCAGAAGGGGAGGATTTGGGAGCTTCCTATGGATTTAGTGGACACCTTGCAAGGTATCTGGGCTTGAGCAGTGTTGCTGGTCTCTTCCACCAAAGGGGTATGCTGCAGAAAGAGGTCAAAGGGTAGACTTTGTTGTGGTAAAGGGTGGGAATCAAAGTGGTCCTGGTAAAGGCTGGTCTCCCAGGACAGGAAAGAATGCAGTGGGGAAGACTTACCCAGGTGTTGTGAAGGAGCCATATATGTGCTCCATGAGACTCAGGTAGCAAGGAGCCTGCTGAAACAGGTGTCTATTGTTGTGTGTTAGTGTTGGTCAGAGGAGGGGAGAAAAACAAAGAAGAGTAGTGTCAACTTAATCAGTACAGAAAGGGACATTAGCTCTTTTCTTTTGCCTTTCCTCTGCCCTAATGCATGCAGAAGTTAGTCTTTGTAACAGGGAGGAAAGGAATGTATGTAAACAGACCATGCATCATCCCCCACTTCAAGCCTGACCTAAGGGTAGAAGAATCAGATGAATGTTCAGTTGACCTTGAGATTGAAATTTCAGAGTGAAGAGGACTGAATATTTGAGCTGAATGGGAATTGTTCTAATAAGCAAAAGTGGTCAAGATGTTTTCAAGGACCTGCTACCTGGTGGAGAAGGGGGAGGTAGTAATTAGACAAAAACCAAGCACACAGACTGAGAGTCCTCAACAAACCAGTTGCATCTGTTTAGAGGGCAAGGGAAGGCTTATCAGTGGAAGTGGTACCTTGTGATAAATGTTAGTGCTGCTTATGGATAATGACGCTTTTCATCATTCTTGGCACCTGGAAAGATTTTACATATCTGTCCCCTTAATGTTAGGCAGGGCCTTGGCTTTGTGACTGTTCTGCCAGTGGGTTGTTAATGCAAGTTACATGTGTCACTTCTAGGCCAGAGAAATCCTTGGTTGGTGTGATACCAGCTCTTCTTTCTCCCTGTTATGGTGAGTGTGGAAACCTATGCTGATATGAGGGTACAGTCCTCAGCCAGCCTGAGGAGGAAAGCTGCCCTGGAGAGGGGGCTAGGCCTGCAAAGGACCTTGTGTGAGAGAAAAACAAACACTTGTTATCTTAAGCAACTGAGATTGTTTCTCACTGTGGCACAAGATAGCCTATCCTGGCCAATACACAAGTTAACTGAGACCTAACAGACAAAAAGTAGTCAGCCATTGGAAGGAGGACGTGGGCAAAATGTTACCAGCAGTGAGAATAGTATGTGTTAAGTCTAGGAAGGGAGAGAAACAATGGTATATTTTGTGACCTGAAGGAAGTACAGAAAGGTAACGGATGGTGGGATGAGTAGTTTGGAGAGATGAGGTGCCAGGAACCAGATTGTGAAGGACCTTGTCAGGCATATGTAAGAGTTTGTGCAATTTTAAGATCATGATTTCTGTAAGGACCAGGCTATAATCTGTCTTCTCCAATGAACCCACTGTGGAGTTAAGTGTGGGATAGCAGGCAGCAAATGCTATAGAAGGCTTTGCTTCCAAATTGAATCCCAACTTTCAGTTCTTTCCTAGATAAAATTTTCCTCCCCTTAGAAGTAAAATTTTCTTTAGGGTTCAGGAAGGGTATCAGATATTTGCAAACTGGACATTAATTTGAAAAATAAAGTGGTTGGCCTACACAGGGACTTTTTTTTTAGTTTATTATTTATTTTGAGAGAGAGAGAGAGTGCAAGCAGGGGAGGGGCAGAGAGAGAGGGAGAGACAGAAAATCCCAAGCAGGCTTCATATTGTCAGCAGTGCAGGTCATGACCTGAGCCCAAATCAAGAGTCAGATGTTTAAATGACTGAGCCACCCAGGTGCCCCATGCCTACTTAGAGACTTTATGAACATTTATCAAATGAATGAAAGCACGAATAAATAGAAGGCTGTTTTGATACAGCCACTAAATTCAATGCATCTCTTGGTTTCACAAATATAAGTAGAGAAATCTCCATTATTTTGATATTGATTAATGCCTCCAACAGTGTGCTTATTAAAACATGGCCCACATGCTATATACATGCTCCAATAATTCATGCAGTTTATAAAAGATTAATAAAGTCTATCATATCAATGTACCCATAATTTTGCGTAATTCTGTTGAATCATGCTTCTCACAAGAGTTGATATTCATAGTTTCATCAAATTCTATACACTGTTGGTCTTCATAGCTTGGTTTGTGAAATTGCCTCATCTTCTAAACAGATATCAATGAGCAATCTTTATCCCTTGACCTTGGAAGTACTGCTCAAACCCACAAAAGTTAAAAGTAGAGAACTGGCCTTTTAAGTACCACAAGCACCAGATGCAGGGGGAAAAACATTAGGCCCATGGCTGAGAAATTTTGTATACATTTAAAACTAAAAACTGGAAAGGATAAAATGTCAAAAGAGTGATTATTATACAAAGTTCTACTATGCAAGTTATTTATGGTGTTTTTTCTAAAACTCCTGACCCTGGAATCAATTTGTAAATCAGTTGGAAACCAAGTTTATCCTGAATGCAACCCATATATTCTCATTCAGAGCCAGCTGGGACTTTTCCATTGTTGTGTAGTCATCCTCCCATGGGTTTCTTATCTGGGTATGGAAAAGGGAAGAAGGGAATTGTTCCTTCTCATTTGCCTCCTGCCCAGGACAGATTTTAAGAGACATTATCTCCATGGTTCAAACCAGTTAGTTATCCATACCAATTTGTTGTGCTTTTTTAAAAATTATTATGGAAGAATTTAAACTATGTACCAGACAGAATAAAGTAATAAACACCCACGTACCCAACCACCTTAGCTTCACTCATTACCAAATCATGGCTGATCTTGTCTCATCTGTATACCCATTCAGATCTTCTTTCCCATAAAATTTTGAACTTCCACTTTGTAAGTATTTCAGAAAGGTAAGATCTTATCTTTGGATAAGAAATCACTACTCTTCCTCCCAGTTCTCTCAGATGGTCACAACAGAAAGTTACCCAACGGAGCTACCTAGAGTCCACTCTTTTCTTGCTGCCCATGTATCCCATCTCAGGAACTCTCCTCTTACTAGCAGGCAGGAAAATGATAGACCACATGCATCATTCAGCCAGCCACAGCTCTTTTCGGGTCCGTGGCAGAATCATCAGGGACCCAAATGCTTTTCATAAACTGGAAGTTTTTGCTTATTTCTTTCCCTAAGTATATTTCTTTTATTGATTTCTGGTTTAATCCACTTTGGTTTGAGAGCTTACTTTATACAATTTCAGTCTTTGACTTAATTGAGACTCATTTATGCTCCAGAACGTTGGTCTGTTTTGGTTAATGTTTCATGAGATTTCTGCAGGCATGCTACAAATGTCAATTAGATCATGGGGGTTGATAGTATGTTTAAATTTTTTATGTCTCTACTGATTTTTTTTTCCTACTTGTTCTAGCAATTAATGAGAAAGTTTAAGTTCATACAAATAATATTGTTGATCTGGGTGTACTTTTAGTTCTGTGAAGTTTTTCTTTTTATATTTTGGAACTATGTATTAGAAGTACATTCACATTTAGGATCACTGTGCCTTCCTGTTGAGCTGATTCTTTTTCATTATGGTCATCCTCTTTATCTCTAGTAATACTTCTTTCCCTAAAGTCTACTTCAGCATTAATATAGTTAGAGAGTTTTCTTTTCAGTATATCTTTCCCATATTTTATTTTTATTTTTTCTGTTCCCTGATATTTTGTCTTTGTCTTGTCATTAAAATGTTTATTCCATTTACATTTAATGTAATTATGATATAGTTCGGTTTAAGTCTACCAAGTTGCCTCTATTCCCAACCTTTCTCATTGCCCCAGATCTTGGCAAAAGGCCTATTGAAGAAAACGGTCTAGATGTTTGGGGCTTCTCTTGATTTCAGTCAGTTGTGCCAGCCCACACAACTGTTAGAAATTTCCCTGGTTTCTTTTTACCCCTATGATGTCTCTCTGCATATGGTAAGCTTGTTCCTCAGTACTTGCCCACATTTGGTAAATGGCTCTGGAGGGGATGGCAGTTGCATTTCTCTGCTTACTTAGGAATGGTTTTTCCCTCTTTGGAAATTTATTTAATGAAAAAAACAAAAGGAACAGAGAATAAGTGAAATGTGAGGCCCTGTAAAGTAGTCCAAAATTCCATATATCTTATATCTATAGTCACAAATTGTTTAACACCTTGCCACATTTGCTTAATCTTTTTCCAGAACACTCAAGTAATTGAAGATATCATAGTATATTACCTCTAAATGCTTCAGCATTCATCTACTAAATACATTCTCCTGCATACTGACAACACAATTGTCACATCGAAGAAATGTAATGTTGCTACTATAATATTAAATAGTATACATTTCATAACTTCTCCAATTGTCTCCAAAATATTATTTGTACTTTTTTTTCAGACTGTGTGTGTGGGTGCATGCACAAGCAGGGGAGGGGCAGAAAGAGAGGGGGAGAGAGAGAATCTTAAGCAGGCACCATACCCAGTGAGGAGCCCAATGCGGGGCTCAGTCTCACAACCATGAGATCATGACGTGAACTGAAATCAAGAGTCAGACACTTAACCGACTAAGCCACCCAGGTGCCCCATTTGTATTTTTTTTAATAAAAAAATTGTATATGGCTGTTATGCATGTGGCTGTTGTGGATTTTTTAAGTCTCCTTTAATCCAGAACAGTCTCTCCATGTTTATTTATCTTTCATGACTACTGACATTCTGGATTTGTCTAATTATTTCCTCACTCTTAGGTATAGATCATGTTTTTGGTCAGAATACTACATAAGTGATACTGTGTCCTTCCCACTGCATCATATCAGGAGGAACATGGTATCAGTTTGTCCCATTACTGGAGGTGCTAGATTTGATCATTTGTTTAAGGTGGGGTCTACCAGATCTCTCAACTGTAAAAATATCTTTTGTACCTTTGAAATTAATCAGTAATCTGTAAGGTGACATTTTGAGATTATATGAATATCTTGTTATCCAACAGCATTTCACTCATTGGTTTTAGTATCCACTGATGATTTGCATAAATCAATAACTACATTGTTGATTGTGAAATGGAGATTTTTGAATTCTATCATTTCTTCTACATGTCTAAGCTGACATTCTCTTGAAGAGCTATTCCTCCTCCCACCTTTTATATATAGTATTACTGCAGAATCATTGATTTCCTTGTTATAATCCATTACTATCATTAGTCTTTGTGGGCCTTAAATTATCCCAAATTTGGCTTTCCAGCCAATGCCTGTGCCCCTTTGATGCATCCCCCTGTTCCTTGAGCACTTCCTTGCTTTCTGCACCACAGGATGCTCCAGGCTCACATTGTACCTTCCCTGCCCCATGCCTGGAATCAGCCATTTCTCCAAGGAGGATAGTGGTCTTCATGTGGTGTCCAACAGTCAGTGATACATAGGATGTCCAAATGCAGTGGCAGTTCTAATGATGTTTATGTGGTTTCAGTACTGGGGTGTGATTTGTGCATCTTTTTTGGCTGCATAGCCTCCTAAGCCTTATTTTCTGGCCCTACTGAGGATGTTATGAGCCACTTGATACCATTTTATCATTCCTTGTTCATTTAAATGAGCCAGAGTGTCTGTTGCTTATAGCCAAGAACCTTGATTGATACAAGCACCAAATGATTCACATAATAAGACTGAATTCCCTGTTCTCTGGGTGGCAGTAGATAATCCGGAGCCTGTGAAAAAGTGTGATGTTGTAAGGGCTCATAAGAGTAGATTGTATGAAAATGAATTTAATAGCACTTTTCAGTTCCATAGCACTTTAAGCATCATCTTTAATACCCTTGACATGTTTGAGAGCTGTATTATTTTCCTCATTTGAAAGATGGGAATTTGAAGTAAATGTTGTAAGAACATGTATTAAAACTGAACTGTTTGAAGATAAAAGGTGTGCTGAAAACTCAAGCAAAAAAAAAATAGAAAAATATACCCAAATATGGGGGTTTTTTTGGTAGTCACTTCAAGAAGCCAAATCAACAAAAGCATACAAATGCTACTATCTAAAACTAGGATCTCTTAATTGTCCCTGAGGGGCCATTTATCTGCAAAGAATTTTATATTAAATTCATGAAGATATACCAGTAATCATTAAAAGGGACTATACTGAGAATACAGTAAGACCCTGGAATAAAAAGAAATGGGATGTAAATTACTGAGATAGAACATGAATTTTAAATGGTGGTTGTTTTTCACAGCCAATTGAATTAAAAATCTTATCTACATTAACTTCACTCTCTCTTTGTAAATCCCCCATAACTACTCTTGACATCCTTATATGCTTTTTCTTGACTCAGTGATTCTCCATGAGGGTGAACTGATTGGAGGAAGCATGTAGTAGTATATACTATTCCAGGTGTATTGGTTATTGCTTGCTGTGTAGCAAATTGCCCCATGTCTTGGTGTCTTAAAAACAATACATGTTTATAAAGTCTCAGTTTCTGTAAATCAGGAATCTAAGCATGGCTTAGTTGGGTCCTTTGCTTCATGGTCTTTGATGAGGCTTTGATCAAGGTGTTGGCCAAGGGTCCTCAGTCTCATTCGAATTTTCACCCTCTTTACAAGCTCTTCATGTGGTGTCCAACAGTCAGTGATACATTCTGTTAGCAATATTCTGTTATCTGCTGGCTATTGGATGAGGCTTCTCTCAGCTTCTCCCACATGACCACTTACTTCATCAAAACATATAAACTGAGGGGCGCCTGGGTGGCGCAGTCGGTTAAGCGTCCGACTTCAGCCAGGTCACGATCTCGTGGTCCGTGAGTTCGAGCCCCGCGTCGGGCTCTGGGCTGATGGCTCAGAGCCTGGAGCCTGTTTCCGATTCTGTGTCTCCCTCTCTCTGCCCCTCCCCCGTTCATGCTCTGTCTCTCTCTGTCCCAAAAATAAATAAACGTTGAAAAAAAAAAAAACATATAAACTGAGAAGTCAGTAGACAGAGTCTGTTGCAAGACACAAGTCACAATCATTTGTAACCTAACCATGGAAGAGACATCCTATCACCTTTGCCATATTTTTTTGGTAAAAGCAGGTAACAGGTCCCATCCTCACTCATGGAGAGAGAATTGCACAAAGGAGGGCGGGGATCATTGGGGGCCATCGTAGAAGGCAGACTCCCACACCAGGGACACTGTTCTGAATGTAGTATTGGGGCAGCCCTTCAAAAATGGCCATTCCCAGTGAGATGGAAAACAAATCTTGGGCTTACTGTGATCCATGGTATCCCTGAACCATTCTTTCCTGACTTTCTAAAACATAAGCACTTTGGGGAAACTGTGATTGCTGAACATTCTTGTTTATTTTTGAGCATAGATAGTTCTTAAAACATACATTTTAACAAGTTAATCATCATTTAACAAAGACTTTAGGGACTAAATTTTATTCAACCCAAGACCATATGTGCAGGGAGGCAGGGGAAGGATAGAGGGATGCCCTGTATTTTTGCTGCATGTAAATATAAAATACTCATCAGTGTAAAAATATTGTTACTCATCCTCCTGGGATTCCTTCCCACTATCCCACCACCCCTGCTGTGCTTTCTACTTACATATTTTCCTGTTACCTAGCACTTGCCTATAATTTCCTCTGATGAAGGGCTTTGTACCTCACTCGTCAGGAATCTCCTTTGTTAAGCAAATTGCTTGCTTTTACCCTTTGAAATATTCCACACACTTTTCCTAAGCTGTATTTTTCTTCTTATGATCCTATTTTTCCTTAAAAAGATAAGCCCCACAGCTGTGAGTAATGGAAGGTGCCAGAAGAAAAGGATGCTGGGACCTCCAAAATCTGGAAGGATGCTTTATCTGGTTGGTTGAGAAACATAAGATACAGGAGAGAATTGGAAGGGGAATAAGTTTCCCTTCATCCTAAGGAAATTGTCCCCACTCGACCACCAGCTTATGAGGGGCTAGTGGTAGTGGTGCTGAGGTGGCTGATACTGGTGACTTTAGTGACACATTGAAGATGTAGGAAGCACAGAACTTGGTGCAGGAGCACCAGGAACATCGAAAACCCTCAAAGGAGGAGTTTGGGAAGGGTCAGGTGCAGGACTTCCCAACTATTCAGCCATGACAGGGTAGGATGTGAAGGCTCTAAACTGCCAATGAGAAAAGAATAATATACCTGCTTTTGTACCATGAATGAAGCCATCAGCAAAATGAAAAGGCAACCTGCTGAATGGGAGAAGATGCTTGCAAACAGTATGTCCAATAAGGGATTGATATCCAAAATATATAAAGAATTCATACAACTCAATTAAAAAAAAACCCTAAACAGCCTGTTTTAAAAATGGGCAAAGGACCTGAACAGATATTTTTCCAAAGAAGTCATAGAGATGGCCAACAGACACATGAAAAAGATGCTCAACATCACTAATCACCAGGGAAATGCAAATCAAAACCACAATGAGATACCACCTCACACCCATCAAATGGCTTTTATCAAAATGAAAAGAAATAAGTGTTGGTGAGGATGTAGGCAAAAGGGTATCCTTGTGCACTGTTGGTAGGAACGTAAATTGGTGTAACTACCATGGAAAACAGTATGGAAGTTTCTCAAAAAATTAAAAATAGAACCTCCATACAATCCAGTAATACCACTATTTAGTATGTATCTAAAGGAAATGAAAACACCATTCTAGAGAGATATATGCACCCCTATGTTTATTGCAGCATTATTCACAATAGCTAAGACATGGAAGCAACCTAAGCATCCATCAAAAATGAATGGATACAGAAGTTGTGATACATATATTCAATGGAATATTAGCCGTAAAAAAGAATAAGATCTTGCCATTGGTGACAACATGGATGGACCTAGAGGATACAGTGCTGAGTGAAATAAGTCAGAGAAAGACAGATACCATATGATTTCACTTACATGTAGAACCTAAAAAAACAAAACAAATGAACAAACAAAACAGATCCAGACTCAGATACAGAGAACAAACTGGCAGTTGCTAGAGGGGAAGGTGGTGGCAGGACTGATGAAATAGGTGAAGGGAATTAAAAGGTACAAACTTCCAGTTACAGAATAAGTCAAGGGGATGTAGTATACAGCATAGGGAATATACTCAATACTGTATTCCAAAGTATTGGAATAACTTTGGTAATAGTAACTAGTAACTATTGATGTGATCATTTTGTGATGTATAAAAATTTTGAATCAATATATTGTATACCTGAAACTAATACATGCTTGGCCCTTGAACAACGTGGGTATGAACTGCATGGGTCCACTTATATACAGATTTTTTTTGATAAAGGGTAGTACTGTAAATGTATTGTCTCTTACTTTGTCATAAAAATGCAGTGTATAATGCATATAACATAAAAATACGCATTAATCAATTGTTAGTCTTTTCACTAAGACTTCTAGTCAGTTGTAGGCTATTAGTAGTTAGGTTTTGGGGAGTGAAAAGTTATATGCAGATTTTCAACTGCACAAGGGTCAGCACCCTTGCATTGTTCAAGGATCAACTATATATTGTATGTCAATTATAATTCAGTTTAAAAATTTTTTTTTTTAATTTTTTTTCATCGTTTATTTATTTTTGGGACAGAGAGAGACAGAGCATGAATGGGGGAGGGGCAGAGAGAGAGGGAGACACAGAATCGGAAACAGGCTCCAGGCTCTGAGCCATCAGCCCAGAGCCTGACGCGGGGCTCGAACTCACGGACCGCGAGATCGTGACCTGGCTGAAGTCGGACGCTTAACCGACTGCGCCACCCAGGCGCCCCTTAAAAATGTTTTTAAGGGACACCTGGGTGGCTCAGTCAGTTAAGCATCTGACTCTTGATCTCAGCTTAGGTCTTGATCTCAGAGTCATGAGTTCAAGCCCCACATTGGGCTCTATGCTGGGCATGAAGACTACTTAAAATAAAATAAAATAAATGTTTTTTAAAAAGAATACAATGTCCAAACACTGGAAAGTCAGGGGAGAGAGGTGTGAGGTGGTGTGAAAACATGAGCATCCTCATTGTTCATAGCAGGAAGTCTAAAATTGGAACAGGTAGTTAAAAATTTCCAACTTCAGGGGCACCTGGGTGGCTTAGTCGGTTAAGCATCTGACTTCAGCTCAAGTCATGATCTCGTGATTCATGAGTTTGAGCCCCTCATCAGGCTCTGTGCTGACAGCTCAGAGCCCAGAGCCTGCTTTGAATTGTGTCTCCTCTCTCTGCCCCTCCCCCACTCGCACTGTGTCTCTCAAAAATAAATAAACCTTAAAAAAAATTCCAGGTTCAACCACTTAATATTTTAGAATCTTCTTTCTTAAACTCAGGAGTCTGTTAGGAAATAATATCTGGTGGGGAAGAGATATTGATTAGGAATTCTTTAGTTTCGCTTCAGTTGCTTTTTTTTCTGTGATATTCAAGTAAAATTAAAAGTAACATTTTAATTAAAATACGATTTAATTCTTATTTTAATTAAGAAATAGCATCCTCTTTAAAGCCTCCGTGTCTGTGTCTATCTATATACTTCTGTATCTTTTTGCATGAGCCTAAGCACTTATCTGGAATCTTCCTAATATCAGTGATAATTGGTTTTGGATTGTGTTTTGTGGGAACTCTCAACTTCCCTAACTTTGTGCTTTTCTAAACTTTTTGAATTTTCTAAGCATGTATTGGGGCACCTGGGTGGCTCAGTCGGTTAAGCATCCAACTTTAGCTCAGGTCATGATTTCATGGTCCGTAAGTTTGGGCCTCACATCGGGCTCTGTGCTGACAGTTCAGAGCCTGGGACCTGCTTGGTATTCTGTGTTTCCTTCTCTCTCTGACCCTCCTCCACTTGTACTCTCACTCTCTCTCTCTCTCTCTCTCAAAATAAATAAACATTAAAAAATAATAAATGACGAATAAATAAAATAAGCACATATTGTGTTGACAAAAGAAGGCTAGTTTTTCTTTTGAAAAAAGAAAAAATAGGGGTGCCTGGGTATCTCAGTCGGTTAAGCATCCCACTTCGACTCAGGTCATGATCTCACAGTTCGTGGGTTTGAGCCCCATGCCGGGCTTTGTGCTGACAGATTGGAGTCTAGAGCTTGCTTTGGATTGTGTGTCTCCCTCTCTCTCTACCCCTCCCACACTTGTGCTCCGTCTGTCTCTCAAAGGTGAATAAATGTTAAAAAAAATTTACAGAAAAACTACGGACAGAAGGAGGGTAGGAAGGAAGAGGCAGAGAGAGAAGAGAGACGGGAGGAAATTCTGAGAGCAAACATGCCAAGATATTAGCAGTATATTCTGGATGCGTAAATGTGGACATTTTTTATTTTCTCTGTTATGCTTTCTGGTTGTTTTGTTTTTTTTTTTTTTACATTTTCTCATAATTGACATACAGTATTACTGTTGAACAACATGGGGATTACAGGCGCCGACCCCTTGCACAGTCAAAAATCCTCATATAGCGTTTGGCTCCCCAAAAACCTTACTGATAGCCTCCTATTGACTGGAACCCTTACCAATCACATAAATAGTTTATCACATATTTTGCATGTCATATATATTATATCCTGTATTCTAACAACAAAGCAAGGTAGAGGAAAAAATGCATTTTTCGTTTGATTTTCAAACAAAACAAATGAACAGAAGAACAGAAACAGGCTCACATTTTTTCAACTTTTGGTGTATGTCAGAATCATCTGGGGAGTTTGCTGAAGCACACAATCGTGTGACCCAGAATTTCAGATTCAGGAGACTGAGTTGGGACCCAAGAATTATCACTTGTAACAAGATTTCTGGTGATACTGTTGCAGCCTGCATGTAGAGTATATATGAATTTCATCCTTCTTCCACATTCAGTGAACATTGCTGAAATATAGATAACCAGGGTGGAAATAATATCTTTAAGATGCTTTAAATAACGAATGAAAATTACACTTAGTAAAATGAAATAAAAGGGCAATTTTCTAATGATGGTTATTGGCCAATGGAAGAGTTGCCTCAGCAGAGTCTGGTGGCCAGAGGAAGGAGATGGACGCTTCAGTCAGGTTGGCATTTGGGGGTTAGTAAAAGAGTCAGTGGAGCTGTAGAGGCCTCACATCTTAGAAGTCCAAATACAAGGAACTCAGGGTTAGTTTTCTCTGGCATGTGAGACTCCTGAAGTGGGTGTGACTTTGAGCCATAGTCTGAAGCTGTAGATGTAACAACGTGAAGGGAACAAAAGTTCTCCAAGTGGCCATCTGTTATATTCTGTTTGCTTAAGGTTATGTAGCTCTAGACAGCATGAGACGGGCCTCTCATCGCATTTTTGGAGCACGGTGCTTACTTTGGTATCATGCACACGCTCACTGCAGCATTGGTTTTGTGGATGTGAGCTACAATTTCTTTTGAAGATTCAGCATTTGGATCCTCTTTTTCCCTTTCCTCTGATTGCTGATGAACATGAAGCTGAATGAATACTACTTTGTGAGAAAACATTTTTCATTTAATCATTGGGAACACTGACCCTCTGGATGTTGATGGTACACATTTAAACAACATCTATCAGGCAGTGGCCGAGATAGGACTGCAACACATTCTACAGCCTCTTACCTGGACTCACTTGCAATGTAAACAGGCTTTCTGGAACTTGCTTACTGATTTGCAATAGCAAGTTTTTGATTCAGACAATAAATCTGGAATAAACATTTTTATAAGTCATTTTAGTGAGTAGTTGGATAGTGAGAGTTCAGATAATGAGGGATACCTGGGTTAATCAAACCTTTACATGTGGCAGGCATAGGCCTGGGTGCTGGGTATATAGTAATCAACACAATAAATATGGTACTGCCCTCGTGGCCTTATAGCTAGTGAGAGAGCGAGACAATAAAGCAGCAAAGGAATAAAATGTATACCCCCGCAAAGCGTGATAAAGACCGAGAGGAAAATAACAGGATGCTATTAGAGATAATAATGTAGGGATGGGGAAGGGGTGGGGAGCCCTTCTGAGAAGGTAATATTTTATTTTTTGTTTTGTTTTTATGGAACATTTTGTTTTGAGTTTTCTATGGAAATGTTTAAAGTGCAAAAAAGTACCAAGAAGAAAATAACAGCCACCCACATTTCCACCATCCAGAAATAACCTCGTAGAACTTCAGCATTGTTACTTGCAATTAAAGCTTGTGAAAGATCTCCTTTGCTGCTGGGGGGAGAGCAGGGGATTCAGTGGAGAACTCGGGGTGGCCTGGCTTGAGCTCCTGACTGTGGCTAAGGAGAAAGGGGGCTTGGGGATGAATAAGTAAGTGGCTGAGGAGGATGGAAGCAAATAGGATGGACCTCACGTGTTTGGTGTAGTCAAATGGGCGATAATGACGTCATGAAGGAGCCAGGAATAGGGTGTGTGAAATAGGCTGGAGGTGGGTAAAGGAGACCAAAAATGCAGTAATTTTGAAGTTTCACATGAAACACCTAAATGGAGCTGTCAAGTAGGCCACTGGAGAAAAGATTCTGGGGCACAGAAGAGAGAAGATATTTATTAGAGATGTTGTATACAGATGCTATTTAAAGCAGTGGGGATGGAAGAGATAACCTGGGAAGAAAGTTTAGAGAGAAAAGAAACAGGGTCAGGACTGAACCTCAAGAAAAACCAACATGAAAATAGAAGCAAGGAATAGCAACTGGGCTAAAAGAATGAAAATGACTAACCACGAGGGTAGGAGGAAAACCTGATGAGTTCTATGGTAGGTAGAACAGTGGCCACAAAACATCCATGTCCTAACCCCTGCAGCCTGTGAAGCTTTACCTCAAATCGCCAAAGGGACTTTGAAGATGGAATTAAGGTTCTGGACCTTAGATGGGAGCACATCCTGGATTCCCAGTGTCATCACACAGGTCCTTGAAGTGGAAGAGGGAGATGATGGTGGAGGAAGAGGCTAGAGACAGTCAAAGTGTAGAGAGACTTGATCCACCATTGCTGGCTTGGAAGATGGAGGAAGGGGCCATGAGCAAAGGTACTTGGGCAGCCTCTAGAAGCTGGCAGCTGCCCTCAGCTGCCAGCCCATGAGGATGTGGCACCCTTGGTCCTATAGCCACCGGAACTGAATTCTTCAGATTCTTCCCCAGAGCTTCTGGAAAGGAACCAAGCCAACACCTCAGTTTTAGCCTGAAGGAACCTGTGCCAGACTCCTGACCTCCAAAACTGTAAGATAATACATTGTGTTGTTTTAAGCCTCTAAGTTTGTGGTAAATTGTTACAGCATTTCGTGCTCAAACAGTATTAGCTATTATTATTATACTCTTTGAGACTGTCTTTTTTTTTAATTTTTTTTTAATGTTTATTTATTTTTGAGACAGAGAGAGACAGAGCATGAGCAGGGGAGGGTCAGAGAGAGAGGGAGACACAGAATCTGAAACAGACTCCAGGCTCTGAGCTGTCAGCACAGGGCCCGACGCGGGGCTCGAACTCACGGACTGTGAGATCATGACCTGAGCTGAAGTCAGACGCTCAACCAACTGAGCTACCCAGGTGCCCCGAGACTGTCTTTTTAACTCATGAAAGTAGTGATTCTATTTCAGTAGGAGTGGGTAAGGTGAGAATTGCTTCTCTCATCTGTGGCCTGTGGGAGCCCTTAGAAAGTTCACCAAAGTATCCATACCAGAGGGCATCAGAGGCAGTGGCTGGTGAGTCTCCCATTAGGTCAGCCTGTCTTAATTGGTCTCTCAGTTCCCAGCCAATGGCACAGGGATGCCACGTGCACACTGCACAAGGTATGATGGTGTCTCACTCCCTCAGTTCTATTCAGGCCATCTGTAGTTTGCCATCAGAGTCCCTACCCTGTGCCCCCACTAATGCTGCCTCCTCAGAGAAGCAGAGAGGACTTGCATACAAAGTAACACAAGTGTCGGGCGCCTGGGTGGCGCAGTCGGTTAAGCGTCCGACTTCAGCCAGGTCACGATCTCGCGGTCCGTGATTTCGAGCCCCGCGTCGGGCTCTGGGCTGATGGCTCAGAGCCTGGAGCCTGTTTCCGATTCCGTGTCTCCCTCTCTCTCTGCCCCTCCCCCGTTCATGCTCTGTCTCTCTCTGTCCCAAAAATAAAAATAAACGTTGGAAAAAAAAATTGCTTTAAAAAAAAAAAAACAAAGTAACACAAGTGTCAAGACACTTTGTGCTCCCTGCCTAAATGTCAGGCTTTGAGAACTGTGCCTTCCCTATTCTCCCAATGTGGGTAATGTCCTATTTCCTGACAACTGGAATCTGCTCATCTGTTACAGCCACCCAGGGACAACCTGCAGCCCGCTGTCTTAGAGCAGTGCTTCTCAACGTTGGCTGCACATTAAAAGCAGCTAGGAAGTTTTTTGAAAATACTAATTTTTGGGCCCCATTCCTTTTTTTTTTTTAAATGTTTTGTTTGTTTGTTTGTTTGTTTTGAGAAAGAGAGACATTGTATACCTAAGCAGGGTAGGTGCAGAGAGAGGAGGACAGAGGACCAGAAGTGGGCTCTGTGCTGACAGCAATGAGCCTGATGGGGGGCTCCAACTCACAAACTGCAAGATCATGACCTGAGCCAAAGTTGGATGTTCAACCGACTGAGCCAGGTGTTGGGCCCCATTCTAAATCAAGTGAACCAGGATCTTTGGGTGTGGTGCCTGGGCATAGGTACTTTTTGAAAGCTCTCTGGGTGATTCCAAAGCCAAGTGCTGTTGGAGAAGCACTGCCGTATAGCATTTCCCTTTGGCTGCTGAGAGAGGGAGGCACTCCTTATACCCAGGCATCTGTTAAAGTCTGAGGTCCGCAGAGCTAATGGACAGAGTACCCACATTGCAGAGATCTTCCGCAGAAGCCAGGAAGAGACATTCAAAGACAGACGTCTCCAAGTCAGAGTGGAGAACTCAGCTACAGCTACCTTGACTGGTGATACTGTGCTCTGGCTCATCTGGGAGATTGGAAGGGGCTAAGGCTTGAGAGACAAAGATATTTCATTCTTTTTCATAAGCTTTATTCAGGATGCTTTTTTTTTTTTTTTTTTGGCTAAGCCATAAAATTTCCATCAGTTCTAGTTTCACAGTGTGGCAGACAAAATGATCTCCATAGGTCTTAGTCAGCTTGGGCTGCTGTAACAAAACACCACAGACTGGATGGCTTAAACAACAGACATTTATTTCTCATAGTTCTGGAGGTTGGGGAGCCCAAGATCGAGGTGCCAGCCAATTTAGTCCCTGGTGAGAACTCTCTTCCAAGCTTACAGATGGCTGTGTTTTTGCTGTGTCCTCATATGACCAAGAGAGTAAGCTCTGGGGCCTCCTCTCCATCTGTGAGCACTAATCCCATCATGGGGGCTCCACCCTCATGACCTCATCTCAACCTATTTACCTCCCAAAAGCCTCCCTTCCTAATACTGTCACAGTGGGCCTTAAGGGCTTGAACACATTAACTCTGAGGGAACACATTCAGTCCATAGCACCATATTTCCATACAATTTCTTGACAGTCTATAAATTAAAATGATCAGTGTCCTGTAGATATTTCTAGCAACCCAATTAGCCAGAGCTTAATAAAAGTGGTAGGAAGCTGTATCTTTAGAATCTTTGGCTAAGACTGACAGAGGATTGCTGTGGTAGGCAGAATGACTCACCCCTCCCAAAGATGTCCATGCCCTCATCTCTGGAAGCCATGACTACCATCACCTTACCTGGCAAAAGGGGCTTTACAAGTGTAGTTGAGGCTACAGGCCTTAAAATAGATTATCCTGGGTTATTGAGGCAGTTCCAATCTCACCACATAAATCCTTAAAAGCAGAGAACCTTCTCTGGCTGGTGGCAGAAAAGACCCTGCAAGAGGGGAAGTAGGAGAGACCTGAAGCAGGAGAGAGACTCTGTGCCCCATCAACACAATGAAAATGGAAGAGGCAACATGATAAGGATGTGATGGCCTACAGGAGCTAAGAGAGGTTCTCAGGTGACAGCCAGCAAGGACATGGAGACCTCAATACTCTAACTACAAGGAACTGAATTCTGCCAACAGCATATTCTTCTCCAGAACTTCCAAAAAAGAGCTCAGGCTACCTGGCCCTTTGACCTCAGCCTTGACACCTAGAACAGGGGAAGCAGGGGAGCCCACCCAGATTTCTGACCTACAGAATTATGAGGTGATAAAGTCATATGGTTTCAAACTACTAATTTGAAGTGATTCTTTAAAAAGCAACAACAGAAACCTAATGTAACTGCAAGACACATTTTGAACTATTGCCCTACCAATAAACAACCTAAGTGAGTGTGCAGCACAAACTGCACACTGACAGATGCAAAACTGGGCAAGCTTTGGTGGTCAATTTACCCCTTGAACATTTAGCCTGACTGTTGACTGGCCAAACATGAGTTGTGATGATGACAACTTGGATGAGGTTCCTCTCTACAAAGTCCTCGGAACATAGTAAATGGAAATTCTGATAGGTGTTGGAACTTATTATGCCCAGCCAGGCCTCTTGTGAAAATAAGATGCAGAGGTGTGAAGATTGCAAAAAAAAAAAAAAATGTTCAAAATGCATGATTTGGAAAAGAGGTTTGACTATCGTCAAGACAATTTTCCTCTGTAATAGACCTAGGAGAACGGTAGGGACTTCTGAGCAATCTATCTTGGTCATTTCCCATGGATGTTATGTTAAGCAGTCAAATGCACCTGCAGCCTTTATGTTTTTCTCAATTTCCCAGCAACAGATTTCTAGCACCTAGCCAAGGGTGTCATTAGGAAATGCCTGCATTTTAGAATCATAGCATGATCCTTTAAAAGGCTTCCTTCTGGGCATATTTTATTAACTCCAACAACAAAAACCAACTCTACTTACCTTAAGCAGAAAATTAATTTATTGCAGTAATTTATTGAATAGCTCACAGAATTAACAGGAAGGTTGGAGAATTGGCTCTGAAAATGGGCCGGAAACAAAGGAAGCCAGACAGTTGGATCCCCTGCTAAAATTATATCATGGCAAGAGTGGATTAACAAAACCACCTCTGAGCCACCAATGCTGTTACCCCTGACTCTGTCACCTCTGGATACTGGCGACTGCGACTGTAGCTGCTAAGAATTCTAAACTGTTCCCTGTTTCTGCTTCCATATCTGAAATCCCAAGTGGATTTAATTTTTCTCAGCTTAGATAATAGGCAAAAATAAAACTTTCCAGCTACCAAAGGTCAGTACAAGCACATATTTTAGTTTCCTTAGTAGGAGGCAGGATTGTTCTTCCCTCTAAAATTTAGACTGTGTGCCATTCCTCACCCATAAAAAAGGAGCAAGGTGGAGACTCATCTACACATTTGTCCAAAAAAATACACACACACACACACACACACACACACACACACACACACACACATTCCCCCTTCAAATAATGCAAGCTACTCTATTCCCAAAGAATTTCCCAGTATTTCCTCGGTTACTTCTTCTGTACCCCTGCCCACAGCATCCAAGGGATATCTATTTCTGATATAATCCCTTGTCAGCCACCAGCCCACTCTATGTGCAGTAGCAGAGCAAAGGAAGAGGAAAGAAAGTGCAGTCACTTAAAATGTGTAAATATATACTTGGCGCAGTGATGAAAAGAATCTGGAAGAGGCTCTTGTCCTTGTTTCTGATCCTGAGGTATTTAGGTATTTAGGACTTCCCTCCTCCATTACTCCCTCATATTCCCATAACCCTCAACCCCACTACAGCTGACTACAGCAGTATGCTGGTAAGCGTTTAACAATCAGCTCTCCATTATAAATTGTACTGACACAAAGGATATTTAGCACAATAATAAATAAAATAATAATAAAATACACAATGCTCTTTATTGAAAATTCCATATTGGCAGTTGATTGTCAAAGCTTAGGTTTTTTGGAATGTCTCATTGGGGTTCTTTTGCCAACCTGTGGTTGCAGTTCAACCATGATTAGACAAAACTAGACTACAAATAAAGGCATGATGACTACTCCAACTCAGCCAAGAAGTTGCTCAAGTCATTAATAAGTGTATTTCTGACATGGATATTTGTTGATAATTCTGTTTGCATTAACAAGGAAGATGGCAGGGAAAAAATAAAGATATATGACAGAATTGTATTTGTTCATCAGTGACGTGAGCAACTGCTTTACTGAATCAAGTAACTTTTGAAATATTAGATGACTGTTTCCTCAGATTTTTGTGATATGATATATATCAGTCATCAGGGATTTTAAATTCTGTTTCTAAGAGTTAAAAAATAATTTTTGGATTGGGGCACCTGGGTGGCTCAGTCGGTTAAGCGTCTGACTTCAGCTCAGCTCATGATCTCACGGTTCATGGGTTCGAGTCCCGTGTCTGGCTCTTTGCTGTCAGAGTCTGGAGTCTGCTTTGATTCTGTCTCTCCCCCATCTCTGTTCCTCCCCTGCTCACATTCTGCTCTCTCTCAAAAATAAATAAACATAAAAAAATTTTTAAATGTTTTTTAGATTAAGTTATCATTAGTTATTTGTACACAATTGATCAAAATGACATAAATATAGATAATCATAAAACACAAAAAAGCAAATTTTAATGGAAATTGCATTTCTCAGTAATATGGAAGGGATGATTTTTAGAAACTAGTTCATGTATCTGTGGATAAATATGAATGAGGCAGGGCTCGGCAGCAATTAAACAGTTTATTTCTGTTTTTTCATTGTTAGAGATGTAAGTCCTGAGAAGTCTTGCTCATATAAATAAGTATACAGGAATGGAATAGTTTTGCCCCTCAATTTGTTGAACTCTTTCCAAGTATATGCTAAAGTGACATAGTAATCTTACAACAATTGTTATTTCCAGTGAGGTATCAGCTCCTAGCTCGTAGGTTTTTCAGTTTTGTTGAAAGCAAAGAATTAGAACTGTATGATTTAGGAAATAAATTGTCATCTATCTTTGCATCATTTACATTCTCCATTTCAGAGAGTATACTAAAAAGACATTACTGTGACTTACAACACAACTCTTAACATTATTTGTTGCCCTTTCTCCAACAGTCATCTTGTTTAGCCTTTATACTCAGAAAAGCTTAGCAAATCCTTTTAGCTATTTGTTGTTACAATATTATTTATAAAGTATTTTTATATTGCCACGTGCCTTATTTTATTTTTTAATATATTTTTTTCATTTTCTTAATTAATTTTTTAAATATTTACATCCAAGTTAGTTAGCATACAGTGCAATAATGATTTCAGGAGTATATTCCAGTGATTCATCACCTACGTATAACCCCCAGTGCTCATCCCAACAAGTGTCCTTCTTAATGCCTGTTGTCCAATTAGCCCATCCTCCCACCCACAACCCCTCCAGCAACCCTGTTTTCTGTATTTAAGAGTCTCTTATGTTTGTCCCCCTCCCTGTTTTTGTATTAGTTTTGCTTCCCCTACCTTATGTTCATCTGTTTTGTATCTTAAATTCCACATATGAGTGAAGTCATATGATATTTCTCTTTCTCTGACTGATTTTGCCTAGCATAATATACTCTGGTTTGAGCCACATTGTTGGAAATGGCAAGACTTTATTCTTTTTGATTCCCAAGTAATATTCCATTGTATAAATATACCACATCTTCTTTTTCCATTCATCAGTAGATGGACATTTGGACTCTTTCCATACTTTAGCTATTGTCAATAACACTGCTATAAACATTGGGGTGCACGTGCCCCTTCAAAACAGCACTCTTGTATCCTTTGGATAAATACCTACTAGTGCAATTGTTGGGTCACAGGGTAGTTCTTTTTTTAATTTTTTGAGGAACCACCATACTGTTTTCCAGAGTGGCTGTACCAGTTTGCATTCCCACCAGCAGTGCAGAAGGCTTCCTCTTTTGCTGCATCCTCGCCAACATCTGTTGTTGCCTGAGTTGTCTGTTTTAGCCATTCTAACAGGTGTGAGGTGGTATCTCATTGTGGTTTTGATTTCTATTCCCCTGATGATGAGTGATGTTGAGCATTTTTTCATGTCTCTGTTAGCATCTGGAAGTTTTCTTTGGATAATTGTCTATTCATGTCTTTTGCCCATTTCTTCACTGGATTATTTGGTTTTTGGGTGTTGAGTTTGGTAAGTTCTTTATAGATTTTGGATACTAACTCTTTATCTGATATGTCATTTGCAAATGTCTTCTCCCACTCCGTTGGTTGCCTTTTAGTTTTGCTGATTGTTTTCTTTGCTGTGCAAAAGCTTTTTATTTTGATGAGGTCCCAATAGTTCCTTTATGCTTTTATTTCCTTTCCTCTCCAGAGACATACCAAGTAAGAAGTTGCTATGGCCAAGGTCAAAAATATTTTTGCCTGCTTTCTCCTCTAGGATTTTAATGGCTTCCTGTCTTATATTTAGGTCTTTCATCCATTTTGAGCTTATTTTTTTGTATGGTGTAAGAAAGTGGTACAGGTTCATTTTTCTGCATGTCACTGTCCAGTTTTCCCAACACCATTTGTTGAAGAGACTGTCTTTTTTCCATTGGATATTCCTTCCTGCTTTGTCAAAGATTAGTTGGCCATACATTTGTGGGTCCATTTTTAGATTCTCTATTCTGTTCCATTGATCTATTTGTCTGTTTTTGTGCCAGTACCATACTGTCTTAATCATTACAGCTTTGAATACAGCTTGAAGTCCAAAATTGTGATGTATATTGCCACGTGCTTTAATTATATTTTCATTCAGGGGCGCCTGGGTGGCTCAGCCGGTTAAGTGTCCGACTTCGGCTCAGGTCATGAGCTCACGGTTTGTGAGTTCAAGTCCCACATAGGGCTCTGTACTGACATCTCAGAGCCTGGAACCTGCTTCAGATCTGTGTCTCCCTCTCTACCCCTCCCCTGCTCATGCTCTGTCTTGGTCTCTCTCTCTCTCTCAAAAATAAATAAACATTAAATTTTTTTAAAAAATTATATTTTCATCCAAAGCTTGGAACCACAGCTTTAGATTGAATCATTCAAGGTTTGGAAAATGTCTTCCATTTCATCTGTATGGGAAAGCCCATTTTCATTGTCAGACCAGTTCATCAAGTCATATTTGCCTCTTTTTCCATGTGACATCTCACACTGACTTTGGCTTCTCACAGTGTGGTGGTCTCAAGGTAGTTGGTCTTCTTCCAGGGAGGCTGTCTTCCAAGAAGTGGGAAGCAGGAAGTGCGCAGCCAGTTAAGGGTTACACATAAGACTGGTATGGCATCACTTCTGCCCTGTTCTATTGATCATAACAGCCTCAGACCCCACCCAGGTTCAAGAGGGTAGAGAAATAGACTCTACCTCTCATTGGGGAAGTATCAAGGCCACATTTCAGAAGACTGTTGGATGGGAGATTCTGTATCCATCCTTGGAAAAAACAGTCTGCCACAGCCTGTTTCTGAGAATGTATTTCATCCATACTTAGGAACTGAGGAAACAACCTGGGGATGGATTCCTATAGGCATTACCATGAGGTGGACTCCTGTCCAACATCCATTTATTTTCTGACTATTCTGACTAATGGGCCACAGTAACTTCCAGGGTCCTCAGGAATTAGGGCTTAAAGCCAATGTCCAATAATCAATTAGATATATGTGTTTCCCTTTTTCCAGTGCACATTTACTATGGTAAACAATACAGTTTCTCTGATGAGGGCCAGAAGAAAGACCCAAGAGGTTCTGGGGAGGTCTCTGCAGGTTCCTTGCTTCATTCAAGGAGCTCTATTCTGGGAGTTGAGTGGCTCAAGTTTTAGAATTAGATGAGAGGGGGCACCTGTGTGGCTCAGTCAGGTAGGTGTCCACCTCTTGATTTTGGTTCAGGTCATGATCTCAGGGTTCCTGAGTTCGAGCCCCATGTCAGGCTCTGTGCTGACAGTGTGGAACCTGCTTGGGATTCTCTCTCCTCTCTCTCTGCCCCTCCCCTGCTCTCTCTCTCTCTCTCACTCTCTCTCAAAATAAATAAATAAGCATTTAAAAAAAGAATTGGATGAGAGGCCTCAACCAGATATTTTTTAGTTTTTGGCACATGCCTAACTCCTTATCTGGTTTTGTTGTTGTTTTAAAAGTTAAATAGGGCTTTAGTAGACTACCCAGGATCTTCATATCTGGAAATCCCATGATCAGTCTTTTACTGCCAAAGATCCTTGTGGCTCAGAATCTTCTGCTTCCCACTCTGGTAGCCATGATCATCTTGATTCTGGTGGTGAAGAAGTGTCCCCTGGCCTTTGTTACTCTGATGTATTTCTAACACATTGATATCAGGAAGCCCATTTCTACATTATCATATCCTGTCAGTAATTCTGGCCTATAGAGAAGAAGCTCTACCATCACAAATTTATTTCTTAAAGCCATGGGGGGGGCATCTTCTGGGGGTTCTCAAGTGACATCATTAGTGGAAGCACTTAAATGAATCAATGTAAACATTACTATGTCTGTAAGTCTTTAGAATCCTTGCAAATGAATTTCTTGGATCTGTATCATTTAAGGTAAGCCACAACTGACTACAGGTTTCAGTGAAGCAGCCAAGTCAACTCTTAGAAATATTTTCAGCCTCTCAAGCTAGCCTACTAGATCCAAAATCTCTGGGAAGTGGACTCATGTTGATTAATTCAGCCCAGTATAAAGTTGTGCTTTTCCATTTTTGGTCTAATACCCTCATTTCTACATTTTCCCCAGATTTTTGCTGATTATAAGTGAACATCCTGCAATTATTTTGGTGTATAAGCCTTCTTATTCTGGAGTGACTTGACGATTGGCTACCAGAACATGCTGGTCTGATTCTAGTGGTGGGAGGCATAGAGAGTAAGAATTGGCTTTCTATTGAATTGCTTCCTTTAGGAAGTTAGGAGACAGATACCACATAGTAATTTTGGGGAAAGTTTAAAGGATTACTAACTAGTAACAGGAGATTAGGTACTAAATACTTTGGACAACTGTAAAGAATACAGGAATAGTTGATATAGGGAGCAGCCACTACGTCTAAGCTAAGGCAGAACACCTAAGGAAGGAACAAATATGAAAGAAGCCTTATCAACCAAGGCTGAGATTCAGACCTTGGTAGAGAGAGTAAGGCAGTAGTCCTGGAATGCAGATGAGTTTGCTGTGGCGCCACAGAATAGCTATGGCAAGCTGGAAACCAACTCCTGGAGCATCAGTGAAACTCATCTGGAAGCTCCCTGTTGAGATGCTGGTAGCACTTGCCGGGGAAACCGCCAGTGGGGGTGCACAGACGCTTACTGGATGGCAAGTCCCCCTGTGCATCTTGCACCTCCCTGGTTGCCACATGCTGAAGATGCAAGGGAAAGCACACCAGCATCAGGAGAGGCCCCTTCCTTCTGCTGTGCCCTTGTAGGTCGTGTCTACTGCCAACACTTAACATCATGCAAGAGGGCAAAGGAGAAATGTCTCCCAGGTCTGGCTCTGGTAGGCAATGAGTGGATAAATGGATAGCTGGCATAGGAATGACCTCACCAAACAAAGGACTGCCCTCAACAATCCCTTGATGTTCACTGGACCTACAGCCAATGATCCTGCCATCTTTCATATTTTCATATTTTCCCTTCTGATCCTCATTGCCCCCCCGCCTTTTTTTAGCTTTATTTCTTTGGTCAACCATTTCATTCCCCTGCCCTGGTTAAACCCAACTCTATGAAAGATGGAAGTAAAAATAAAAACAGCCACCATTTGTGAGGGATGAACAGGAAGTAATGTCCTCTGGAGAAAGGCAGGTTTTCCTTACAACATGCCCAGTGCTCTGGGTTTGTTCAGAGAAGAGATTGAAGACAGAGTGGCTTTTGATGATTACCAGCTAGGGGTTGCAGAGAGCACTTTAAAGGAGGTAGGGAGGGCTGGGAGGTGGAAACTGAATGGGGATATACAGAGCCCTGTGGGACTCTAGCAGAGAATAGGAGGGTGACATGTTAGTCTGGGCTTCTTGTAATGAAGGAAGGGAATTTAGGACACAATGAGACTAGTCCTGGTGGTCTTAAGGAGGCTGATGGTGAAGGGGTGAGTATTAGGGGAAGGTGGGAGAGATGAGAACCTACAGCTGCTTGCCTCTTCTCTCCTGCCAGGAGGAAAACGATCCCACCTCTTGGGGCGAGGGCTTCACTTGTGATGCTGCCAGTGGTGATGTGGCTGTTCAAGGGGGAATGAGTCTTCATTGAAGACATTATTCCAAGTGACCATACATGTGTAATTTGCTGGTTTTCCAGTGGCTGCCACATGCCTACCCCTTAACACTGTCTTTAGAGCCAACTAGGACAAATAACTCATTCCCAATAGCTTCTGTTTCTCTAAGGCTGTTTGTCACATCTCATGCCCAGATAGAAATTTCTGTATGAGTCAAGGTTTATGACTGCACATAGTAGATGCTGACCCATCACTGGCAGGATATTGGATAATTCACATATTCAGTGGGAGTGCTGGAGAAACGTTATTGGAAGGAGAATAGGAGAGAAAAGAGTGAGTGTGTCACCAAATTATGCCACAGAAAAGTTTGGTTAGGACACCAGTGTACCTTACTGAGCCATGCCTCAGGCACTGCTGCCATCAGACTGGGGAGGCCACTTCCATTGATCTGGAATGAAATCTAAATAAATTCTGAACTGTCCACTGTTCCTTTTGCCGTTCTCAAATGGCCTGCCTACCTTAATGCATGTGCCCAAGCTCTGGCTCTCCATGGAGACAAGTATCTGTCCTTTCTGTACAGGCAGGTAGGGTAAGATACAGAATGACAGAACCTCTGAATGTTAAGAAGTGAGCACATTGGCTGGTCAAACAGGAAATCTACTCCAGCAAATAACTCACAGGTTCCCATATTCATCTCCATGGAAGAATCATCATTATGCTTGTCAAAATAAGGTTCAACGCGAGTAACAAAAAGCTCAAAGTACAAGTAAGTGGTTCTGTTTCTTTCCCTCAGAAATGGAGGCAGTCCAAGAGGAGTGTGGTGGCTCTATGGGCCCCTGCCCACACAGCTTCCAGCACCTAGCCCGGGAGAGCTGTTCCCACTCCCACCATTACATCTGCATCTCAGCTACAAGGAAGGAGGAGCAGGGAAGAAAGAAGTAGCTGACCTCTCCCTTCAGGGATACTTACGAGGAATTATAAACACTGCTTTTGCTTAATGACCCTTAGCCAGAATTTCACCTCGGGGCTCCTGTGAGCTGCAAAAGGGGTGGCTGTGCAGGTGAAGTTCAGAGGTTTTATTGCTGAGGAAGACAGGGAAGAATGAATCTTGAGGGACACCTACCGCTCTCAGCCACTCAAGGCATTTTTACATTAGGCAGCTGGGAAACAGCCCTCTTGCTCTTCTGGACTCCCATCACCCTGACTCACTGTGGCATGGAAGCCACTGGGTGGAAAGGACTTGCTTGCCACCCTTCAACCTCAAGGCTTTTCAGAATCTCGTCTGATCTGCTCAGCCACATTTCCACCACCAGTGCTTTCACTTACTATTCCTCCTGGATGCTGTTATCTCATTTGCCATTTTCACTGCAAAGCCTAGCAGCCCACTAGATCATCAATACCGATTACACATTATGTTCAAGTCATCTTTCTCTCTCTAGCTCTTTTTATTACTTTATTCAAGGGTGCTTTCTTATTGAACTGACACTTAAAACCCAAGTCGTGTACAGTTTTGCAATGACACATAAACAAGAATGATGAAAAGTCAAGGGTGCTTTGGGGCCATGGGGTTTAACCATGAGGATATTTTTTTGCAGCTTTCAAAAAATTCTAGGAGATGAAACTGTTTTTACAGAAAAGAGAAATCTGGGTCTGATTAACTATTTTTCTAGGGACACATCTATCTATTTTAAAAAACATGCCTTCACAGTTATAGTAATTTTGTATGTTAATTGTATATGGAGAGCAAATAAGATTAATTATGTAGTAATTATCTATATTTATATAGATATACTTACTTACATATGTATTTATATAGATATATGCCTTCCTGGCTTTATCTCTAGATCCTTATGATGAAAATGTAGTTTGACAAATATGCAGGAGGGGGGAGGGGGATAGTTGTGAAATTGAGATAAGATGTCCTATAGAATTTCTATTTTTAAAATTATTTGCATCATCAATACTGTTTCAAAATGGTTACCCTTGTAGGAAAAAAAAAAAAGAGAAAAGGATCCCTATCCATGTGTTTGACCCTTCACTCATCTGTAGTGGGAAAATAGCAGGAATGATTCACTTTCTGAATTAAAGTAATGTGTATTTTAGCCAGTCACATCTTCAGTAGAAAATGTGTCTGTGATCTTCAATAATATTTTTAAATTTTTTTTCCGTTTGTACGTAGAAGTTGTAACTGGCCCTGTGCCTCACCTCTTGGCTTGTACATTTCAGCACACATGACTCAGCTTCCAACCTGCCAATCACCGCATTCCTTTGTCTGGGGCTTTCCCTGACCTGCAGCGTGCGCTTTGCCTGCTGGTGCGGCAGGCAGCCCTCAATTAACAATGGATGGGGGTTGGTGCATAAATACCCCAGCTCCCTCATTTGAACTGGAGCGAATATTCTCTTCAGACTTCCAGAGCTTCCCCTGTAGAATTAGGCTTCAGTTACCCATAGTTATAACTGCCTTCCCGACCTTATTGGCATCCCCTTCCCTATCGAAACAAGTTACCTTCACTTGAATCCTTGTCTCAGAGTCTGCTACTAAGGAAAGAAACAAAGAGTAAACCAAAAAAAAAAAAATGCTTATTTATGTGCTTACTACCCTGAACATTTGCCTAAATCATAACTTCTGATTTAGGTAAAGGAGTCTGGATTATGGGGGGGTTTAAATTAAATCCAAATGTTTGGATCATGACTTAAATCACTAGTTATATAGATTCATCTTAAATCATTGTTGGTAATTTCTCCCTGTAATTTAGCTCTCCATATGCTCATCAGATACGGCCCTCACTGTCACCCTCAGAGTCTTTGCAACTCTTCTTTGTAAGTGTCTGGGTGAGGGTCTCCACAATACAGCGTTCTTTCCTCCAGTAGGGCCTGGCTCTGTGCTGGATAAAGACACATTGCCTATTGATTTGGCCGTAGTTTTAGTTTTGAAAACACATGCAGCATTGTAAGTGACCGTTACCCTAATAGAGCAGCCAGGATTTCAGCGCAAATCGATATGAGTTCAGAGACCATGCTCCTGTGTGCAGAACTGTGGAGCTGGTCCCGGAAAGCAGGAGTGCTGCTCAGAGCTGCTCTGTGGGTTGTGGCTGTGTTAATCTCACTGGAGGAAGGAGAGCAAATAAGGGATTAAGAAAGGGCCAGTGCCTGAGTCACCCCAGGGCAGTTCCAGGTCACATGTATAAGACTATGTGACATTTAGATGTCTCGGGTCACCTCAAGCCAGATTATCTTTTAGTCCTTGCTTGGCTCCCCACACGCACTTGGAAGCTCTCATGCATCCTCCTTGCCCTTCAGAAAAAAAATAGATGATGAGTGTTCGATTGTGCACAAAACAGATAGGCTTCCCCAGCTCAGCCAGACCCCTGGGAAGCCACAGAATCTTCTTCAGTGACCTGACTACCAGGCTCTAGAAGCAAATGCTCTCTCTCTTGGTCTCTCATGTCCTTTTTCTCATTCTCTGTCTCTCCCTCCTTCCCTCCTACACACCTTTCTCTTTACTACTTCTTAAGCAGCAAGAAAGCTCTGAAGTTTAAAAGCACATCCTTTGGACATGTCTTTGGGTAAAGTCATGTGACTCCAGGCTGCCCCTCAGACATTCTTTGCAGCTCCCAGCTCTCTCACCCACCCTCCTTGCATCTGAGTCTCTTAGTACATCAGTTATCAGGTTGAATGGGTCAAGTCTCCTGAGGAAGAATCAGTTGTCCTAAAAATCTGATTCCCAGAACCATAGCAAGTGATTTCAGCTTATTTACTGGGATCAAAAATTGGCAAATAACCATGATGTCTGAGGACAAGAGACTGTTACATAATCATCCTTTGGCAGAGACAATGAGGTCACATGTTTGCCCATCTAATCACTGATCGGGGACATGTTTGATTGCAGATAATGTGCTCGCTGGCCCACAACTTAATTACTGAGTGTCTGAATCAACGAAGCTTTCAGATGTAGGTCTTGCCTAATGGTGCATCTGTTAGAGATCATTGCCTTTGCTCAGCCTCTAAACAAAAGGTCTGGGGGATACAATGGGTCATTGCCAGCACTGTTCTCGATGACCTCTCATTGAAAAGCATGCCAGTTCCCACAGTTTATTTTCCAAGCCAGCAATAGGCATTATTGTTTATACCCAGGGCCAAATGGAAGGAATGACTCCGGGGTGGCAGATATTGGTAAAGCCTCTGGTGGAAGCACACTCTCCAAGGAAATTAATGCCACAGTCATTTCACTATATCTGCAGGCAGAGTCCACTTATCCAGATGGGAAGGTTCCAGAGCACAGAGAGGAGAGAGTTCCTTTCCCAGCTGGTAAAGAAAATATATTGGGAAAAGTCTAGGGAAATAAGCAATAAGCAAAGTAGGGCCAAAATGTTTACTCTGTGGTTTGGTGTCCCAGCACTTGACCAGGATCTAACTGCAGAGTTTGGAGACCAGTGGGTCTCACTAAGGGACATCCCTCCTGGCTTTTTCCTCCTTCTAGATTTCCCACTCCGTGTGTGTAGGGTTTACCTAGATTACAAATGGCGCCCCCCTCCCCCTCCTTGGCCATCATTATCATAACCACAATGCCTGGCAATGACTTAAAGATTTGGAAAAAAATAAATTTGGGGTGGGGGGTTTTTGGTGTTTTTTGTTTGTTTGCAATTTAAGGAGTCTTGGTCTGTGCACAATTATGTAATCACTAGGCCAGTTTCCTTGCCTGCAAATGTAAATAAATGCAGCATGCCATGTTAAAGAGATTATAATAAAGTTGGATTCACTCAGATTTTAGAATGCCAACCAAATGCCTAACTGCCAATACTGAGCAGAAATATCCATGCCCTCATGGGTGTTGAGGCCCCTGGGGGTTGAGATATTTTCTTTAGTTTTTTCAAATGTTTATCACCTCCCACTTAATTCAGGAAAGCTCATCTCAGGCTGGGTGAGGAGGGTGAGGATTGCCTGAACCCAGGAATCTTTCTCTGTGTGGTCAGAGCCAGAAGGCACAGTATAAAATAAAACAAAAAACAAAAAAAGAAAAAAATGGGGCACCTGGGTGGCTCAGTTGGTTAAGCGTCCGACTTGGGCTCAGGACATGATCTCATGGTAGGTTTGAGCCCCGTGTCCAGCTCTGTGCTGAGAGCTCAGACCCAGGAGCCTGCTTCGGATTCTGTGTCTCCCCCTCTCTCTGCCCCTCCCTGACTCATGCTCTCTCTCTCTCTCAAAAATAAATAAAAAGATTTAAAAAAATTTTTAAACCCCTGTAAGTACAAAACCTCCCCTGCCTTTTTAAAAATGTTTTAATGTTTATTTATGAGAGACAGAGACATAGCACAAGTGGGAGAGAGGCAGAGAGAGACACAGAATCCGAAGCAGGCTCCAGGCTCTGAGCTGTCAGTGCAGAGTCTGACGTGGGGTTCGAACTCATAAGCAGAGTGATCATGACCTGAGCCAAAGTTGGATGCTTAACTGACTGAGCCACCCAGGCACCCCTTTTTTTCCACTTGACTAAAGCCTGCCATTAGCTGTAAGGCAGCGTGGCTTGTGTGAGTGCATGGATTGAACTGTGTGTTTCAGAATGTTTCTGAACAAATTCCTCCAGGACCCTGTTTTGTCTAGTGCACCATAGATGCATGAGCAATATTTAAAAGGAGGAATAGTTTCCGGAGAAGCCTAGAATTCTCATTTTGTATGTCTAGAGACCATAAGCAACCCATACTGGGATAAATTCCTGCCTGCATATCCCCCTTCACCCCAGGCATCATTGTTCCACCCAACTCAAGATCACATATGAAAATTAGATTTTAGAGTGCAGACCTTCTTTTGCTTTGCAGCTCATCTGCAGGCATCTGAAGCCCAAGAGGAAAGCCCCCTTACCCTGTGGAATCCATGTCTTGAATGTATCCTCACCGAACCAGGGAAAGAGCTGGTCATAAAAAAGAGCCTTGCTATCTGATTGTACAGTCTCTCCTAGTCAAGGGTGGAACTGAATTATTTTGCACAGAAGTCAAATGTTATGAGAGTGATTTTTCTCCTTTAATAAACAAGTATGGGGTTGAGGGATATGAGGCCAAGTGCATCCCAGAATCTGAAAATGATTACTTAATTGAGGTTGTTTTTCTTTCTCTGAAGAACACCTTTAGGTGATTGTGTTGTTACCACTGTAATCTTATTTTACAGCTGAATTCCCTCTTTTATAATCAGTGTATATATATTTTTTGACAGTGTGATTTGCCTTCAGTGCAGAATCTAAGCAGATTTGGTCATTTGCTTTGAGAAGAAAATGAACTCAGTGCATAAACTTGAAGGGTTTTGTTCACCTAGCAACATGCTAGTAGGTCATGTTCTCCCCAAGTGGTTGTTCTGTGTGGGGTTTGTTGACTGAATACACAGTTGTGTCTGAATGGGATGATAATATATCCTCTCCTTTAGAGAAATGTCATTAATGGTATGTGAGGCAAGGAACTAGCTGTGGACCACATCGATGCCTACATTCAGAGAGAGGTTAAAATCCCAAAGGAACATCAATTACCAGGTTAAATGCAGTTTCTATCTCAAGTTGATTACAAAGCCCTGGGATAATGCCACACACCCTCCAGGGGAACCAGTTGTAATTGATCAACCTGTGGTCCTTGAATCCAGATGAGCCCTCTTCTCATTCCTCATGAACCTTCCCATGTCTTATCTCAGAGCGGGGAGCCCTGATTCTAGGTCAGCCCAAGGATGTAAGTGTGGTAGCTTCATGGGATGGTACATGCAGATTAGTACTGTTCCTTATCAAAAATGAGAGGCTTTTTGTAAATCCTCTGTTCTAGTTAGAAATAAGGGATTCATTTGAGTGATTATCATCCCCCATACCCTGGGCCTAACTTTTAAAATTCTACTGTCATTCATCTACTCAGGAAGTAACCTTGGAAGCAAAGCTAATTACCTTCCAATCTGTGCTCTTAAAATATAAAGATCCTAAAAAATGATTGGTTGAGAGGATTTTGGAGAGCCTTGCGTGTCCCAGATGGCTTCTGCTCCAAAGGAGATGCTTTTCAGGTGTCTCACACAGTCCTGAACCCCGTGGGGTCTTCTCTTTCATCACTCAAACGCAGTATTGAAGTATCAGAAAATCCCATACAGGGATGGAGCGGGGAGAGGGGATGTGAGAGAGGGTTTCTAGCAAGGTGATATTCTGGGAGAATGTGCACTCCTCCCAGCACTTAGCTTAGAGCCTGCCACCAAGAGTAGGCAGCCAGGCAGTGTGGGCAGGGCTACTGAGATCACACTGGGGCATCCCCATCTATTAGCAGAACACCTAACATTTGTACCATGTAGAGTGCTGGCACTGAAAATGCTATTCTACCTTATGCTTTACTTTAATTGCTCAAACTGATGTCATGTCTGGTTTTGTTCTCTCTCCTAATGAACCTTCAACTACTTGTATCTTGTTTCTTCCACATGGAAAAGTTGCATAATAATTGGTTGTTTACAAACAAGTAAGATAAATAAGGCTCTTCCAAATATGAATTGTTAAAGAGCCATTTAGCATGAGGCTTGTGAATATTTTTAAATACCTTCATTGAAAGTAAATGCTGTCTTTTCTTATATGTGCTGTCCAGTGAATGATAGAATGTGGAACTTGCTAGATCCCAAATACAGTGAATTTGAGCCTTAACAAAATAAAACACATAGTAAATTAAAAGCTGTCAACAAATCCATTGAATTTGATGACTCTGGTCTGTATTATGCTACGCATTTGACTTGGGAGACTGCAGGAAAGTATGAAGACAATTTTTATAACATACAACCAGAATGTAATTTTGAAACGAACATGGATCATTTATATATAAACAAAGGGAATACTGAGGTAAAAAAAAAAAAAAAAAAAAAAAAAAAAAAAAAAAAAAAAAACCTTCCCAACTACCCTAATTAGGAAGGAGTGGAATTGCCCAAGGCAACACAATGCCACATTATTTAGGACCTGTTCTGCTAACAGGATTAAGCTGGCAGGTTTTGTTCTGACTGATAGTCTCCTCCCATGCATCTATATTAGACTTAGATCACCAGGCTAAACCACAGCCCAGAGACGGGTGCCCTTTCAGGAAAACCTAAACTCATCAGGCCCTCCTGAATCTATAGCCAGTCACATGTTTGTGCACAATTATCCTGCTTTTAGAAACTGATCTCTAAGAAACAGGAAAGCTAAAGACTAATTTTTGCTTGGGATGTTTAGAAGAACGTCTGATTTTTTTTTTTTTAATGGGAGGCACTGAAGCAAGGAAAATTTCATGATGCTGGGGTCTCTGTATACCTGGTAGGTGACACACTTGCCTTTAAAACATTGTGGTTTCCAGAACCTGTTTCCTCAAACCTTTACACTGTGATGTTGCCCCGGTATCTGTGAAGATCAGAAGGCTCTGGAGGGACATGAGTAACTCTTTGGTTTATGATGGTGTTGACCACTGATTAAGTTTCATAGGGACTCTCTATCTTAGCAGCAGGAGATAGGTTTTGTCTTTCTTTGGACAACTAAGATATGACCTGCCCCTCTCTTTTGTTCTGATCCTTCTGCTTTATTTTGTTGTGCCTTTTAATGAACTCTTTCCCTCCTGAACAAAGGGAATTTCTGAGCCTCTATGGAAGTAAAATGCATTCAACATAAAGGTCATCCTTGGAGGAGGAATATCAACAATGCCCAGTTCTTAGGGCAATATTTAACTTCATTTGCAGTGATCAGTCAGCCATAATTTTACCCATGGTAGCTGGTTACTCAAAAGAAGAAACCCCCACTTAAGCAATGTGGGATTTGGTTGGTTCTTATATCTCATTTCTCTCCATGTGGCAGAATATGTAGCTATCTGAAAGTATGAAAATTAATTTAGTCTAGATTCACATTTTACATTTACTCAAGTATTTGAACTCATAAAAAGTTTATTGATATAATTGAGGACGTGAAGAACTAAAATACATTCCCCAAACTGACCAAAATAGTGTGTGAAGTAGTTTAGAGAACTTCCAATGGAAATCATTGTTATTCATATTGCCCTATCCCTCTCAGTAAATCCTGCTCTTCCTCAAAACCACACCATCCAGTTGTGAATTCTTGAGCTGATTTGTTCTGCAAGGTGCCAAACATGAAGATAAAGTAAGAAGTGCAGCCAACTAGAAGGAAGAGATATAAATGTACAAAGAAGACATTTCTGCTAGAGCCTCAGGCATTCAGGAGGTTCATAATCTTCATACAAATATATAAAATCTTTTCATGAGCTATTTTCATTTGAATCCATTCTCTTTCTCTTCAATTCTTCACATCAAACCTGCAAAATAAAAACCAAAGGAAGAGTTAGTTTTGTTTTCATGGTTTTATTTAGGGATAACTTGAAAATCAATATGTTAGGTACAAGTCAAGATTGAAGACCTTATTTTCACTTGGAAACTTCATCTCTTGATTCCATGAATGTAAAATGAACTATGAGTAGAAGCTGTGACCATCAACTTCAGCTCTAGTGATTTAAGTAATTCCAAACTAAATTAGGATGGCTTACCTCTGAAATGATTAGAATATAAGGCTAACCTTACATTTATGACTTGAAGACCTTTGGTCTCTGTGGTAAATTTGCAATCTTGGATCCAATTTTACATCCCTGACTACTTCCATTGCCATGTAACTTTTTTGTTTCCTACTATTGTGGGTGAGGTATAATTCCTCATGTCTGAGTTTGGCTGTGAGACTTGCTTCAGCCAACAGAATGAGGCAGAATGATCTGCCAGTTATGACCCTGGGCCTCAAGAGGTATCACATGTTTTTTGTTAACTCTCTTGTATGTCTGCCATTGGCCTGCCTACTTATCCCAGGAAAAGGATAAGAAACATGTGCAGTTGAGCCACCCCAGCTAACATGCCCCAACAAAGCCCCATCTAGCACAGAGCCCCAGCTAATAGAGGTGCATAAGTGATCCCAACCTAAATGAGCCACAAACATATGAGCCAGTATAATGAATGATTTTGTTCTAACCCATTGGATTTTGGCGGGTGCAGCAATAGATCATGGATGTGGTGCCATTTATTTTAAAATCTCTTGTATGTAGAGATCTTTGGACATTATTTACACATTTGTTTTTCATTATTCCTGGGTGTCATACCTTGTGATTTTATGTGAATAGGTTGCATCTTTTTTAACAAATAAAATGCTACATTTTTTTTTTTTAATTGTCAATGGCTGGAGAAAGAAAACTCCACAAACAAAGCTCTGCCACTGGTGTGACAGACACTATGGCTTGGTGCTCTCTCTCTCTCTCTTTCTCTTTCTCTTTTTTTTAATTTTTAAAAATGTTTTATTTATCTTTGAGAGAGTGTGTGTGAGCAGGGGAGGGAAAGAAAGAGGTGGGGACAGAGGATATGAAGGAGGCCCTGTGCTGACAGCAGAGAACCCGATACTGGGCTCAGACTCACAAACTATGAGATCATGACCTGAGTCAAAGTCAAAAGCTCAACCAACTGAGCCACCCAGTCACCCACCGGCTTGTCTCTCTCTGTATCCATTCTCAACTACCTTCACCCTTGTTTTTTCTCTACTACAAAGGCTGATAGGCAAATACTCTACCTCCCAGTCTCTCTTAAAACTAGAGGCAGCTGTGGGATCCAGTCATGGCCAGTGAGCCCTGAGGAGAATTCTATAGCAGAGGTCTTTTTTTTTTCTTTTCAAATTTTTATTTAAATTCTAGTTAGCTAACATACAGTGGAATGGATTCAATGATGAATTCAATGATTCATCACTTACATACAATACCCAGTGCTCATCACAAGTGCCCTCCTTAGTATGCATCACCCATATAACCCATCTCCCCCCCCCAAACTCTCTCCATCAACCCTCAATTTGTTCTCTATCATTAAGAGACTCTTAGGGTTTGTTTCCCTCCATCTTCCCCCCCCCCCACCCATACATTCATCTGTTTTGTTTCTTAAATTCCACATATGAGTGAAATCATATGTATTTGTCTTTCTCTGGCTGACTTATTTTGCTTAGCATAATATTCTCTAGCTCCATCCATGTCGTTGCAAATGGCAAGATTTCATTGTTTTTAATGGCTGAGTAATATTCCATGGTATATATATATGTATATATATATGTATACGTATACATATATATATACATATACATATACATATATATATATACACGCACACACACACACACACCCAACATCTTCTTTATCCATTCATCATCAGTAGACATTTGGGCTTTCTGCACAATTCGGCTATTGTTGAAAATGCTGCTATAAACATCAGGGTTCATGTACCCCTTCGAATCTGTAGTTTTGTATCCTTTGGATAAATACCTAGTAGTGCAATTGCTGGATTGTAGGGTAGATCTACTTTAACTTTTTGAGGACCCTCCACACTGTTCTCCAGAGTGGCTGTACCAGTTTGCATTCCCACCAGCAGTGCAAGAGGGTATCTCTCCTGTAGCAGAGGCCTTTTAGAAAGCTTTGCTTTCTGGTGTTTTTTCTTAGAGCCTGTCATGTCATTTAACGCTTAGAGCATCGCCGTGATGCACTCTCTGTTTACATGGGCACCCCTTGTTCTATTGTGCTTCACTTTATTACACTTTGCTGATACTACATTGTTTACAAATTGAAGGTTTGTGGCAACCCTACGCTGAGCAGGTCTATCGGCACCATTTTTCCAACAGTGTTTGCTCACTTCGTGTCTCTGTCTCACTTTGGTAATTCTCACAATACTTCAGGCTTTTTCATTATTATATTTGTTATGGTGATCTGTGACCAATGACCTTTGATGATACTATCGTAATTGTTTTGGGGTGCCACATACTGTTCCCATGTAGGATGGCAAAATTAATGTTGGGTGTGTTCTGATTGCTGCACTGACTGGCTGTTCCCCCATCTCTCTCCTCGGGCCTCCCTATTCCCTGAGACATGGCAATATTGAAATTAGGCCAGTTAATAACCCTACAGTGGCCTCTAACTGTTAAAGGGAAGGGAAGAGTCATGTGATGCAGCAGGCTTCACTGTTGTCTTACTTTAAGAAATTGCCACAGCCACCCCAACCTTCGGTAGCCCTGCCCTGATCTGTCAGCAGCCCTCAACATGGAGGCAAGACCAGCAAAAAGATGGTGACGCTGAAAGCTCAGATGATGGTTAGCAGTTTTTTAGTAATAATGTGTTTTATTTAAGGCAGGTATGTCATTATATATATATATATATATATATATATATATATGTATGTATATAAACATTGCTCACTTAATAGACTACAGAATAGTGTAAACATGACTTTTATAAGCACTGGGAAACCAAAAAATTCATTTCAGTCGCTTTATTGCAGTGGTCTGGAACCAAAGCCACAATGTCTCCAAGGTATGCCTATACTCATTGTCCAGATGAAATACAGAGAGGTCAGAAGTCAAAAGTAGCTCAAAGTCTCATAGCTGGTGAATAGAAAATCTGGGATTCGAACTCAGGTGTTTTGACTCCAGAGCTTTTTCCACTCCACTAACAGGGAAGGTTTGGATAATTCTCAAACCAGAGGGAAAGATGGGAAAAGATGAATAATTATAAAACAGAAAACATTATCAATAGCAGTTGGCATAGGCTCTCATATTTCTTTAGCATTTTTTTTAGAAACTCCTGTTTTCTGTCCAAGCCAGTCACCAAGAGGAAGCAAGATACCAACCCCTTCCCAGCCCAGGAGTTCTGGATGAAATTCATTTTGTTGGCCAGCAAAACTCCCAGCCTCATCTGGGCCTTCCAGCAGTCTGTATCTAACCACTTTCCCTCACACGCCCCACACTCTGAGTTTGCTGGACCCTCACTGCTTCTGTAATGTGAGAAGAGCTGTCAGGCCTCGCCCTCTGTGCTTATAACTTTTGAGTAAAGTCCCTCCCCGTGACTCTCCGCATTAACACACTGCACTGTAATTATCTGTTATATGCACCCTCTCTCCTCTCATGTCGTTCCCACGTAGCTGTCCTGCCACTAGGCTGTGACCTCTAGGAGCGTATGAACATGTCCTATTCATTTTTACATCCTACTGCCTATCACAGCCCCTGACACAGAGCAGGGGCCTGCTGACTGATCAGTGGGACCACTGGGGAAGTGAGAACAGGAAGAGAACTGGAGTTGGAGTTACAGCCAAAGCCACCTTCTTCAGTGCGAGGCAGCAGGAAAGAGTGAGGGGGGACACACTAAACCAGAAGTGTTGATTTGATGTGCTACATCCCCATGGTGCTGTCACATCTGCCCTCAGCCCTAATGTGGTACACTCAAGCCATGTGATTACTGTGGTGACCGTCCTGGGTGACATATGGCCAGTCTTTCTGGCTAAGTGAGAGGCCCATGACAATCTGCCCTTGAAGCTGAGACATTCCTCCAGCTTCTCTGAGCAGTGTGGGAGGGGTGATGAGTCATAGCAAATTGTCACTGAAGCATGTTCCATGAGGTGTGATTTCTCTCCAAGAAGTGTCCAGACCGTGAAGTGCCATCTGCAACCCAGAAATGGGAACCATTTCTGTAACAGGCTCAATATGGACTTTGACCATCACATACACGTCCCAGGTGCCTGAAATTATGGCTGTACTTCTCAGTATAGGATGATCCATTTGCAATGATCCTTCAGTGAGTATTTAAAAGCCCTAAGGCACCCCTCATGGCTGGGTTCAGCTGGTAGACCTCTATCTTTGGGGCAGTTTTGGAAACATAGGGAAATGTTGACCCAGTTTTCCTAGATAACGCTTGGCCCTGTAAGATGGCCATATGATATAGAGAAACAAATGTCTGGAGTTCTTTATGAAACACTATTCCCAGGTGAACTGTGCTCTTCCCCTTCACTTAGTGTGCCTGCAAGCCATGGGAAGCATGGGGAACCTGGTGAAAGAAGGGCCCCTGTGCCCAAACCATCGGCCTGTGCTTCATAGGGGAATGGAGAAGGAGCTGATGGTGGTGGTGTCCTTTTTGACCTCCTATTATGTGCCACTTTACACAATTAGTTCATTTAATCTACAGTGTGAACTTGATTATTCCTTGTAGAAGGAGCCAGGCAGGAGGCAGCAGATAGAGCAGAGAGGAGTTATGGCAGCTGTCCTTCTGCAGACCACCCTGTCCTCTCCCACCCCCCAGCTTTCCCTCTCCCTCCCAGGTCCCAGTGGAATCCAAGAGGACCCAGCAATCCTGGACACAGGACACTGCTGATAGCTGAGGTCACATATGGTTCTGCCAGCACTGCAAAGCCTCCAAAGGACCAGAGTCTCCATCCTTAGCCTTCTGGGCCTCAGTGTGTTCTTGGGGTACCTGTCGGTTACCAGAATACAAGAATGCAGGAATTCAGAGACCTGGGGTCAGGGCTCAATTTTAGAAATGGGAACAATGGGAAAGGATCCAGAGCTAAAATTGCCCATGCCGCAAAGCACACTTGTTTGTCGAGTTGTTGGAATGCAAGTGTGTTGGGCGGTATCCCGGGCCACACTGCTTTGCTGCCTAGACAACAGCTGTCAGCTATTCTCCTGTGTCCTGTTCTCCTATAGGGGACACTTGTGAGAACGATGGGGAACATGAGGCATTCTGCTGAACAGTCACTCGCCAGGTATCCCACACTCCTTTTGTACTTAAAAGGACACAGAGTCACCACTTCTAGTTTATATTTGGGAAAGACACACCTTGGCTGGTACAGGGGTGCTACACCAAATACCTCCCTTGTGTCACCTTAAGTCTGGGCTGAGGAGCATGTGATGTTTACACGTTGCCATGATCCATTTATAGCTCTGTTAGTCATAGTGGCTGTGGCCCCTCATACATCATTTATGAAACGGAGTCCACTCAACACTTGTCTGCATTTAGTCCTTTAACCAGACACTCAGGGACTGTGCAATGATTACTTCCTCCTGCGTGGTGCTAAATCATAGAGCCATAAACACAGTGACACTCAAAAGTAGTCAAGAGAAAGGTGTATCTCACATTCTGTCTGGTTCCATGTCCAGGGGGTAGCCATGCGCCCAGAGAAAACTAGCTGAAGCTTTGGAATTGGTCAGAGGGCATTGGCAGGGCCCTCCAGAGTTAATGAAGCACATTCACACACACACTGTATCGTGTAAATGACAGCACGGAGAGGAGGCAGTGCAAGCTATAATCATGGCTCCTACAGAACCTCCCACACCAGGGTCAGGGAAACAAGAGGAAGTGCACAGCCTGGAATTGCACTCAGGTGAACTCCAAACCCACAGTTCTCATTAAAAGAAACAAAACTCTAAATAAAAACTTTAAAAACTTTTTTCTTAAACCATGAAACATCCACCCAAATTGGCTTTTGTGCATCATGAAGCTTTTGGTGGATAAAGTGAAAATTGAAATCTTTCTACCAATAGCTATTAGAAGCAGGGAATATGAGAAAAAGCACAAAGAATAGGACATTTTTTTAAAATTCTGCACCTAAAGTCCAGATTCAAATAGTGTTCTGTGCTTGACGTGGAAAGTTTGAGTAAGGAAAAGGCAAATTGCATGTCCAGGTCAAATCTCATTAAAACAAGCTCAGAAGGTTTTATTTTAATCCTATTGTACTGTGAAATTTGTTGTATTAGGTAATCAAGCCAGAGTCAAGGGCCTGGGATAGTAGCTGAGACAACAATGAATTTGGGGAGATCTTAGTGGAGAAAAGGGCATCATCCAAGACTAGTCACCACTGACAGCTCCTGGTTTTGTGGTCAATTTCTCTCCATCTACCAGAGCACAGACCTCCCTATTTCAAAAGGAGCCAGTGACTTCACTGGAGAAAGCTGACCCAAGACTTCCCACACAAAACAGAACTCACAAACATCAAAAGTAGACAAAGTGATAAAACAAAATGGAGTAGACTACTGTCTCATCCAAGAGATTCTCCAAGTTTCCAAAGATGGCGAAACCCTTCTGTGTTGTTCAGGCCTAAGCATTCAAGGCCTATAGACAGTGGTGCTTACATCAGAAATATCCAGCATCCTATTAGAAGTATCTGGCAACTGTCTGTAGCAGTCACAGGTTCTGGAACATCCAAATGGTAAACCAATTTCTTGACATAAAGTTAACAGAATCTGTAAAATAAATATAGGCCTCTCTGTCTCTCACCCATAAGGCATCCTGGAAAACACATTGCCATTGAGATCACCTTAGAGCTGACTGACTTTGTTTGTTTTTACAGTAACAATGATGGTACCAAGAGGTCCAAAGATTCAGTATTCAAATAAAAATATGGCTTTTGATGTACCATCAGGCAAAGATAGAACTACAAAGCTTTAAAACTATTTTTGAAGATTAACAGAACTAGAATTTTAGTATTGCTTCTCATTTTAGAAATTAGGAAGTTAAAATCCAGATACATTGACTTGCTTGTCTAAGGTCACACAACTAGTTAATGGCCAGTCCAGGATTTAAAACCTTTCTGGAGCTCTTTCCCCTATGCTAACCCCTTTTTCAAAACCTATATAAAATGGGCACAAGTAATCTGTCCATGTTGACAGTATCAGAGTCACCTTGCCTGTCTGTGGTGTATCAATAATTTGACTTAAACATTCTTGTACTTGTTCTAATGTACACCAAAATTTAACTTAAAAATATTTCTTGCCTTCTCAGAATTTAGCAGGATTTCTTTCTAATATTTTTTGTAGAGTAAACGCACAAATCTTAAGTGAACAACTTGATGAATTTTTTAATTTATGTACATAGCATGTATGGCTTTTATTTTTACATAGATTTTATTTTTTTAATTTAAATTTAAGTTAATAATATATAGTATATATAGCTTTTAAATACTACTGTATATGCTAGCATATCCTCAAGGGTTGGTTGGTTGGTTGGTTGATTGGTGGGTTTGAGAAATAGTAGCTCCAAGAGACAATAAAGTTTCACTTTTGAAAGAAAAGGAGGGGAGGGAAAAAAAAAAAAGAAACTTTCCATGGTCAGATAAATGGAGAAATACTGGGTTAAACAAAGATAAACCATTTTCTAAGTTTTAGGTCTCCTTGGAGCTTTATTTTTTTAATGTTTGTTTATCTCTGAGACAGAGAGAGACAGAGCACGAACGGGGGAGGGGCAGAGAGAGAGGGATACACAGAATCAGAAGCAGGGTCCAGGCTCTGAGCTGTCAGCACAGAGCCCGACATGGAGCTTGAACCCACAAACGGTGAGATTATGACCTGAGCCAAAGTCGAAGGCTTAACCACCTGAGCCACCCAGGCACTCCTAGGGCTCCTCAGAGCTCTAAATATACAGATGCATATTGTGTGTTTTGGATTGTGGGGATGACACCATGTAGCATTTTCAAAATTTACCTTATTACTGAACCATTTTTCCAGTTTTCTACTATTTTTATTCTTTTTTCATTAATTATTCATTATATAACAAATAGTGTCTGTAGTATTTCATCAGGTGGATTCACCAAAGTTTACTTAATCATAATCCTGTTAATGGCATTTGTGTTTTTAATCAATTTTGCTATTGTAAATGAATAAAACTTTTCCCACATGAACATCTTCTTTAGGATGCCTTCCATCAAGGCCCAACTGGGTTGGGGGAGATAGAAATTCAGTGGCTGGAACTTTTCCATTTAGTAAGCCCCACACCCTGTGTAGGCTAGCGGAGTGCCTACTCTACAGAAGACACTCACTATCTATTGAGGGAATGAGCAAGGTCCTGTTCCATGATCATTTTCCCATTCATCTTTGTGAATATTGTAAAAAGAAAATTGGTAACTCTTTCCGTTGAGCATCCCTTTGATTACTAGTCAGGCTGCACATTTTATCATGCTTCTCTAATTATACATCCACTTTTGTGAATTGTGAGTTCATTTCCTTTATTTATCTATTAAGGTGTTAGTGTTTTGCTTCCCAATTTTCACGGGCTCTTTATATTATTGCACATTTCATGCAAAACAATTTTCCTGATAGAGTTTGCTGTTTAAAGTTTGGAATTTTTTCAAGTACAGACATTTTTTTAAATTAGCAAGAGTTTGAGATATGATTCTGATGGCTCTTCTTTTTTTAATTAAAGGGGTTTAAAAAATTTTTTTTAGTATACTTGACATGCAATGTTACAGTAGCCTCAGGTGTACAACATGTGATTTGATAAGTTTATACATTATTCTGTGCTCACCGCAAGTGTACCTGCCATCTGTCACCATACAACACCATTACAATATCACTGACTATATGGCTTTTACGTCTTTAAAAAGCTATCTGGGGAAGCTTAAGCCAATGACTTCATTTTTCTTCCAAATATTTCCAACCATGATTTCAAGTTAGTTATGGCCAAATCCTACATTTTTAATGTTTATTTTTGAGAGAGAGAGAGAGAGACAGAGACAGAGACAAAGCATGAGCAGGTCAGGGGCAGAGAGAGAGGGAGACACAGAATCAGAAGCAGACTCCAGGCTCTGAGCTTTCAGCACAGAGCCCAATATGGGGCTCGAATCCACGAACCACGAGATCATGACCTGAGCTGAAGTTGGACGCTTAACAGACAGAGCCACCCAGATGCTGCAAATTTACCTTTCAAAGCTATCATCAAAGGACCTTCATTTTATCATCTGAAAAGTGATAATAAGTCGAAAAAGAAGGATGTTCATGGAAAGGAAAGAAGCATCACTCTGGAGATGTGAGGTCTTGCTTACAGGCTTTTGGAAATTACTCCCAAAGTTGTAGGGCAGGTTGTTCTTAAACTATCCACAACAAGAAACATAAACTTGGCTGCACATTACAATCACCTGGAGAGTTTTAAAAAAATCCCAAGGCCCAGGCTGCCCCACACCAATGACTTCAGAGTCTCTGGGGGTGAGATCAGTATTTTTTAAAGCTCCCCAAGGCCTCTTATGTGCAGGTAGGGTTGACAACCACTGGCCTAGAAGGGCTTCTCAGACTTTAATGCCCATAGGAAGCACCTAGGGATCTTGTTAAACTGCAGATTCTGACTCAGGAGCTCTGGGGTAGGGCCTAGGTTGTGCATTTCTAGCAACCTTCCAAGAGATGCTATTGCATTTGGTCCGTGGACCACACTTTGAGAATCAAGGGCCTAGAGGAGTCATTCGCAGTGTGTGGGGTGGTATTTTGCTCCTCCCCACCATGGACATTTGGCAATATTTAGAGACATTTTGGTTATTACAACCAGGAGGAGGGGATGCCACTGGTATCTGGTGGGTAGAGGCCAGGGATGCTGTAAGCATCCTATAGGGCCTGGGACAGCCCACACCCCCAAAGAATTATCCAGCCCAAATGTGAATATTGCTGAGGTTGAGAAATGCTTCTGTGAAAGAAAATGATCCCAAACCTGAGCTGGGACAGCTGTGTGCTCTAGTGTGATGAACAGTCCCTTCTGGGGCATTTGTGATAAAACATATGAATGATTTTCTGATCAACTTTGATTAGATTAATGGCCCCTTCTTGGAAATTAGATTTACCTGCCTCACTAAACTAGCCTTGTAGCAGAGTTTAATGACAACATCTACCTTGTCTAACAATGTTACCTAACCACATTTTTTTCCTATTCCAAGTTTTTGAACTCACTTTTTGAAGCCTCTTTTAGCAACTTTTTGTTTGTTTTATTGAATCATAGTTGACACCAGCGTTACATTAGTTTCAGGTGTACGACATAGTGATTCAGCAAGTCTGTATGATATGCTGTGCTCACAAGTATAGCTACTGTCTTTCACCACGTATTACTATTACAGTACCATTGAATGTGTTCCCTTGTGCTGCACCTTTCGTCTCCATGACTTATACATTCCATAATTGGAAGCCTGTATCTCTCATTCCCCCTTTTTAAAAGCAACTTTGAAATAAAGCGTTCACGTATACTTGCAATCAATTCACCAGAGAAAATGCTTTAAAAGCCTTTGCCTTGCCAGCCTCCAAACTGGTTCCCAGGTGGGACCCTGTCTATATGTTCAACTAATGTTTACTGAACGCCTAGTGTGGAAACATTTTAACGCAGACTGTGCCTTCAGATCCTGGCTCTCCTGCTTCCCAGCTGTGCTACCTTGGGCAAGTGTTCTTTTGAAGTACAGGAAACTAATAGTATGAAGCTTGTAGGGTTGTTGGGAGCATTACTTAATAAAGCATTTAGCAGAGTGCCTCCCATATAGCAAAAACAAAAACAAACAAAAAAAAAAAAAAAACAAGTCCCACAAAAAGCTTATAAGTCAACACATCCCTTCCTCCACCTCTGCCTTCCAAGCAAGATTCAGTCGTTGTCATCTTGGCTTGAAGCTGTTTGTGGTGTTGACAGCTGGTGGAGGTCTAAAGGGCTGGAGTGTAGAATTGAAAGGAGTAAACTGACTCAAAATTATACGAGAAAAAGAAGGGCTGGGGCAACCAGTGGATAGCTGGGTTTTAGGTAAATAATGAGATATTTGGGGTAAGAAGTCTCCAGGGTGAAGGAATCTTGGGCTGATAATGAATCAAGAGACTTTTGGGGTAGTGTTACTATGTGTTTTACAATGTAAATCTTTCTTAGATGAAGATTTGCATTCATTTTTGAGGCCGTTTTTGTAAATCAATTTAGGTTTCTTTTGGATGTGGCTTGGTGGTTAAATGGTCTTAAATGCCTGGCTTAAATTTGGTTACATCATATGTCAGAAAATGTATCAGGCACTGTGGGCACACTAGGGGACAAGTGACAAGTTACCCCCTTCAAGGAATTGAACATCTAGAACAAAAGTAAGACAATAAAATAAATGACAGCTGCTGTGGGTGCTGTTGTGGGTGCTATCCCGTTAAAAGGCCATGGGCTTTCCAGAAAGTGTATTTAAACTGAGACTGCATGAGGGGTGGGAGTGAACCAGCTAATGGGTAGGGGAGGAGAGAAAGACTTGCAAAGAAAATTCTCAGCATGTGTAAAGACCTCGTGTCAGCGTGGCACTTCCATGGACTGGGAGAAGTTCACTAGGGTTAGAGAAGGAATGCCCTGAAGGGGCAGAAATGCAAGATGGGTAAAAATTGGTGAGTGTGAGCCAGTTAATGCAGGCTCCTGGGGTAATAGGGAGCCACTGAAGGATGTTCAGCAGGGCAGTGACATTATCACTTTCGTTTTTGAAAGGTCTTGACTGCAGGGCTCTGGCAACTACAAACAAGTGAGAAAAGGCTTTGAGAAGCGAAGTGCACAGGTCACTTTGACAGCTGTGGGCCATTAATGCTCTAGTTGTTCAGTGAGGTCACCTGTGTGACAGCAACAAGAATGGTGGATGGAGTTTGCATACCTTCTTTCAAGGTGAAGAGAGGGATCAAATATATCAGAACCTCCTACCAATTGTCCAAGGGCTCTCGCCTGAGGATTGAGAAAGGAGGTCCTTCAGTATGCGCAAATGCCCAAGAGCTCCTCAGTAAAGCACTTCAGCTCCAGATATCAGACTTCCATCAAGGGCTTAGGAAAATTCCCATGGGCCACACAAGCATTTCTTAGAGAACTAAATAGGAAACAAATAGCAAGTGACCACAGACTGCTGGGCGGGCAGTGGGAACTCATACTGAGCTCTCACCTGTCGGTTCGCAGTATTTTGTGGGCAAGGAAGAATCTGAACTTAAATAGAGCAGAAATGGACAGTCTCTCCAATCCCATGGCTTAATTTATTGAATAGGGGAAATAAGCCTTGGGAGGGAGACAGATCCACTTCTAACGATTTAACCATTAATACACCCTGCTATAAATGGAACTCAGGAGAGAAGGTAGCGTGGCAGAGGACAAACGAGTGGGCCCCATTAGACAAAATAGGTCAAGCAGGGAGAAAGCCGTCGTGTCTCCTGACAATTACATTGATCAGAGATGACAGGCCTTGTCGGTTTTTAACTGACTGAAAAGGGATAGAGAATAAGGAAGAGGTTTCTTTCTTATTGCTGCCTTTCTTAGGAGATGGCTATTTCAAAGAGGATCCTGAAGAGAAAAGAACTGATAATATTGATCAGTTCTGAGTCTTGCGGTTAAAAATCTTTGTGTGCATATGTGTGTTTTCAGAAACATAAGTTTTTACAGAAAAAAATTCTGTGATTTTCCTAGGGAGTCCTTGTGGCCAGATCACTGTCTTTTATCTGGGATTAGTGAAACCCAAACCCCTAAGGAGGGTGGCCTTGCCAATGCTTTGATTTTTGGTGATACTCTGATTTTTTTTTCTTATTTATTGTCTTCTTTTTTCTTGCTTTCACCCTCAGAAATCAAAAGGAAGAGCAGGAAAACCATCACAATATGGGAACAAGCTGAGGAGAGAGAAGAGCATGCAAATAGGTAAAATTTATCCCTCAAACACTGGATTCTCTTCTGTATTTGTCTTCCCTTAGAGGTTCTGCGTTTTTCTCCCTCCTTCTGTAGCACTTCCTCCCTAATGACCCAAGGAAATGAAGAAAAACCTTTCCTGAGTGCTCAGAGTATGCACTTTGCTTACACGTTGTCTGGTTTCTGAAGGCTTCTTCTGTTAAAAAAAACATCAGGGAAACTGGCTTCACATTTGGAAATAATCTTTCTAATCTTCCCAAAGATAAACAACATTTGGTGTTTTAAATAAATACAAGAAAGTGTGGGTGGTGAGGATCACTGGGGTTGAAAGAAAAACAAATATTGAAATGTTAAGGCTATGTGACTTTGGGCAAACCTCACTTCTCTGGACCTCAGTGTTCTCACTGTTTTTTTTTTTTTAAAGGTGATATTGTAGGCTTCCTCCCAGATGGCTCCCAGTGAGTCTTGCCTTCTGGTATTCATACCCGTGTATAGTCCCCTTCACACCAAATAGGGCTAACTTGGGTAATCAGAAGAACATTACAGAAATTACAGAATGTAACTTCTAAGGCTAGCTCATAAAAGCCACTGCATGTTGTACTTTTGCTCCCTCTTGGATCACTTGCTCTGGGAGAAGCCAGCCACCATATTGTGAGGGCGCGCAAGTAGCCTAGTGGTGAGGTTCACATGGGAAGGCACCAAGGCCTCCTGATAACAGTCAGCACCCATTAACCAGTGGCATGAATGCACTGTCTTGAAAGTGGATCTTTCAGCCTTAGTCAAGGCTTTAGATGACTGTAGTCTCAGCTGATGTCTTGACTGCAACCGCACAAGGGACCCCAGGCTGGAACCACCCAGCTCAGTCACTGCTGAATTCTTGACCCACAGAAACTCTGAGATAATATTTATTATTGTTTTAAGCTGCTGGGTTTGGGGAAATTTGTTACACAGCAATAGGTAAGACAGTTGTTCAACAGCCAAATGATGGAAAGAGCCAAAATGTCCATCAACTGATGAATGGATAAAGAAGATGTGGCATATAGATACAATAGAATCTTACTCGGCTATAAAAAAGGAATGAAATCTTGCCATTTACAATGATGTGGGTGGAACTAGAGAGGATTATGCTAAGTGAAAAAAGCCAGAAAAAGACAAATACCATATGGTTTCACTCATATGTGGGATTTAAGAAACAAGACAAACAAACATGGGAAAAAAGAGAGGCAAACCAAGAAATAAATACTCTCTTAATTATAAGGAACAAACTGATGGCTACCAGAGGGGAGTTGGGAGGGGGATGGGTGAAATAGGTGATGTGGATTAAGGAGGGCACTTGTCGAGATGAGCGCTGGATGTTGTATATAAGTGTTTAATCACTAAATTCTACACCTGAAACTATTACACTGTTCATGAACTGGAATTTAAATAAAAACTTTATATATATATATATATATATATATATATATATATATATATATATATACGTGTGTGTGTATATATATATATATATATACACACACGTATATATATATACGTGTATATATATACACGTATATATATACACACATATATACATATATATACACACGCACATATATATACATATATGTATATATACGCATATATGTATGTGTGTGTATATATGTATATATGTGTGTATATATATGTGTGTGTATATATATATATATATATATATATTTTACAACTGCTGTAAGCCAAGCCCAGCTCTTATATTTTATGTGTCAATAAATAGGTGTTACTGGTAGGAATCATGAAAAAAATGGCATTTATGTCAAAAACCAGTTCCTTAGCCACAGGGTAGGAACATATTGCTTTGGGCATTTCTGAAATGGTGGATAGCCAGACATTAGAGATCTGGCATCCTGAGAACTCATGGATTCAACTTTGCAGGAGCAGGCCAACATAGCTGACTGATCTTGAACCAAAGCTTACAGTGCAACACTTCAGCACTCAGCTGTTAGTACTTTGCATATCACACTAAAAATATAACCCACTTATATTATGTTTATACCCAAAGGTAGAACTAGTTAAAAGAAACTCCAATGGAATGGGACTTACTTGGACTCTCAATGAGTCACTCCAAAGGGTGCGACTGGGATTATTTGGAGGGGACAGCAGCCCTGACAGTTTTTAGAGTGAGGTGGATTGGGATAGAGGTAAAAAGTTGCTGAGTTCATTGTTAAACCCAAGTCACTCTCCAGGCAGGGTAGGGGACATATCTGGAAAACAGGGAGTATAGAGAGGACCTACTGGACTGGGTTGGACTAAGTGACACGGATGGTCCCCTGACCTATTAGAGTATGACTTTACGTATTGCTGGCTAAATACATCACAACACTGACAAGGCACAGCATACTCACTAGTGGGGACCAGAGTGTCTTCAGCCCCTACTAAGCTCAATATGACTATTGTTCTGGACTCCTCTGGCATTCTGGATAACAATATCTCTTCCCTACGTGCTATCCCAAACAGAGGCTGTGGCTCACTATTGGACCACCCTATGAATAAGTGCATATTTATGCTACATGGCTTTTCAAGAATGCTTAGCTATTTCCCACATTTAGGGACTTTCATACCAGCAACCTTGACATTCAACCAAAGGAACACTTTTCTAAGCAAGAAACATTTCAGTTTGGTTTGTCCTGGGAGGAACTGAGAAACATTCTCTAATTCAGTCCTTCTGACCCAAACTGCGTGTTATACTCACCTTAGGATCTTGTGAAACATACCCCTCCCTCAAAGAATTAATTGGTCAGAGGTGGGTCTCAGGCAAGTCCTGGTGATCCGAGTGTGCAGTCTGCACCTACAAACACAGGTCTAGCTGTATCCAGCAATTCACTGCTGCCTGACTCCAAGACTACGATAACTAGAATAAAAACAAAGTGATTCCCACTGAAAGCCCAAGGCTGGACAACTCTGTTGTTCAGAAACTGGCTTCAGTTCTTATGCCACAATATTTGGGAAAAGCTATGCAACTGCCAATCAATCAGCCAAGTAGCTGTGATCCCAGTCCTGTCTTGTATTGGACTTGAAAAATGTTCAAATTTACAACCTCTTTTGTGTTTTCCTTCCAATCCCTAGATATCCATAACAGTATGCTTGAATAAAGAGTATCAAATCCGGCTTTTTTGTCTCTGCATATATTTGAAACATGGCAAGGCCTTCCTGAGAAATATTTCTACAGAGATTAGAAAAATGATTTTTCTTCTTTCTTCCAAATCATTGCATCCAGGGATCTCTTTGTGTATTTCTTACAACTGCATGTGAATCTAGAATTATTTCAAAATAAAAAGTTTAAAAAGAAAACCAGGTGGTAAACTGTATTTGGCCTATGGGCCCTAGTTTGCCAACCCTTGGATTGTAACAGTGTCAGAACTTAATAAACAATTACATAAATTAATGTTGAATCAGTGAGGTTAAGTGACTAGCAGGTATAAGTTGATGCCACTGGCAGAATTCCTCATCTGTTATATTAGGAATGTCCTTCTTAAGTTACACAGCACATTTCACCTCTATGGAGCTTACCCTATCTGCCACATGGAGAGTTAGCATGGGGTAACGGGTTGAGATTCAGACATCCTGGTGTGCCTGGGTGGCTCAGTTGGTTAAGCCTCCAACTTCGGCTCAGGTCATGATTTCACTGTTTGTGGGTTCAAGCCCCATGTTGGGCTCTGTGCGGACAGCTCAGAGCCTGGAGCCTGCTTCAGAATCTGTGTCTCCCTCTCTCTCTCTACTACTCCCCTGCTCGCACTCTCTCTCTCAAAACTAAATTAAAAAAAAAATTAAAAAAAAAAGTCAGACGACCTGGATTTGAATCCTGTGTGCCCCATTGTGTAGTTGTGCCACCTTGGGGGAAGTCACATAACCTGTCTGTGCCTCAGGTTTGTCACCTGTAAAATGGAGCTCTTATGTGTACTAACTCATACAAGAATCACAAGGTAAAATACTTGGCACAGTGACTGACCCTTGGAAGCACTTTTCTAAGCATGAATGACTGTTGCTTCATTGATGCTTTGTGTATCTGAATTTCGGCAAGGACGTTTAACCAAGTTGCTCACTATACGTTTGGATACTAGCTATAAAACTGTGGACCAGATGATAGGTTAGTTAGGGGATTTTGAATGTCCAGACCTAAACAATCTAGATTGATGCCTCTACGTCAGTGGTTCACAAAGTATGGTCCCCAAACCAGCAGCAGCAGCCCTTGGAAACTTGTCAGAAATGCAGATTCTCGTGCCTACCCTAGAGCTGCCGAATCAGAAACACTGGGGGTGTGGCCCAGCCGTCTAAGTTTCAGGAAGCCCTCCACCTGATGCCGATGTGCGAGAAAGTTTGAGAACCACTGCTATAGGGCAATCTGAATGGTTTCTATTGCCACAGTCCACAGGATGCTGTCCTTGGTGCTGCCTCGTCCCCACTCTCCTCAGGATCTCAGTTAAAGATAGGGACAGGCTTGCCTCTGCAGTTGGCACATCAGACATGCGAAACCAGCCTGGAGGAATAGCTGCACTCTGGCTGCTAGAATATGGACCTGAAATGATGTCATTCGTCTGGCAGTGTCAGCCAAAATTCACAAAGTTGTTTTGATTTTTAATAGAGATAGCTTTATTTTTACCTGACCCAAGTTTCTAACTCAAGTTTCTTGGCATTTTAACTCCTTCATGTTCAATGAAGTTGCCAGTGGATGTGGGTATCCAGGCACTGTGTTTCTTGTTAGCACTGTGGCCAGGGCTGCAAGACTGTAGCAGGCTGACCCTGGGTACAAGAGCAAAGTCCCACCTGCCACCTCTTGACATGTCATAATTTGATCACCTCATTAGAAAGGGTGCCGCCCAGGAGGGAAAAGTGAGTCTGAAGTCAGTTGTGAAAGAATGGTGGTGAGATGGTGAGGAGGTTCAGGGGTCATACTATAATGCAGTTGCGTTTCCCATCTGTGCTGGTCTCCAAACACTGTCTCAGCTATTTTGTCTTATCTGGGCCATGATCTCTCCTACCCCTGTACAGGGAGTCCCTGCCAGCCAGGGGCTCTGAAACCAGCTGGGTTGGTGGTATGGCCCATTCCTGGCAATGGAAGCAGGTCTATAATTGGCCCATAATTGAATTGGATTTGGCTCAGAATGACTCCCAGGCTTTCTCCCCTGACAGATAACCAGCAGTAAACTTCATCTGTGATTCTACAGGGAATCCAGTATGCTGTTTCTTGGCTGTTGGTGACAATGAAGAGGTTTCCAGGAGAGTTTACCTTCAGGGTGATGATTTGGGGGTTTCTTAAAGGGAGGTCTTTCCCTGGGGCATTTGTTTGCCACCCGGTCTTCCTGAAATGAAGACATTTCAACACAATTTTCAAATCTGGGATCATGTGTGTGTGTGTGTGTGTGTGTGTGTGTGTGTGTGTGTGTGTGCTGTATGTTTATATGTGTATAAAGGATACAATTTGGGGTGCCTGGCTGGCTCAGTCAGTAGAGCATGTGACTCTTGATTTCAGGGTCATGAGTTCAAGTCCCACACTGGGCATGCAGCCTACTTAAAATAAATAAAATAAAGGATTAAAATACGATTTTCTAAAATTAGGCAGCAATAAAACAGTAAATAGAGATGAAAGTTGAGATAGTACATTTCCTTTAACATATAGCTATAGATAGAAGTGGGTAGATTAATCCTGGCTTTCTTTTTGTGTCAGTGAGAAAAAATCCTCCTGTTCAGTTGTGGCCCATGCATGGGTCTTTGGTGCCTGCTACAGACTATGTCATGATGCTACTTTTCTGATTAAAAGAGGTCACACCCATTTTCTACAGATGCACTTATCTAGGCTTAATTTAATAATTAGTCTTAAAATGAACTTTCTCTGGAAGGAGATGATGATATATTCCACAATCTTCTATGCTGTGTGAAGTTGGAAGTCACATAAGAATGAACTGCAATTTTGGGGCACCTGGGTGGCTCAGTCGGCTAAGTGTCTGACTCTTGATTTTGCTTTAGGTCATGACCTCACAGTTCATGAGTTCGAGCCCCACATCAGGCTCTGTGCTGAGAGTGCGGAGACTGCTTGGGATTCTCTCTCTCTGCCCTGACCCTGCGCATGCTCTCACTCTCACTGTCTCTCTATTTCTATCTCTCATAATAAATAAATAAACTAAAAAAAAATGAACTGCAAATTCAATGCCCTGCCTGTCTTATGGAACTGTTGTGAGCCTCAAAAGACAACACAGAAGTAATTTGGAATTCTTAAAATCAGATGCAAGGGCTTGTTAATATTATTGCTACTATTAGCCTCTCGTTAAAAGATGTGAGTTAGTTTTTGTCTTAAAACTCCAAATAAGCCTCTGTTTCCTCATTGTCTGGCTCATGATACCCCCTTAAGCGGCCGATCACAGTGTCTAAGCTGCCATGTTGTTTGGTGCCTGTGTGTATTAATGACTGCCTACCTGTTTCAGTCTTATTGCAAAGTAGATGTTACTTAATGATCAAGTTAAGTAACATCAGAAAGAGGGAGAGAACACTCCTGGAGAGTAATAATAGGTGTAAGTTGGATATGAATGGGGCATGAGCCAGGACAGGATGTCATAGAGAAGACACCTCTGGATATTCAGATTGACATGGATCTTGTTTTAGTTTCTAGACCAGACTCCAATAGTACATAGTCTGTGCACAGAAGATTACTAAAAAGATGATGCCTCTTTTTGCCATCAAGCCCATTCTAAATGCTCAGTAAAATGGTGTCTCAAATGCATTGTTTCACTTTTCCTTGATAGTAGTGTGGCAGCTTGACCTTCTAAATATTTCTTAAACTGATTGCCTTCAGAGAAAAGTCTGAAATTACAAACCGGATGTATCTGCTACTTAAAAATGGTCAGGGGTGGAAATCCCTTGAAGTCTCCATAACAAAATGAAAGTGCTCAAATGAAATGTTTGTAATGTTGCTGTCGAGACAAGGGCTCTGGATACTGGAGCGACTGCCAGTTTTGAAAAATGGGACCGCAGTGCCTCCTCCAGGAGAATGAGCATACTTACACCTTAGAAAGCTCAAATGATGTAAGGTGGGTGGCAACTGAGAAAGAGATCCTCTCCGATGCTTACAAGTGCTGCAGTGAGCTCATCTTAGTCACAGACAGTTAATGGGGTTTCATTTTCAGTGAGATTTTTCATATTCCCCAGGCAAAAGATGCAGAGCTATTCTTTAGAGATTATTTCATTTAAAAACCAACCAACTGACCCCTGCCTTTGGTAGAAAGGGTCAGAGGATGGAGGGCATAAGCAAGACGTGGAGACCACAAAGGGAATGAACACTTTCTGGATGCTGTTTCATGCCAGGTCACCATCTGAGTCAATTCAGTGTCTTTATGGTTCCCTCTCAAGATAGGTATTACCACTCCTATTTATAGATGTGGCTCACAGTAACCAGGAACTTGCCCAAAGTAACAGAATTACTATGCGATATGGCTGGAAGCGGAGCGCAGATGTACCTACTCTAGTACAGCCAGTGCCTTCAATTAAGTTCCTTCTGATGCTAACATGCTATCATCAGTAATAATAGCTACCACTATGCTGAGGACTGTATACACACTGTGGAGTTCAGTGTTTCTCAGCCTCGGCATTAATGACATTTCCTGTGGGGAGCTGTCCTATGCACTGTGACAAATTCAGTGGCATCACTGGCCTCTACCCACTAGATGCCAACAGTATCTACCCTGAGGGGTGACAACCAAAAATTTCTCCAAACATTGCTAAATATCCCGTAGGGTAGGGAGCAAAATCGCCCCTCTGAGCTAGGTATGTTTGTCATTTTTCAGAAAAAGAAACAGAGCAATTATGCCAAATCACAGACCAAGGGAATTGCAAAGCCAGGGCATGAACCTACACCTGAATCACCTCTAAAGTGTACACCCTTCCACCTTCTTTCAGTAGAATATCTATTTTCCAGCGTCCTGTCTAGAATCTTCATCACCTATATTCAAAGGCTGTGTCTCGTCTCGTCCTTCCTGCTGTAGCCATTATGTGCTAATGTCGCCTCTCACATCCTAACCTGACTGGACTGGGAGTGCCTGGAGGGGCACCTTCCTGTATCGCCTGCCTCTAACATAGTGCCCAGTATGTAGTAGGTGTGCAGATGTTCACTAACTCACTGAGTAAATTATTCCAGTGCTTTAATCCTTCGCATTCAAATCCAGTTGATGCTATTACCTTGCATTATGAAGAAAAAGGTTCATTCACCTGAATCAAATTCCAGGTAGCTCATGTACAAAATGATTAGAAGATGAAAAATAATGGAGTCTGAATAAATGGATGTGTGAACACTCAGAATTTAAGAAACCTGTTTGGTAAGTTCACAGGAATTAATCACTGCATCTGAACCTCAAAGGCAGTCGTGATACCTGTCATCTGTGTCCAAAATTGAGGGTGAAGCAAGAGCTAGGCAGTGCAACATGTGTATTACTTGTTAAGGATTAGGCCGTGCCTCCTACGTGTCAGGGCAGGTCTTCTGGGATGGCAGGAAGTGCCACTGTCCTTTCTACAGAAGGCATCCAATGACTTTTGGGCAAGAGGACATGCTTGCTTTCTGCTATTTTTCCAGCAGTCGAGATGAATTATTCTGAGCACCCTTTCTGCCACCTGCCTGGACAAAAGCAACTCCAATCTGTCGACTGCTTAATAGAAATCTCCCTCAGTGAGAAGCTAGTTAACCGAGCCCGCCTGGGATTAAAGCAGCGACCACCTCGCCATCTGCATAAAGCCCTAAACCGGAGAGTGTGGAATGATCCACAGGGAGCGGTGGCAAGGGACTATGAGTTCAATGTGCAAGTCTTGATTCACTCCTCATGATTCCTTCTCCTTCTCAAATGCCACAATGTGTGGAGGGAGTTAAAATGAGCAGTGTTGTCACGATGCAGCCAAGCCCAATTAGACAGCCTGGAATTCATTTCCCCAGTTTTCTGTGTGGGCTGCACACAGCATGAGAGGGAACGAGAGAAAAGATTTCACGGGTAGGAGCCGGCTGCCTCATGATGACACGGAGATGCCTGCCAAGCCCTCTCTCATCTCCGTGGCAAAGGCGTCCTCTGCAGAGGCCTCATGCTCCTTCTTCTGGTGCAGCTTTGTCAGCACTGAGCCCTGTCCACATTGTCCCCAGCCGCTATCAACTGCTCGTCCACCCCCTTCTTTCCTTCCTTCCCTTCTCTTCCTTTGCCTTTCTTTCAGTCCTTTTCTCTGTTATGCTCTCTCTGATATTTACCCTTCCTCTTTTTCAAGACCTTTAAAAAGAGCCAATTATTTGTGCTTCATGCATTGTTCTCCCCATTCAACTGAACCCATCTAGACACTGATTCGTGTTGGAGTCTACAACACTGATATCCTCAGCACCAAGCACATGCTTGATGCTTAATGAATGCACACATGAAGGAAGTAAGGAATTAGCAAATGAAAGAATGAATGAACAAACCAACATGTCACAATTATAGCGTCACCTCTTTGTGAAGGTGACAGTTTCTGCAGTCTCTTTAGCCTTTGCTTGTTTTACTCCAAACTAACACAGTGAAAGATTTGCAAAGCCTGGAAGATAGGACTAAGAACATTTTAAAACAATGCAGTGGGTGATAGTGATTAGAAGGAGTGGCTGTGAGTATGGCAGATAACAGTTTACATCTCACCTCTGTGACTTACAACCAGGGTTACCCTGGTCAAATTTGTAAAGTCTCTTAGCCTTCTTTCCCCCATAAGGGAACAGGCATGATAGTATATACCCCATGTAGTCAGCACGAGGAGTGAATGAAATATGTGAAGCATAAGACATGCCATTGGGCATCTCCTGAACACATACTAAATGGTAGTGCTAACAATGACAATACAAATGATGACATTGATGTTGGTGCTGACGATTGCAAATGCTTAACATTAATATTTTAAAAGACTTGATGAACTGCTAAGATAACCTACTGCTTTCTGATACATTTGAGATAAAAACCTACAAAAAGTAGTTGTGTTTAAGGCCCGATATTATAACTCAGGGATATTCCATATATACCATATATCATAAATATATTTAGTGTAGCAGCTGACAAAATAATCCTACTTAAGAGGGTTTTATCCCTAAGTCTCTGATTAATGTAAAGAGATTATAAATATTAGGCAATTAATTATTTTTATTAATGTTTTAATTTCTTTAAAATACAATGCACTGATTGTTCGAAAGGTAAGTTTGCAAAAAGTTGGTCCTGGCATCAACCTTTAAACTAGGTAAATCAGGGTTATTACTCTCAGCACTCCTAACATTTGGGACTAGATAATTCTTTGTTTTGTAGGGGGAGGGCTGTCCTTGACCTTATGGGACATTTCCTAGCATCCCTGGGGTCTTCCCACTAGATGACAGTACCAGCCATACCTCCCTCCAGTTGTGGCAACTCAAGCTGTCTGCAGACCCTGCTGCCCTGCACCAGTCCCCAAACTACTGAGACCGGGTAATGAGTTCCATTGTGTTGCAAACAGGGCAAGTGGTGTCAGTTGTAACTGTCCTTTATCCCATGGAAATCTACATGCCAGTGTCCAGGGTTCTACAGATCTGGGTCCTGAGTCACCTCCATCTTCTACCAAGCTGGCTGGAGCATTTGTGCTTCTTGGGTCTCAGGTCTAGTCCCTGAACACTCTATCGCCAGTTCCAACTCCCTCCCACCAGCTCACCTGCTCAGCCCTCCAGATCTCTGTTTTAATAGAAACCATCCAGGGGTGCCTGGGTGGCTCAGTCGGCTAAGCGTCCGACTTCAGCTCAGGTCACGATCTTGCAGTTCGTGGGTTTGAGCCCCGCGTCGGGCTCTGTGCTGACAGCTCAGAGCCTGGAGCCTGTTTCAGATTCTGTGTCTCCCTCCCTCTCTGACCCTCCCCCGTTCATGCTCTATCTCTCTGTGTCTCAAAAATAAATAAACGTTAAAAAAATTTTATATAAAAAAAAATAGAAACCGTCCAGATAGCTTCTGTGTGTTTGCTGTGGAGAGGCTCTTAAAGCAACTGCCACAATCAGCTCAAAGGCTCCTTACTTTCACCCTCAAGAGCACTTTACACCCGCACAGGTTGTACCAGGGCCTAGAACAATAGCTCTGCTGGTCAGGAAAACAAATGAATAAAACCTTGAGGCAGTTCAGAACCATGGCAAAACTCATCTTTATCCTAACCAAGTGGGGAGAAAAAAAAGAGCATCACAAATCAAAAGAAATATGACTTCACTGGGGAGTGAAAAATCTCAGGATAAAGCCATTTTCTTAAAAAAAAAAAAGTGATAGAGCTTCTGTAACTGAGTTGAAGTGGGGAACATTTTAAAATTGAAGACAAAAATTTCTGGCAAACAACAGAAAAGATATTTGGAGAAGTCTTTTTTCTTTTTTTAAATTTAGTTATCTGGAAAACAATAAACCAATCCTTTGTCTTCTGGAAAAGGGAAAATGTTATGAATCATGATAAGCCAAACAGTGTGAGAAATAAATCATCATTCGGAAGGCCACAAAGCAACATAAAGAATGCTCTTCCAAGAAAATGTAGAGTGGAAAAAGTAAAAGGAGAACCAGTTGTATTGTATTGTATCCAATATGTAAACTCAGAGGAAAAGACTGGAAGGGTAGCTATCCAAATGAGTCTTATGGTAAAAATGGTGATCTTATGAGTGATTATTTTTTATTTCCCACCTTCTATTTTGTTGTTATGGTATCTATACAAATTTATTTTTAACACTTACAATTACATCTTACTATTTGAAAGGAAGGATATTTCCATTTACATATCAGTTTAATCATCTGCCATGATTGATATTAATTAAGTTTAAGAGAATAAAGGGCATATTTCCCAAATATGGAACTGCTAATATTGATTTGATTGGTTGCTAAGTGATTTAAGATCTTCTTTAATGTGTTTACAACTATAAATTTCCCTCTAAGCACTGCTTTTCCTGCATCCCACAAGTTTGGTTTATTGTATTTTTTGTTTGTTTTTCTCCAAGTATTTTCTAATTTCCCTTGTGATTTCTTCTTTGACTCATTGGTTATTCAGGAGTGCTTATTTAAGTTCCACACATATGAATTTCCCAAACTTCTTCTGTTACCAATTTCTAATTTCATCCCATTTCTAATTTCAACATACTTGACACGATTTCAATCCTTTTAAACTTATTGAGACTTGCTTTATGGCCTAACCTGTGGCCAGTCCTAGACAATGTGCCATGTGCACTGGAGAAGGATGTATTTTTCTGTTGTTGGGTGGGAGTGTTCTATAGATGTCAATTAGATCTAGTTGGTTATAGTATCATTCAAGTCTTCTATTTCTGCTGTTTGGAGGTAGGGCCTTTGAAAGGTGAGTAGGTCATGAGGGCAGTGGAGCCCTCTTGAATGAGATTAGTGCCTTTATAAAAGAGACCCCAGAGAGCTCCCTGATCCCTTCCACTATGCAAGGATACAGTGAGAAAATAGCCATCTATAAACCAGGAAGCAGGGTCTCACCCGACAATGAATCTGTCGGCATCTCAATCTTACACTTCCCCACCTCCAGAGCTCTGAAAAATAAATCCCTGTTTATGAGCCCCCCCCCCCCAGTCTATGGTATTCTGTTACAGCAGCCCCAGAAGACTAAAACAATTTCCTTGTGATTTTTGTCTCTTTCTTCCATCCATTGTTGAAAATAGGGTCTTGGTCTCCTTTTATTATTGTTGAATTGTCCATTTCTCCCTTCAATTTTGTCAGTTTTTGTGCCATGTATTTTGGGGGTCTAGTGCTAAATGTACTCTTCATCAAATGTCTGGATACGTCAATTTGCCCTCCTGCCAGCAGTCTCAAAATTAGCCCCTGAATCAGCATGAACAACGGTGATGCATAATACTTAACATTTAAGAGCAATGAACACCTTATGCTCTCTTCTAGCAGAAATGGCATCTCATAAATATGTCTTATCTGGACCTAGATAGTCTTAGAAAAGTAAAACCAAATAACCCTTGATAATTAAATGATTCTCTTCTGGTTTTACAAGGTTTTCTCCCCTTTGAAGACTATGAACTAAAACTGATGTCTTCCTTCATTTTTCGGTTTCCAAGAGGAATAATGTTATAATCTGAATTAAAGTCAAATTTCTGAGCCCTTAAGTGATCATGGTCAACACTGTTACTTTCAGACCTTGGAAGGAAGGCTAGTCTTACTTTTAAGTAGTAATCTCCCTGATAATAAAAGGACGTGGGAAGTTTACAAGAACGCATTTCTAGGGACCCGCAGACTTGCTATGGTCAGAGCACTTGTGACATTCTACAGACATGCCTTGTGTGTGCATGATCTATCAGGTGCCCCCTAGCCTTTGAGAAGCTATAAACAAGAAAACCAATACATCACTTTGGTAACTATTGTGACCACATAAACAGAAGATGCCAGGGGTGGGACAGAGTGCTGGAAGAAGGCACATCTCCTCTATCAGGCATCATAATAGTTCTTTTCACATACACAAAATCCAGAAGCAAGGCTGGTTGACTGATGTGGGGTATGGGATTGAGGCTAACTTGAGACCATGGTGGTGTATATGGCTACGTAGGCATTGCAGATCATTTGAACTCACTCTCACAGCCCTACCACAGTGTTTCTCAGAGTATGGTCCAGTGCCCACTGGTTGACCTCAGAAGTCTTCCTGATGCAAAAGCACAAGTACTTTCCTCAGTCCTTAACAGCAAATGGGGATTTGGCCCTTAGATTTTCACTTATATGCATGTCCAAAAGCTATTAAGTGGGTTATTAAGAATCACTAAAATGTTGCCTCTTTCTGAAACCCTGGTTTAGTACCTAATCATGAAGTCTGCTGCCACACAACATGTGGCCATGCTGCACTGTCCAACACAGAGAAGAATTCCTGCAGCTTTTTCAGAAGGACAGTTTCTTTCTAGTGCTTCATCGGTCCCAGGACTTTCAATTGCTGCCCTTTGTGTTCATTAACATAATTGTAGACCTAAGGCTTTACCTTTATTAATCATTTTTATTTGATATTTATTTTGTTCCTCTCCAATTCTTTGTTATCACTGAGTTCTTTTATTGCTGGAAAAAGAGAAGAGATGGTATGGGCTGGTTGTGGGATCTTATTTTGCTCTGCTCCAGAAGTTTAAGAATATTGCCCTAGAGGAACTGTTTGCTTTCACTAGACTTATCTATTAATGGTGTTCTGGGCATTCCATATGTCCAGAGGCTAATTCTAAGCCTCTGTTAAACTATTCCATTTTCAGCACCTCCTTCAAATTGTCCCTGACCCAAAATCATCATGAGTTCTCCCTCTCATAAATCATAACATAATTGCCTACTTAGGGGGTCATAAACAGCTGTTGGATATCTTGAATCACTGAACTGTTGTCTAATTCTTTAATTGCTGCCTTTTACCTTTTAGAGTATTTTATTTTATCTTTCCACCAAGACTGAAGTATCCTGAGAGCAGGGGACAAAGGTTGCTATCTATATATCTTAGCACAGAATGAAGAAAAATGGCCATGGTACAGAGGTTCTTTACTGAGCATCTGTGGTCTGATATGAGGATTGAGAGGGAGCAGAAATGGACACAGAGTGTTGGACACTAGCCCTAAGCCATCCTCCAGGTGGTGGCTTCTGACTATGGACATGGGCGATTCCTGATCAAGCAGCAAACAACAAGCATGGGAGTATTGGAGGGCTCTTGGTTTTCAGACATTGCCGCTAGTCCTGTCTCTTCCTCTGGCTCCTGGGCTTGCTTAAATTACCATCTGGCCACCTTAACTCACAGCCAGGAGAATCTTGAGAGTACGTGACTGAACACCCTACCCTGCCCCGTGCCCCATGACTATACCAACCTGGATTGGGGTCCCATTTGGGACAGTACTGTGTCTCTTGGTCTTGACTCAGTACATACTGTCCCTGTGTTGCCTGGCTCTGGTTCCTGATTGGGTCCAGGCCCTAAGTCCTTTGCCAAAAGCCATTCCTGGTCCTCAACTGGCTAGTTACTGGCCTTTCTGGTTCCTATCCTGTAATGTTTTTAACCAATTTCTGTGAAAAATTGTAGCCATGGCATAGGACATGGAAAGAATCTGAAATCCTACTTAAAAGGAGGCATTGATCTCAGCTGGAAGGAGATGCCGGTCTATCTTACATGTCTAAAATATTGTAATAGTTATAACCTGGACTTTGAGCCTTGAGTCTCGTGGTGTTCACAGTGTTTGATGCTATGGACTTATTCACTCAAACTTCAAACAACAATCTGTTTGATCGAATCATTGAATTGGACATGGTGAGGATAGGTAACAAAATGGTAGCCCAAGAAGGAGGAAATCAATCCAACCAGTGAGGGGCTAAATTATGGCTGGTCCAGGATATTTACTCCTTATAAGTCCACTGAATCAATCAGTATTAAAAATAAAATGCTCTCCCTCTGTGACCACAAACCATGACCATGGAAGTCTCAAAATCTGACGTATTTGCAGGAGAAGAATTGATAAGTCAAAAGCAAACCAACGTAATACCTCTCCTACAAGAAATAAAGATCATTCCTTGGCAATGTCCTCATTTAGAATTCAGATCAATTATTCTGACAATGTAGGTTCTCACATTCTTGTAAGAATAAGGAAAAATAGGCCTCTCTGAGTGGTTTTGCATTATTGGAATTGCTTCGTGAGAGAATAATCATTAAAGTCTTCTCTAGGAAAAATGAAGTAACAAAAATTTGTCCTGGATGTTTGGGTAACTTTTTGATATTTTATTGAGTTGATATTGTTCCCCATTACAGTACCCACAGATGCAAGGCTGCAAAATCATTGCCAGATAATAGTATAAGATCCTTTCTGAGCTAATTTTATTTTATGTTATTTTTATTTCTAATTTTTTTAATATTTATTTATTTTTGATAGAGAGAGAGAGTGCAAGTGGGGGAGGGTCAGAGAGAGAGGGAGACACAGAATCCGAAGCAGGCTCCAGGCCCTGAGCTGTCAGCACAGAGCCTGGCGTGGGGCTCAAACTCATGAACCATGCGATCACGACCTGAGCCGAAGTTGGACACTCAACTGACTCAGCCACCCAGGCGCCCCTTCTCTGAGCTAATTTTAAAACAGCATTCCTTTGAATCTTCGAAACCAGGTTCTTCTGAAACTGTAACTGGGGTTAAATTTAGGTCTACATGGATTTCATAAAACCAAACCCTTTAAAGTTTACATTAAAGATTCATGTATGTAACTGGCCTTGGTTGGATGATGATGATGATAAATATTACAAAACATTAGTTTCCCTTCCCCGGGCTTTCTTACAAGAAGGTCCTGCAGCTTTGTCCCAAGCATATTGGAGTATTTCATCTCCGCCTGGCTATATAAGCAGGACTGAGTGTAATGATGTTCGCCATCAACTTGTGTCATTCTGTCATAAATAATGACAAGTGTGTGTAGCCACACTTTGGGTCAAATCTGCTCATGTAACTTTGTTCCCAACCAGGTTCCTGGGATTCATTCTAGAGTCATAGAGTCCACTGTATTTGATTTTTACTCCTTTGTTCTTTTATGTAAGCATGCTGAAAACACTAGATACTGTTCTTTTATTTTAACTCAAAACAACTCCTCCTTCTCTGTACTATAAAGTAATCGTTTCCCCAGAACTAACTTGCAAATGTCATTGTAAGTCAGCATAAACATGACACAAGTAACATTGCCATTACACATGGGATTACCCCAGAGAACATTCTGTCCTCTGTTATGTCTACAGGAGAAGACACAGCAGGGCCCCAGTGCTGTGTCTGTACCTACATGGTCAGAGGACCTCACCCTGACACCCACAGGGAGTATGCCATCCTTCATAAGGTGCAGTGGGAGGAAGAGGTGAGGCAGGATAACAAGTAAGTGACAGCACTAACTTTGAAGTCACATCTCTTCTTTAGGGTGCATGAAAGATGGGGAAAATCAGTCTTTCTAGAAGATCCATCTCAAGAATGAGGGCAGTAAGTGGGTATCAATAAGGCTCAACAGAAACAATGGATATGATGCTCTTCACACAGTAAATGGCACATGGTATGTGATTAATAAATGTTTCTAGTGCTCAGGACATGATAGCTGCTCAGTAAATATTGGTTCAATAAATGAGTGACTTGATGAACAAACAAACGAATGAATGGGCAGTCAGCCAGAAAAATACCTGTTTTATCATACCTGAAACTAATACAACATGGTATATTAATTATACTTGAATTAGAAAAAATAAAATAAAAATAAATTTCTCTGTAGAAGTAAAAAAAAATACCTGTTTTATGTTATCAATATAGATTCCTCTCTTCTAAACTTAAACTTCTGCTTAAGGAATGGAACAAACTGTGCACGGCAGGATTCAGTAATGTTAGACAAAGTAGATTTGCTCTCAGGCTTTCACAGGAGAGTTGGAAAGGAAGGCCAGGCGAGTTCCATACGCCCCCTGGTGGCAGAATTCGCAGGCGGGTCCGCATGTGTCGGGTCTGCAGATGGAGGGCAGGGCAGAGCCCTCACCAAAGGGTCATCATTGAGCAGATCCAGTTAAAATGAAAATAAGGTCACAGGCCCTGACTGCACTGCCTCTTCGGGAGGATGGCAGGTACAGTTTTGCGCCTACCCTTCCCTCATGCACATTTTGAGTCATCACTGGGTCCTCTTGGTCTGCTTTGCACACATCTGGGTTACTGGTTTCAAGGCCTAAACTGGTCCCTGCCCCCTTTACACTTCCAGACCTCCTCAGCACCTTGCTCTTCTTATCCCCTCCTCAGGACTTGCTCATCACTCTTTGTGGCATCTAGGTGGGGAAACTGAGGCATGGAATGAGGGAGGGCTCCCTGGACCCCACAATCAAAAGCTCCTCAAGGCCTCCTCCCAAGCATCTCCCCTCCCCCAACCTTGTCCTCCCCCAACTAAGAAAGGGGTTGGCAGGCAGACATCCTCAATGGCCACAAAGCTTTGCTTTCCCAGAAAACCTCTGCACGATAAAAACCACTCTAAACTGAAGGACCTGGCGCTTAATCAATGCTTCTGGAATTCCAGACTCCTGTGGAAAACTTCCTTCATCCATTTTACAGTGGTCTTTTTAAGAGGAAGGAAATAATTTTTCACTCACCTTCTTTCAACTACTGCTCAGCTTTGGGGACATACTTCAGTTCACTTTTAATATTCTGGATCTCTGATAGGTTGACCGCAGGTCCTGGAAATTTCTTCACTCCTGGAATTGGCTTCTTCTCCTCATCTGAGGTGGGAGGAGCACCCTGAAGAGAAAAAAGAGAAAGAGATCAGCTCACTGAAAAAGGCATTTGGTCTCTCTGTCAAAGGATAATTCTAGCCGCATTCCTGTGCTGTTGAGACACCCTCAGAGTCCCAAGAAGATCTCCTGAAGTCTGTGGAGGAATATAGAATAAAGTTGGAAGAAGAAAACAAGTAACTTCCACATGACTTAGAAAACACAAGAGTACTGTTCAATGTCTGATAACTAACAAAAATTATGACTAGTTAGGATTTGTGTTTCCAAGAGAAGCACCTTACGAGATCAAATTTAATTTCGTATCTTAGGATCCTAATATGCCTGAACAGCAGAGATTTGTAGAATGTTTGTGCATGGTTGGCTCTAGCAATGACTTTGTCCAGGAGTTTAACATTTTTTTTGTTTGGGGTGCAGTAGCTGTCAGCCTTTGTTCCAACAACGTCTCCTAGAAGCATAAACAAACTGACACTGACATAAGCAAACCTTCTTGAATGTGGGTGGGACAGTATGGGGCAAGAGGAGGCCCACTTCTCTCTTCCTGCTTTGGGAACTATTTTAAATTCCTTATTATTTAATGTTTTTATATTGTTGCAGCTTTAAGGCAGGACCACATTCTATACTTTTCTTTGTGGCTCCTCCAGAGCCTGGTATAGATGACATGCTTGCCGATTTTTGTTTGTTTCGTTAATCCCAAGAATGTACCATAATGACAAATACATGCCTCTGTGTACATACACCAAACATACATATTAACAGTGACTAAAACAATAAGATCAGTTGCTGTGTGTGGCTCCTAGAACTCCAAAGTCATTACTGCAGAAGAAATTGCTTGTTAGCTAGACGCCTATGCTAGACATGGGGAACATATTCTCCAGCCCTGGAAGGAAGGTGTTGGAGGAACATTTGATCACTGTGGCAGCCATGAGAGCACGCCTGTCGGATCAGCTTTCTGCCAGGAGGGTAATTCAATAACAGTCCCAGCTGCCTCACCCTGCAACCCACCTGCCGCACCACGCTGAAGTCACACTTCCCACGGCTGCTCGTGGCCAATGACTGAGTGCCACAGGATCCTAAGGCCAGCCCATTCCTGGGAGACAAGACTCTTGAGGAGCAACTGCGGCTATAGAATTGTCCTTAGAACAGCAGTGAGATCTAAGAGGTTTCACTTCAATTCTCTGTCCCACTCTTCTTCACCCACATCATGGTCTAACCACCTTCCCATTTTTCCTTACAAATGGTTTCCCCAGTAAATATTTTCCACATCTCAGCCCACCGTTGTCTGCTCCTTGGAGGACCCACTGTTACATGGTCACAATGTGGGACTGGCAGGGCTTCATCTGCTCAGCCAACAACTGAATGAATGATACAGTTCTAGGGAAAAGGAGTAAAAAAATGCACATTTGCCTCTGGTTCGAGCCCTAAGCCCATACTTGTTGCCAACCTAATCAGGCAGCGATGTGACTTGGGTAAAAGCTAATGCTGTTCTTTGCCCCCATCTGGCTCCTACATCTAGTTCTCAAATTGTCTAGAACCTAAAGGGAAAGGGAAGAGACTGTTCAAGATTCCCAACCTCAAACCAATTATTTTGTAGGCATATCCTTTATAGAATTGCCTATTTGAGGGGTAAGTACAAATATAAAACATTGTACATCTACTGTTCTTCTATGAAGGGCTGATAGTTTTTTCCTATAGTCATTTTCTTTGAACCTTGGCACAGTACTGATGAAATAGCTAAGATGGAACCCACACAAAATGATAAAGTAATTCAGTGTAGACTGTGCCTGTTGTAAATATCTGGCAAATAGTGTTTCCTCAGGCTGATGTACACAGTCATAGAATCAGCTTCCTTTTGTCATGCACACACATTCACCATTTATAAATGGCGATTTAGAAGCAATAATCAAAACTATTAAACATCCACCTGGAGGACCATGTATTCCAAAATGTTCTTTCCTAGACTTTTGGAAAGAGATTTTAAACAAGGCTATAAAATGGGGTTTTTTAATATGTGCAGCAGTGAAATGAAAAATGTTTCCTCACTTATGAATGTTCTGATGATGGTTAGGTGGGTAGATCTTAATAAAGAAGCATGAAGAAGAAAAATGTTTCCAATTCTTTCTGTTAAGTTCCTGGGTATGTCACCTTCACTGTGTTTGTAATATCAAAATGCGCTCTGTTGGCACATTTAATATGTAAAGCCAATGTGTATAGTTATGTCTATGTGCAAAGACTTATGTGAACATACACAGAAAAAAGGATGATAATATTTAATATTAGTCACTTTCAAGTTATTAAAACCTCAGTGCACTGTGTTTTTTTAATAAGGTAAGACTTTCAGCACTTGATTTGGTATGGTCACATATAATAGAAATTATAAGTGGATATATTCAATAAGTAGATATGACATTGACTCAGGAAGGGGTTAATGGTGGTACATATTCTTAACTGAATCTTCTCTCATCTTTTAAAAAATTGGGAATCGATTCCATTTCTTCTATAAATTTGTTGTAAGAATTATAATAAATAAAGACATGAACAAGCAAGGTTCCAGATGGCTCCATCTGGCTAATATGTGGTACTTTTTTTTCTTTTGTACGTAGATATTTGAACTGAGAAGGGACATGAAAGATATTCTTTTATTGAGATAAAGAGAGCTTGAGAGAAGGTTTATCAGCCCCTGCACCTTTACCAGTGTCAGGAATGGCTGTTGTCAAGAGAAATGTTCCCCTGGGGTGGGGGGGGCGGTTATAGAGTATTTGTAAAATTTGGCAAAATGGTGAACCATTTTCCAGCTATCTTGCCTTCATTTCCCTCTTTACTACCACTCTGTTGAGTTTTCCCCTAACCTCATCTCTGTGGGGCAATACAGTCTGATGTGCTCATTCATGCTTAGACACTGAGGACTTAGTAATAACAGCAAACACAATGCTAGCTATTCTAAGTTACATATGCTAACTCATTTAATCCTCACACCAACCCTATACATTTGATATTACTATTATCCCTGTTTTATAGTTGAGGAAACTGAGGCCTAAGGCAGGGAGGGAAGGAGTAAGAAAATTGCCCATAGTCTCATGGCTAGGAAGTGTGAGACCAGAATTAAGTAGTGTGTTTGCATCTTGTAAAGGGACAAGGTGGAGAGGGAAATAATTAACAGAAAGTACCAACATGCTATTTTCTGGCTTAATAATGATGGAATTACAGTCAAAAGAGAGATTTGGGAAGCAGAGTGGAGCCTTGTCAGTACCCTTCAAATCGCTTTAAACAAGCAGCTGCCTTGTCTTATCCAAAAGATTGGCCTTATTTATTAGGATTTGGCTGCAAGGCCTCTGTGTCAGGCACATGCCAAACTCTGGCTGGGCTGGGCAGACGGAGGGTGTACTCCAGCTCTGTGAGCAAAGCAAAGGGCTCCCAGAGACCATAGGTGGGCTGGAGACCCAGCCAGCACTCACAGGCCTTGTCAGAGGGCCAAAGGCTGGTCCTGGCTTCCTACTGGGATACAACCTCTTCACGCATGAGATGGGGGAGCTACTGGCTGTGACAGAGGTGGCCTGTTGTGTTCAGGGATGGTATGTTATGATCTCCATTTTATACAGTGCTTATCTTAATGCAAGGCTAGGCAACAAATCCCAAAACTAGGTAAGTAAGCATTTCCAGGTTTGCAAATTAGGTAATTTTTTTAAAGTGTGGTTGTATGAGTTATTTATTTATTTATCTATTTATCTGTGTATTTATTTATTTATTTATTTATTTATTTATTTATTTATTTATTAAGAGAGAGAGAACACATGTGTATGCACAGGGCAGTTAGAGAATCCCAAGCAGGCTCCATGCTGTCAGCGTGGAGCATAACTCGGGATTCCATCCCATGAACCATGAGATCGTGACCTGAGCTGAAATCAAGAGTGGGACACTCAACCAACTGAACCACCAGGCACCCCTGTATAGGTTATTTTTAATTCAGATTCCATTTTTGCCTTCAAACTATACGACAAAAGGTGGCAAACCAACAAAATCCTACTTAACTCACCTTGTAGCCAAGCCAAGCTGCCTAACTGCTCCCCTTGCAATGTTGTTTCCATGAGAAACTTACTCTAAGGTCCAGCCCAGGCCTTGAGTCATCAGATCCTCCCCCTACCTAAGATCCCACAAGTCCTGAGAGCTCATTTCTGCTCATACAGTAATGGAATACCATTCTCAGCTCCACCCTCCCAGCCCATGAGCTGGGATATAGCCCATGAGAAAGATATACCTCAGTTCCAGAAACACTTCTGGGGTCTCTGGATCTCTGTGGATACCTCACTCCCTCCATCCTGTGAAGAATATTGATTAGCCATTTGTAAATGTGGCTGGTCATAAAGTAAGTGTTCACAAACAGGCTGCATCAGTTCTTGTCTATTTTAGAATGTACTGGAACCATCAGACTGGGGACAAGAGTGAGAGCACAATGTTTTCCCAACCCCCTAACTGGGACACTTGTGAGGAGGAAAGTACCAGTTGTACAGAGAACTGAAGGTCATCTGTACCATAGGGGAAGATGAGATGCAAACCTCCAAAACCACTGTTACATACATCAGTTTAGTGAGGAAAAGGGTCAAGCCACCTTCTGAATGACTGCCATGGTAGTGACAGACACGGTTTAGGGAAACAGAGGAAGAAAACCTAATTACAGATACATGCAAGTGTGGGAAGAGTTCCACTGCCCTCTCTTCAACCTCTCCATGCCTTTTTCTTACAATATGCAAAACAATAGGCCTAGGAGTCCTTCAGGAAAATTGGATAATTAGATCAAATGATGAACAATCATTTATTGAATGGTTGGTAGGCTGTGCTGTGTCCATTATGTCACCGACTCCTCTCAGCAACCCTCTGAGGAAAAGAGTGGATCGTATTTGGCAGACATAGGCTCAGAAATACTTGACCAAAGTCCCAGAGGGAGAGCCCATGATTATGAGTTAACTGGATAGCCAAGTCAGTAGCATCAGAGTTTGAGATTATGTACCATAAGAACAGGGTAGTGCTGGGTTTTTTTCAACTTGTAGTTCAAACTTTTTATTCATCAAAGGTGACCTAGTGGCTGAAATTCCAGAACTTGGTGATATCACTCAAATACTCCCATCTCCTTCTTTGAAAACTTACCTTTCTAATGATAGGAGGCTGGAACTACTAACTCGGGACCATATCAGGAATTATTTACGGGGGGCGGGGGGAGGGGGAGGAGAAAGGTTAGATGAGGGACAAGCAAAGTTTTATTAGGAAACTTTGAAATGGTGATAGGTGTTCTTTGGGGGCAAATACCAAAAAGGTCACCTACAAAAGTTCAAAAATAAGTCTTTTTAGAAAGATAAAATACAGTTGGCTATGCCCTATGGCTTTGTTGAATTCCACTTTCCTTGTCTTCTGCTAATGACATGCTCCAAAACCTGCATTTTTTTTTTCAGAATTAGACCTTCCAAATTTCATCAGAAAAGTCACAGTTGGAGAAGAAATACAGACCTTGAGGAAGGCACCCTTCTCTATTTAATGCACTTGTTATGAATTTTAGCCTTCATTTCAGCCAAGTCGGCATCTGAATTCAGAGGAAAGGTAAAGAATTAGAGGGAGGAAAAAAAGATGGAAATTGATAGACTCCCTTGCAAAGTCCTCTTTTCAAAGGAAATACACAGAGATTGGGGCTTTTTGTTTGAATCACAAGTAATTTAATGTGCTTATTACCTATGCTCCCACTGGGGTTTGTCACTCATCAGAAGCTGTACTAAATACATCTTGCTCGGTTCAGAATAAGTTCCAAGTGAGACCTTACCGAGCTAGTGACTGTTGCCAGACCAAAAGCATGTGAGAGGCTATGCTCCCCCCACCACACACACACACACACACACACACACACACACTATCAACAAACAACATGTTAAACTCAGCATCTTCAAGTAACTGTGCCAAGCCCTTAAAGGGCTAAAGAGAAGTAAGGAGCAGTGTGTTCCATGGCTAAGTGAGCAAGAGGCTCAAAGAAATGTATGTACTTTGTGATGACTCCTTGACCCACATCCATTCATGCCTCCCTTGTCCTGGAGAGCTGACACTCGCCTTGCCTTTGCCCCACTCTAGTCAGGAGTCTGGAGGAGAAAGACAGGGCTGAGCTCTGCCACTAAGTTTTCCTCACCTCCTCCGTTTCTGGAGTACACTCTTTTCTTCTGGGGGGTTGCCCAGCTCCCGGCCGAAAGGCTCCCATGGGGATGTTGATATTTGCCTAAAAGAAAAAAGCAGGGAAGATTTAACTCAAAAAAAAAAAAAAAAGTAGGAACTTGCATTGACACTTGGAGACCGTAATCACTGTGATAAAAAACGCATCCAAAAAGTACATCTTTAAATCTTTTTTCCTCAAGAAAATTGCAATAATGACAGTACAAAAATATGCAAAGGGAAATTTGACTTCCATTTATTACAGATTTCTGGTACTCATCTTTAGGTCTGTGCAGTGATTTCACGATTCCCTAATGGATAGAAGAATTTCAAGACAGTTTGTTCTGGCTGTTGCCCTCCTGTGGCACTTTACATTTTCCTCTCCCTCATATGAAAAAGGAACACATAATGATAGGAAAGGAGGAAACAGCATCCTCAGAAGCCATCCCACCTTAGCCCCTCCTTCAGGTTCCTTCAGATTCACCCTAGGAGGGGTGCACTCACACCTCCTGAACCCCTTCCTCCTTTCTGTAATGTCCTATGGCTGTCCTGGCACTTCTGTGGTCTCTGTGATTGACACTCCTCTACCTTCTCCCCAGCACACCACTGTGGGGGTCAGCACATAAGGAGAGTGCTGGAAAGCCAAGTTCCCTGGTATCACACTTCAGAGATTCTTGTCCTTCATTAAGATAACACGCTAATCTCCATCCCCAGTAAACATAAAACATCTTCTAGTAAACATGAAATAGGCTAAATGTTAAATTATGTGAGTAATATATACTGACACAGTAATTTGAATCTGGGGGAAAGAATTTGTAAATTTTAATTTTATCCATATTTCATCTGATATCAAAAGGCAAGAATGTTTAATGCAGACCAACCAGGAGCATCACTCACATAAAACAAGCATTAAAACTTCTTTTTTAAGATAGAACCTAATTTTTTCCACTTAAGATAAAGTGTTGCCTTATGAATAACTGGATACGTGGACTTGAAAAGTTGAAATTGCACTTTGATGTTATGCATCAAAGTGATGCCTGAGCGAAGGAAACAAAATATTTTACTACCTTATGATACAGTTTGGACAATTTGGGTACCACATCCAACAAAATTACTAGAAAGTGTGGTAAGGTCCATTTGGAAATGTCTGATGTGAGCTCTGTTACTAGGGGAATGTTCAACTCAAGACACAGGAAATATACAGGGTTCATGTTCAGGGAACATGGCAGATCTGTGTTCTCCCAAGAGAAGGAAGTGACGTTTTCCCCCTAGGGTCTTTAAAACTTCCTTTTGTACTAGAATAATGCTGATCCCACAGAAAGGAAACAGATCCAAAGGTTTGTGGCAGGTATCAAGAGAGGTAAATCACCATTCCTAGGGCCACCAAGCCAAGAAGTATTTTTGATCAGTGTGTACTATATATGTCAAAATATAAGTGCAACACAATCTTAGAGAAAGCCATTTCCTCTAAAAGCCTAAGGCTGAACCTTCTATGCTATTCCTCTGTTTATTGGAAATATCAGTGGCCTAGAGTGGGAGGAGGGAGGAGCATATGACAAGGGGGAAAATATGTCTTATGCAGTGGCAAATGTGGTAGCATACTTCATGAATTCCAAGATGCACCTCTTTTAATACCCCCAAAATCAAAATGTGTCTTATAACCAATGGTTTATTAAATATTTAATTGGCACATTTGTTTTCTTTTTTAGCAGGACATAAAATAGTGGTATTTTACAATTGATAGTGTCTTAGATCGGATGAAATATCATTAGGGTCCTGAAATAAGATCTGAACAATTTAAGACCTGAAGAAGTTTATCCACATTGAACCAATATCTATCTCCATTTCTACACTTTGAATGAAAAAAGGGAAAAGTCAATATAGGGACTTTTGGGGAGAAGGTTAACCGGTTAAAAGTTTTATTATATCATCACTACCCTGACCCATTTATTGAGTATCTACAGAGGGTGTCTTCCTAATAGTGAGTTGAAGTTAACATAGTTTCTGAAAGACTTGATTGCTGAACTAACCTATTTAATGAAGTGTGTATACTCTACAGTAGGTTGTAGTTTTCAGTAAAGGAACACATAAAGGTCATCCAGGGTAATGTATTTGGTAAAGCACATGCTATGGGAAACCACCTTTTCCTGCTTAGAGTTTAATTTTAGCAACGCATGTAGCCTCTCCATGGTAAACAGGTGGCTTATGCTAGTGAAAAGAGCCCACTGCAAGGAGTTGTTACAGATTCTCTGTACTTGAAAAAGTGACAACTGTTCTGGGTCTCATCTTTCCCATTTGTAATATGAACATTAGGCTTCATCAGTGGTTTTCAAACCTTTCAGCTATGGAACCCTTCCTTAAGTAAAGTATTGTGAGAACATCTAAAATGCAAACTAGGTGGAGGTAGAGCTGCTCTGGCTAAGGTAGTAGGGAGCCCAGAACCCTATCTGATTCCCCCAAACCCTGGGCCATGACAGGTTCTTTCAAACGTGTTGGGCCCAATCTGACAACCCTTGATAGAGATCATCCCTAAGTGGATGAGTACTGACATGTATTTCAAACGTTTGCTCTTCCCATTGTTAAGTCGTCTGTCATTTACTTTAAACTAGCATAGACCATGTGATATTTTATATGTTCAGTTTGGTTTAAACTACAGCTCTAGAGAATTCTATTGCTCTGAGAGTTCATCCTCATAGGGTGGTGGTTGGATGGTAGAATATCACTAAGACCACATTCCCATGATTGCTACCCCAAGTCTTTCTGTTAGTCATATGTCCACCAACACCTGAGGTTTTGATGTTTGAAGAAATGTCAGAAATAAGAGGTATGAGCTTTACAAATGGTTAAAATATTTTAGAGACAATCCCCACCCTGCTGAACAGAATGTAAGAACCTGATAGCCTGTAGATTGCATCTTTAGAGACAGAGTTCAACGAGTGATCCCTAAATGGCCTGTCTCAAGCCATCAATAATGAGGATTTCCAACATGAGTCTTTTATGTGAGGTGACAGTCACTTGGAGTACGTAAAGCGAAAAGAGCTAAGGCTTCATGGAGCTCACAGACAGCCTGCCTGGATGGTTTCATGCCTGCTTGCTAACAAATGTGTGTTTAACAAATGCCCATACGTGTGGCAGAGTTGGGCCTGAGACTGGCCTTCACCTTAACCTGGTGTGATGTTGGGGACAGTAACCCCTCCCCGCACGCACCATTCACTACACGCTATTTTAGCCACCCCCAAGCCCCGATTCAGCCTAGGTCCTACATCCTCACAACAAACTTCTGAGGTTCAGACTATCACCTTTGTTTCACTGATGAAGAAACTTAGCCTCAAAGAAGTTAGAGGATTTGCTCAAGGTCACACAAACAGTCTGAGGAAAAGCCAGGATTCCAAATCAGAGCCACCTCACCTTAGGGACAGACAGTTTCACTCTCTCAAGCCCTGTCCAAAGAGCTCTTTTTACTTGGCCAGAATGAGCTCTAACCACTCTAAAATTCTCTAAACTGGTACAAAAATTGCAGGCTTCCACTTTGGAAATGGCCATGGAAAATGGGCGTGCAAAGTGGATAATTCAAAAATAGGTGTCAAAGAAAGGCCACATTGAAAAATGAGCCATTAACTTGCTGACTTGATGCTTTTTAATCTTTAAGGCATCACTCAAAAAACCAGGAACCTAAATGGGTTTTTTGACAGCAGATATAGACAGCATCCAAAGCAGCCCAAGAATGCATCAATTATCCAGTCATGAACATACACCTGAAGGGAGTGTCAGAAGAGTGCTTTGTAAATGATTAGAGATGTTTCATTAATGTAATTGTAGGGTGGTGATATTTGAGTGACAAATTATACACTGAATTATAGCCATAAGAAAAATTCCTTGTAACTTGAATTTGATAGAAATATGTAGACCTTAGCTGTCTTTTTCATTTCATCAGCCAGAGAATTGTGTCATATTCTTGTTTTTCACTGACTCATTCTGTTTCAACACAAATAAAATACTTTCTCAATGATTAATTTTTCCATCTGCAAGTTGGGTATGGTATTTGCTATTCAAAATGGATTTCTAGTATGAGGTACATTTTTGTGAAAGCAAATGGAGTCTGTCCAAGTCACTGATGTTAGACTTTCTGTATGTTGAGTTGACTCCATATCATTGATGTTATTAGACTTTGTTTATTCAATAAGGGTTGGACTTCCTTCTCTATACAGATTCTGTATAAATGCAAAGGAAGCAGGCTTTTGTTTTTTCCTTTTGTAACACATTCTCTTGCATTTCTTTTCCCTCATTGACATTTATTCATCCTACACATTTTTAAATATGCCCCCCGATACAGCAAGCCTAGCGCATCGCTTTACCAAACTATACATAATTTGTTACATCCTTGAAGTTTGGAATGGAAAAAAATCTACTAGATCATCTCTTGCCAGAACAGGATACAGTTCCCTGATAATAGACCTATCTGATGTGAAATGAATACTACACTTGATCTCACCAGGTGAAGAAAAGTAGAAAGAATTCCCTGTAAGTTAATTCCACTACTCCCTTAATTATTTGTACTGTTTTCCTGCTTGGCTCCAGGTTTTGAGCCTGAGGATTCTGGAAACAGTATTCCCTCCACAGCCACTCATATGTGACTTACAATGGAGTGACATCTTCTTTCCTCAGAGGGTTGGATTTTGATAGCTGCCTGACACTGGGTACTGACAATCCCTATCCACTTTGCTTTCCATAGCCATTGTTCTGCTATCTACCCCTCTCTGTTGGTCCCCACTCTGTTTCTCCTTTTAGTGCTGAAGCTTTTGGAGTTTCCTCTCACTGCATATTTGTTTCAGATGACCACTACTGATTCTATCTTTAGTTTTCAAAGGTCTCTAGCCACTCCTGCCAGAATCTATAGCCACCCACCACGTCATCCTCCCAGGGGACAGGCAGAGGAAACCCCACAGGGCTGCATTTTGCAGTATTTCTTTCTGCACTTTCCTATTCTTAGTGTCCTGGGCCTCTCTGAATGGAGCAGGATATGACATTTTGAGATTTCTAGCATGTTCATGGAATCAAAAAGAATGAAATCTTGCCATTTGCAGCTATGTGGATGGAACTGGAGGGTATTATGCTAAATGAAATGAGTCAGTCAGAGAAAGACAAAAATCATATGACTTCACTCATATGAAGACTTTAAGAGACAAAACAGATGGACATAAGGGAAGGAAAACAAAAATAATATAAAAACAGGGAGGGGGGACAAAACAGAAGAGACTCATAAATATGGAGAACAAACAGAGGGTTACTGGAGGGGGTGTGGGAGGGGGGATGGACTCAATGGGTAAGGGGCATTAAGGAATCTACTCCTGAAATCAATGTTGCACTATATGCTAGCTAATTTGGATATAAATTTTAAAAAATAAAATTAAAAAAATAATAAAATTTAAAAAATAAAAGCAAAAAAAAAGAAGAAATAGTAGATCCATGATCAAAGAAAAGGCCTTGATTATACATTAAAACAAGTGGCAAATGAAGGTTCATTTTTACTTTTAAATTTAAATAAAATATTAAAGGAAGATATGTATCATTATATTATTTGTAGCTTTAACCACTGTATTTGGTTAATGGACAAAATATGGGTGGTTATAGTTTACTCCCTTGTGCCAAGGACTGTCATGTACCTGTAATACTTTTTAAACTAGAAATCCTAGTCAGAAAACAGAGTCCCTGACACCTGTCTGTAAAGACTTTTGTTGGGTTGTTTTTTTCTTCCATGAAGCCTTTATTCCTTGGGCGATGAGGAGTGAAAGAGCAATGATAACCAGTGGTGAAGGTAAAAAAATATTAAAGCTTGGGTCATCATGATATTCTGTTCTACACATGGGTTGGGTAGCAACAGACAAGTTCCCATAAGAAGCCACACACTCACTAATGATGCAGCATTCATATAATCATTCCTTTAAAATATATAATAAAAGAGTTAGGTTTTGTTTTACAAGCAGCTTAGTTAAGTCAATTAAGCAGAGAGGTGGTAATGCAGTGGCCATGGCTGTTTGTACTTTGAGACCATGTGTGTCACCGAGTCACTTTGTACTTTTCACTCCTAGCCAACTAATGTTTAAGATGACTTTAATCAGGGTATGCTATTAGCTTCTTCCCTAAAATGCTGAAACTGTTTCTGAATGTCACTTGAGCTCTTTAAAAGGCAGGACCTGGCATCCATAAAATGGCAATTGTCCCCTGAGGTAGCCTTGGTACTTATGATTACCCTTAAGATGGTCCCACCCACCCCTCCATTCTCACTCTCTGTGCCAGGGTTGGGCTGGTAAGTAATGAGACAAGAGCATGTTGCAGAGAGCTTCCACACATGGGCTTTGGGATCACATGACTTGAGTTCAGGTCCTGACTCTCCTACTTACAAGCTGCGTGATCCTGTGTGAGTTCTTTCACTTCTCTAAACCTTCCATCATAATCCATGGGGATCTCACTGTACTATGCCAAGTATATAGTAAACCCTTAATAAACTGTGACTATTATTATCATCCTAATAAGAAACCTTAGAAGTTATTCTCAGGAAGTTCATAGACTATTAGAAGCTGCACAGAGGCTGGGAGCCCATATAATGCAACACCCTCCTTTTGCATAGCATGAGGACGGCGGGGGGGGCGGTGAAGTCACAGAGCAGAGCTACGAGTAGGACACAGGACTCTTTTCCATTCAACCATGAAGCTCTCTGATCTCATGAGAAAGGACACATAAAACTCAGCTCACTTTGATCAATGGTGGAGACAAAAGCCAGTGACGACCCAGAGAACATTGGCTCTGGGTGAGCTGAGGCCCATGGTGATTTCCAAAGGGAGTGTGTTCAGAAGGAAGGGGAAGGACAGGCAGGTGCTGCCAGTGGCCAGTGTCACTTGGTCTCATTAGAGAGACTTGCTGAGCAGATCACCGATAGGACTGGATTTCCCCCCAGCTCTAGCTTTCCCCACCTGTCATCTCAAATTCTTTCATCTGAAGGGACCAGACCCACTATGCTGAGTGTGCTGATGTTACCTTGGTTGCAACTCCATCCCCGTCAACAATGGGGTTTAACAAGCAGCCTGGAGAGTACAGAACCAAGGTCAGCAAACTATGGCCCACGGACCAAATCCAACCTGCCACCTGTTTTTATAAATAAAGTTGCATTGGCACACAGCCACACTCAATTCATTTATGTAATGCCTATATCTGCTTTTGTGCTATAATAGCAGAGTTGGGTAGTCAGAATAGAGACCCAATGATGTGCAAATCCTGAAGTATTTACTATTTTGCCCTTTATAGAAAACATTTGCCAACATCTGGGATACAGCCTTATAGCTGCTTAGGAGACAGAGGCCCTGTCCAGGCAAGGGAAGGATCAACTGACTCCTGCAGGATATTTTTATGTCCCTGGCATAAATGTGATTGCATTAATACAACTGAAAAGTAATGCAGACTTATATAGAATCCCCTTATAATTCAAAGCCACCTTTTCAATGTGGATATGAAAGACAACTGTCCATGTCCTCAGAGGTTAGGCCTAGTTCTGGCCTCCCTTATTAATCTGGTGCATGGGGGAGATGGAACCAGGTGAAAAGAAACCAAGGCCATTCCATGTACTACCTGGAGAGTTAAAAGAGACTTCTCTTGGGGCACCTGGGTAGCTCCATCGGTTGAGCATCCAACTTCAGCTCAGGTCCTGATTTCATGGTTCATGGGTTCAAGCCCCACATTGGGCTTTGCACTGACAATGCAGAGCCTGCTTCAGATTCTCTGTCTCCCTCGCTCTCTGACCCTCCCCCCCTCTCAAAAATAAACATTAAAAAAAATTAAAAGGAGAGAGATCTTTTAAGGAATTGTGTGCTATAAACCAGGGCCTTGCTATTCATTATTTTATTCATTATAACAATCCTTAACATGTCTGATGCACACAGATGCAATAGTTCAACTATCTAAATGCCCACCTGTTGTAAGTATAGCTGACAGTGGCTTAAGTTGCTCAATCCAGACAAAATAGAGATCTAAGACATTATTTTTTAGAAGTTTGTGCTGCAAAATCCTATCCTGCAAAATACTCATTTAAAAGGTCCAGTATACTTAGGGATTCCTGGGTGGCTCAGTTGGTTGAGCATCAGACTCTTGATTTTGGCTCAGGTCATGATTTCATGGTTCATGAGATTGAGCCCCACATTAGGCTTTGCACTGACAGCATGGAGCCTGCTTGGGATTCTCTCTCTCCCTCTCTCTCTGCCTCTCCCCCATTCATGCTTTTTCTCTAAATAAATAAACATTTTAAAAATATAATAAAAAATTAAAGGTCCAATATGTATAAAACTTTGCATACATCATCATTTTCTTGGAAATACATGAAGCCATTACCAAGTTATAGACTCTGAAAAATTATGCAGTAAAGATCCTATTCAACTTTGCTTAATGTAGTATTTCCCAAACATTTTATCATGGAATCCTTTAATTAACAAAAAGCATCCATAAATAGTATTCTAAGAGACAGACTTTGGGAACTGTTGAACTAGATGATGGTGGTGATATGATGATGATGATAATGATGATGATGATGATTGATGATAATGGCTAATATTGATTAAGCAATTATAATAAGCCAGATACTGGCCTGAGTATTTACATGTATTAATTCACTTAACTCTCTGAGCAAACCTATGAGAACAGTACTGTTATTAATTCCCCACTTGATAGATAAGGAAACCAAGGCACAAAGAGGATGAACAACTTGCCCAAAGTTACACAGCTAGTAAGGCCTGGAGATTATGAGCTCCTCAAAGAGAGGAATCAGATATCAGTTCATCTCTGCATGGCCTGCACTTTTCACAGTTCCTGTCACAAATTGTATATCCAGGAAATGACAGTTGAATTGGAAATAAGATCCTGATAAAAAGGAGAAGCAGAGCACCTGGGTGGCTCAGTCGGTTGAGTGTCTTACTCTTGATTTCAATTCAGGTCATGATCCCAGGGTTGTAGGATCAAGCCCCACATTGGGCTCCACACTGAGCATGGAGCCTGCTTAAGATTCTCTCTCTCTCTCTCTCTCTCTCTCTCTCTCTCTCTCTCTCTCTGCCTCTCTCCCCCATTCGCACTGTCTCTCCCTCTAAAATTAAAAAAAAAACTTCAAGGGGTGCCTGGGTGCCTCAGTTGGTTAAGTATCCAACTTCAGCTCGGTCATGATCTTGAGGTTTGTGAGTTCAAGCCCTACATCAGGCTTTGCACTGACAGCTCAGAGCCAGGAGCCTTCTTCGCATTCTGTGTCTCCCTCTCTCTCTCTGCCCCTCCCCTGCTCGCACTCTCTTTCTGTCTCTCAAAAATAATAAATAAATGTTAAATTTTTTTTTAAATTTAAAATAAAAAAGAAGCAACTAGAATGTGTTGAATAGAACATTTAAGATCTTTAAGTGGTATTTAAACAATAAAAGCATTCCCTCATCGTTTGGGGTTTCTATTTGTTCCAGACAGGACTGTACCCTAAATAATGTTACTATAAACCGTTTTACATAGTGTAACCATTTTCATATTTTATTTAATAGACCCTACTTTAGGTTAATGCAGAAATTATAGAAAAGTATCAGATAGTGCAGATCCTATTTAGCCACAAGAAATAATATTTCATTTGAAGGTGCCTTAAATTAGGCTTTTTGAGTGGCATAAAGTATATTGAAAGAGGCAATACCACATCCATAAGAAATCACTCTACTGCCTTTGTTGGTAGAGTGGATGGAATTTTTTAAATGCAGTAAAATAACAGCTACTGAGAATAGTCAATAGCAGCTTTTTAAATATTACAGACCTAAAAATATATCAAGGTCAAAATTAGTAGATAAAATACTGGTGAATTTTCAGTGTAGATGTGAGGGAAGCTAGAAAGCGCTAAGGAAGAAAAATCAACACACTTTTAGCTTTAAAAGGAAGAGAAGCAAAGACAGCCTGAGAGAAGACTATGTTTTTCTGTCCTGCAAAATAAAAAGAAATTTTCTGTTTAGCACTTTGAGAGCTTTAAATGCAGTGGTTAAATGGTATTATTTCTCTTCACGTTAACATAGAGCATTCCTGAATGATAATTATTATGATAATTGTCACTTAATGAGGGCTTACTATGCTGTTTAAACAACTTGTATGTGTAGCTCTAGGACATGAGGACATGATAATAACAATTATCCCCATTTTACAGATGTGGAAACAAAGGCAGAGAGATGAAGTCATTTTCCCATGATTCCACACTGGTATGGATTAAGGATTCAAACTCATGTAAAGAAGATTCAAAGGCTCAAGGATGCCCACAGATCTGGGAGGCAAAATAAATTCAAGGTATGTCAGACACTCACTAGGTGGACACAACAGGGCTAAACATGGCAATGCGGAGTTGGATCCTTGCCAATAGGCTCTTTCTTGGTAGTCTGTTCTATGACTGGTTTCCAGAGGTTGTAATACATCTTTCCACTTAAGAAGCCCATCCACTTAAGACTGTGCATTAGTCATGACAGGTGAAGATTTGTCCCCCCACCCACCTCGTGTACCACCAGTGTGTGCTAGGATTTCTAACCCCACAATCTGGCCACATGCACACCCTTCCACAATATGGTCAATCGCTTATGTTTATGCTGTGACAGTGCATCAGACCCCAAATATTCAGGAACTATGCCTCATGTCCTGTGGGATTCAGAAAAGTCCAGGAAAAAAAAAAGTTTAAAAGCTCCTTTAGAGAAAGCACAGATGACTCCATGTTGATAGAAGAGAAAGATGGAAATTTATACTAAAGCAGTGTGCCCAGCATCACAGTGTGGGAGCCATTTGAGAGTTAAACCCAGAAACCTCAAAAAAATAAAAAATTAAGTATTGAGTAAAAACAATATTGAAAGTTACCTTCGTAATTGTATTTGTGTTCCAAAATGCCTGTTTCCCCCTCCCCTTTTTGGGGTGACTCTTAAGTCAGTGGAAACAACCAAAGAATTTGTTTGCTGGGAAGACAGGAGGAGACATAATAGCATACAGACTTTACAAGATAAATACCCAAACCTTGGGAATAACACTTGACAGGAAAGGATGTATTCTAAACACATGGGTCAGCAAATTTAATTGGATATAAAAATGGAAATTGATTTTTGTTAATGGCTATCATGAGCATGTCAAAAACATATAGATTGAAAAATGTCCAAAAAATAAACACTGCATTTTTTGGTAGGCAATCATTTGATTCTTAGTTATAACTTTGATTGTCTTACAATTGAGCACAATTGAGCAAAAATAGCTTCTCCCTCCTCAGTCGTACCTTACCAGCCTTATATCCTGTCTCATTTGTGCCCTATGAGTCGCGCTTTTCTTGAAGTTAATTACCAAGTTAGGGGTGAACAATCACAAAAGGTCTGAGTTATTAAGCAAACAGGCTGTGTCACAGAGCTGATGTTAAAACAGAAATATGCCTACTTACCTGGATGGCTCTGACATTGGAAACCGGCTGTTTCGACATATTCACGGGGTCTTATCCCTAAAAAAACAAGTGAGAAACTGTTAAAGGTGGTGGCATTGAGATTCTCAGTCTTGATAAATTAGAACTTAACTCATGATTCAACTGGGCAGTCACCCCTTTCACTGGCCATATATTCTTTCCGTCTCAGTTTCCGAAGTTACTGAGAGACTCTCCTTCCTAATGCCTTGGGGAGAGGGAACACTAGAGCGCCCGGATAAATCATTCAGGAGGAGAAATGCTGAGACGCCTTGCCCCTGATCGAATGATAGGCAATCAGAAACTTGAAAGGCGCTATCATCTCCTTCCCTGCCCTCCTGCCCCCACTGCCAAGAACAGCAAAGCAAAGAGGTTGTGGGAAAAAAACACCTTTGTTTGGGGCCTCAGAAGCTCTCCGCCTGAAACTGAACTTGTGATCTGAATGAGCTGTTGCCGGGGCTGTGTGTCAGTCCACTGGGAGCTCCTCCTCTCCACGAACACCCAAATAGAAATGGCCTCAACTACGTTCTCACTCCTGTGACGCCCTCGGCTCACTGTGCACATTGTCTGTGTTCACTGTGCACAGCCCTGGGAGACGCTGTGAGGATGGGGCCACCTCTCCCCACACAGTGTGCAGACCCCAGGCTCTGTAAACACAGGCAGCCATAAGCCTCACCTGTCTTCTTTTTTTTTTTAATGTTTTTTTCATGTTAATTTACTTATATTGGGGGGGGGGTGGGGAGAGAGAGAGAGCATGAGCAGAGTAGGGGAAAAGAGAGAGGGAGAGAGAGGATCCCAAGCAGACTCCGCACTGACAGGGCAGAGCCCGATGGAGGGCTCAGTCCCATGAACCTCAAGATCGTGACCAATGCCAAAATCAAGAGTCGGACTGAGCCACCCAGGTGGCTGTGTCGTCTCTTCTCTTAACAAAATAGCCTCAGAAGGCAAGATGTAGCAGTGCTTCCTTCCCAAAGGACTTGTGCTTTCTTTCAGATCAGGAGACCTGGCTTAGAGCACAGTGACTAGTGGCCAAGGTTTTCCTGGCGCTAGGGTGACAGGGAACAGCCCAGCTCTGACATGTTATCGCAAGTCTAAGTAGTGTCATAGCTAGGTCTATTAAATGTTGACAGGCCCAGTGGAAAAAGGTGAAAATTGAGTGAATGAAAAACATACTGCTACTTAAACCCAAAGTATAAAATGGGTTGAGTGACATTCCTCTACTGACTGGTGTAAATGCACATGCTAACCTGTGAATAAATGAACACAGACAGCAGCGTGGGCATTTCCTACACGTTCTGTGCAACCTGGCCTGTGTCACTCAACATTTATAGGCCCCTATCCTCTTCCTCAAATTTTACCTGATTCACAGGCTGTGGTGAGAATCAAAATGACATAATGTTCCCCAAACTACCTTGTGAACACTTAAGCTTGATGCAAATATTTATTGTTTTATTGCCACTGTCCACAGCTAGTGACTTTTCTGTACTTTCCTGATCTACAGCTTCAAGTATGAAGAAAGAATTGGTGGGGGTGCGTCGGTGGCTCAGTCGGTTGAGTGTTCGACTCTTGATCTCAGTTCAGGTCCTGATCTCACGGTTGGTGAGATTGAGCCCCATGTCGGGCTCTGCGCTGACAGTGTGGAGCCTGTTTGGGATCCTCTCTCCTCTCTGTCTGCCCCTCCTCCACTCATGCTCTCTCTCTCCCTCTCAAAATAAGTACACATTTTAAAAAAAGAATTGATGTGGGGCGCCTGGGTGGCTCAGTCGGTTGAGCATCCAACTTCGGCTCAGGTCATGATCTCACACTCCATGAGTTTGAGCCCCACATCGGGCTCTGTGCTGACAGCTCAGAGCCTGCAGCCTGCCTCAGATTCTGTGTCCCTCTCTGTCTCTGCCCCTTCCCCACTCATGCTCTCTCTGTGTCTCAAAAATAAATAATAAAAACATTTTTAAAAAATTTAAAAAAAAAGAATTGATGTAGTGACGCCTCCACCACTTGTAAAGAAAAAAGAGCTGAGAACTCTGAAAAACATGTTCTTTTAGATTTTCAAAGTCTTGGGTTCTATTATATGAAGTCAAACAATTACATAATTTTTAAAATCTCTAATCCAAATATAAGTCTTTGGAGTCACATACATGAAAACAATGAGATTTTTTAAAGTTTCACCTGAATGTTTTGGTAATACATAGATATATGGCCTCCATCCGGAAGAGTCTAGTTAGAATTATTTTCATTGTGGTTAAAAAATTAAAAAGCAACAAGAAATTGAACAATTAGGAATGCATTTTTCTCTATGACATGTTTCATATAGATTTCTGTCTTTCCTACAGTGTCAAAGATTCAATGAAGGCTTTTTAATTTTTGGATCTAGGATACATAGTTCAATTTCAAAAGGAAAAGCTTAGTAGTTTAATATTTAATGTCTCTATTCCTCAAAAGCTATTAGAAGTCATGCAAAGCAATAGTTCTCACAGGACTTTAAACATCTCCGCATATAGTTTTCTCTGTGTGTACAGCTACAGTCTAACCAATATCACTTGAAACTTTTAAAAAGTTACTGTACATTGATTTGAAACATGAGAAGTAGGAAATTTCTTTTGTTATTACAATAGCATGTTGAAATGTAAAAAAAAATAGGCAATGAATGATTGTATTATTTATATGACATTGATTTTTTTTTTTAATTAGGCTGATTTTGTTTTTTTTCACTAAACTATCAGATTGCTTTGTTTCTTGTGGACCTCTGAGACTAAAAGATAGATCTACCTTGGGCCTTGTCTCCTATATAGCCTCTGTATAATCTCATTTACATATGAATTCCTTCTTAACATATATGTCAATCTGCAATAGAAACATCTTTAGAAAATTGGTCAGATCCCAGCTCTCATTCCTTGAAAACAGGCTACATAACATTTGTGTAAATCAGTCCTGCAAGCCGTTCCCGCTGTCCTCATTATTTGCAGAGAAATCAGGGCAAAGCACGCTGATGAATAAAAATAGACAGTGTTCCCTGGCTGTTTCCCTGGCCCTGCATTCACCTCCGTTAGGGATGCAGTGTAGAATGCACCTTCCTTCTTTATCTGCACGCCTCGTCTCACCAACAAAAAAGAAAGCTATGCCTTAGACGCACAAGTCTACTCACAGCTGGCCCCAGCTTTTCATCTAAAGAGGTACTCTTTAAAGCACTCTATTACTGTGTCTCCTGGTTCTGGCTAAAATTTGGGAACACGGAAATTTTGACAAGACATATTGACTTTTACAAAGCCTATACTATAATGGAAATGCTTGCCAGCTTAGCACAGTTGGGTTTTCCTGGAAGATCTGCAAGTCAGTGGGGGAACTTTAACGGTCTGTATGCTGAGTCATATACAATATACCTCTGCTGATGTTTTGATTGGGCAGCACCTAATATCTGACTTCTAAATAAGACTCTTACACTTACTAAAAATTTGTCAACATTAATATCACTAATTTAATAAGAAGGGATTCAGAGTAAAATAAATCAATATCTGGATAGAAGGGGCTTTGTTTGTTCTTTTTCAAGGTCTACTAAATAGCTGAGGCTCACTCTCACAGGGAATTATCTTCTGTCCCGCAGCTAAAAATAATCCCTGAGAAGAGTGTAGAAAGATGTTCAGCTGTCTGAACTGACTAACTCCTTATTCACTTTGCCTGAAATATGCCAAGAGGCAAGAGACACTCTCATCGTTGCCATGTCTCAGAACCTGGTGCCCACAGAGACAGACAAGTGCTGCCCTCCACCCTGCTGGGCACTGGGAACACCTGACCAAAGTGGCGCTTTCAAAAAGATGCCTTTGGAATGTTAATCGATCCGTACGTTGATAGAACTTTATCATTGGGGCCAAGCCCGGTGCTTAGGGAGAGGGGCAAAGCATTTTAAACTTGTACTGTGCAACAACTCCGGCAATTGTTTGCATTTAGGTAAATCAGAGAACTAGCATTACAGGTTTCCTCTGCTGCAAATTCTCCTGATTATTTCTAGGCTTACAGCCTGAATCACTCTGCAGCTGACTGACTGTAATCCTGGCCATAAGAATGAAAATGACATGATGTTCAGGATCACAGTCATCCTATCTGGACTGTGGAAATTTTTGTAATGGCACCATCGGTGAAAACTAGTTTTAGTTCAATATTCTTTCAAATAGTTCCCTCCCACACACACACACAACTTATAAAACAGGATCAGCAACAATACCACTGAACAGTGAATTTACACGGAAGCTACATCCACTAGTCACAAGCCTACAAAGTTCTAAGTAGTCACTTCAAGTTAGATATCAAGGAAATCTCCTTCAGAAATCCCCAGCTCCCTGAGCTGGGTCCTCTTGCTTACCTGCTTTATGTATTTGTTTACTGCCTAAGGAAAGTCCCAAGCAGCCAGATGCAAGAATACAAGGCTCCTCAGAAGGTGGAAGGGACGCCTGGTGTCCTCTGAGCTGTGATCTCAATTCCGATGCTTTGCATGTGGCTGAAATAGCTCAAGTGTTTGGTGCCTCACTCAGTACTGAGAGCTGCTCCCCGCTCGGGGCTAGAGGGAAACTCGGTTTCAGGCTAAGTGTTAAAGAGAATTCCTGTCATAGCTCACAGTTGTTCTTCCTAAATATAGAGTTTGATACAAACCATATACTGGCTTCCTCCAAAAGGCTTGACCGTGCTGAAAGCAGGGCTCAAATGTCAGCCGGAAGGTGGCTACAGAATCTTACTGCCCTCCTAATCTTCCAGAAGATGCTGGCAGCACTTTCTCACATGTTCTGAGGGGACACAGTGAAGTTCAAAAAGTAGGAAAAGTTTCTATCTTTAGCATTATCACCCAGAGGCCAGAAGATGAGGGGTGTTCAATAAAAATAAAAATTAGAAGCAGCATGGCACCAAGCTGCCTATCAGGGGCACAGATAGTGTTTAAGTCCTAGCTTGTGTTTAAGTCCTAGCTTGGTCACTGAGGAGCTGTTAAATTTCTTTCATGATCAGTACTCAATAAATGGCCACTAAATTATGATAATTATAATATTATGTTGAACTATAAGACATCACCCTTTCTGGGGTGCCTGGGTGGCTCAGTCGGTTAAGCATCCAACTTTGGCTCAGGTCATGATCTCACAGTCTGTGAGTTCGAGCCCTGCATCAGGCTCTGTGCTGACAGCTCAGAGCCTGGAACCTACTTCAAATTCTGTGTCTTCCTGTCTGCCCCTCCCCTGCTCATGTTCTCTCTCTCTCTCTCTCTCTCAAAAATAAATAAACATTAAAAATTAAAAAAAAAAGACATCACCCTTTCTGTAGGTCATAAATGGTCCCAGATCAATCAACTCAGATTTGGTGCCAAGGCTAAGTCCTTGCCTTCTGTGCTCTACAGCCTCTACTGGTGACAATGACTTTGATCACAGACCATACGAGACAACAGCACAAAACAAAACAAAGAGGAAATATCTGTTTTAAGTATGACAGGGGACAGGACCAGGTAGGAGGCAAAACACATTTTAAACAGAACACTACCAAATCTAAGACACATGCTCATTATTTTCGTTTTGTATGGTTTTGGGGGTTGAGGGGGATTGGATTTTCTTTCTCGTGCTCATCATTTTAACGTTTTTTTTTTCATTTTTAAATGTTTTTTATTTATTTTGGAGAGAGACTAAGCAGGGGAGGGGAAGAGAGAGAGAGGAGGACAGAGGATCCGAAGCAGTCTCCTCGCCAACAGGCTGACAGCAGGGATCCCAAAGCAGGGCTCGAACCCACGAACCACAAGACCATGACCTGAGCCAAAGTCTGAAGTTCAACTGACTGAGCCACTCAGGCGCCCCAACACTACTTTTATTAATCCGTTGATTTACTTTGTTTCTTCGGTCTCTGGAACTTTACACAGAGGCTCCCTTCAGTAGAAGGATCAAACAGAGCAAGCACACTTATAATTCATCCACTATATGAAGGTATGAGTCCCTGGCTGTGTAGTCAGCCAATGAGCTACCGCCAGCCACCATCCCCGCCCAGTTCTCTCATTACGTGAGGAAAAGAAGGTCCTGTTCATATGAGCCCCTGAAGTCACATTTCTGTTCCCTGCAGCTGAATGCATTCCACACAGAAGCAACTAGCTTGTTTTCAGGTTGGTAAAAAGAAAACAAACTTTCTGTAGCTAGAAGGCCAGCAGATAATTGCAGTTCATCTCAGTTTGCAGCTCACCTTTCCATTCCATTCATGTGCTGTTTAAAAGAATCTTTAAACTTCAGTTTAAGCATCATGCTTTGAGATCATGTGGCACAAAAAGTGAGTTATTTATCACTGGAGAACAGAATACACTCAGCACCTTACTATTTCTCTACATGTTTGGCTACTCTTATGTGTCTAGAGCTCTTCACCAAACAGTAGGTTGCATCACTCCTTGGACAAATAAAACAGTGAGCCATTCTTGACCCCTTGCCCTGCAGTTGGTACATCAATTCTGCCACAGTCCTTTTGCCTTCAGTGACCCCTCAGTAGCCAGTGGTGTTATATATGTCAAGGAAAGTGCTCCCAGCAGCAGTGTCTTGTACACAGGCCTGGCCCGGCTTGAGCATGGCTGCTTCTGTGGAAGAACTGAAGCAAGCTGCTTTATCAGGACTCCTTTGGTCATAAGTGACAGAAACCCAAAGTGAACCAGTTTCAGCCAAGAGGGGGTGTGGCAGATACTGATGATGCCTTTCTCAATATCACCTGTGCCCTCCTGAGCTTCCCTGCAGCTGTACACATTTCCCAGTACGCTGTCAGCCTCACACCTCAAAAGCCTGAATCTCTCTGCCTCTCTGCATTAGGGCTCTCTCTGTCTCCAAGACAGGTTTCCTGGGTGTGCTGCAGGCATGACCTATAGTGCCAGGGAGCAGACACCCTAGGGACAAACCTCAAGTAATGGGGATGGTGGTAAATGCTCCACCTCCCTGTCTTCCGATGGAATGATTCCTCAGTGTGATCTACAGTTTCCCAGAGGTCCCCAGCAGAATTACCCATACTTAAAGACTGTTTCTTTTCCCTCTCCTTTCATTTGTATCCTCCCAGTAAGAAATAGACTCATGTTGTGCCCATCTACTTGGTAACTGTCACTCACCAATCCAGTTACGTGTTACTGTGTGCCTGGGGCTTCTTCTGTTATATAGGTTACTTAAACTGACAAAGTGACAACAGTAGTAGAAATTTCAAGGGGCTGTGGTAAGAGGTCAAAGATAAGTATTTGGCTTCTTGGTGCTTCTGGGAGACCACACCTGGGAGGGCTCTTCAGCTCACTGCTATACCCCCTCGGGAAAGAACCTCATCCACAGGTGTGAACCCCAATGATAGATGACCTTGCCCCTGGCCAGAAGTTGAGTGACGGACTCAGGGTGGGGGCAATTAGAACCCTGGGATTTTAAAGGTTTTTTTAATGCTTATTTATTTTTGAAAGAGAATGCAATCAGGGAAGGTGCAGAGAAAGGAGACAGAGTATCTGAAGCAGACTCAGATACTGACAGCAGGGAGTCTAACATGGGGCTCGAACCCATGAAGTGTGACATCATGACCTGAGCTGAAGTTAGACACCCAACTGATTGAGCCCCCAGGAACCCCAGAACCCTGACATTTTAAAAACTAGAGTTGGAGAAATAGATTTGGCACTCTCTAAGGAGGTCTGAATTCTTGGTTCTGGTTATTTCTGAGGGTCCCCTCCACCCCTGCCACAATATGAAACTCCAGTGAACCTCTTTGTCTTGATTTGGATTGTCTCAAATCCAGACACAAAGACAAGGCTGCAAGTAATGGAATACCTGAGTAGCAGTGGTTCAATCAGTATTTAGTCATCTCACAAGTCTAGAAACCTGAAGGGAGGTAGTTCCAGATTGGTTCAGAAATTTTATGAAGTTGAAAAACCCCAGGCAATTTCTAGTTCTTTAATCTGCCACTCTCAACAAGTCAGCTTTTCATCTTCATGCTTTTTACCTCATGTTCTCAAAATGGCTGCCACAGCTCCAAGAATCAGGATCTTCCACTAACATCCAAACAAGAAGGAAAAGCAGGGATGGTGGGAAAAAGAGCTTTCCTCTTCTCAAGAAAGAAACTCTCCCAGAAGCCCCAGCAGATTTCCCCTTACATTTTGTTAGCTGTAATTATATCTCATGGTTGCAAAGGAGAAATAAGAAAATCTCCATTTTATAAATGACACCTTTATAAAAAACACCTTGAAAAAGGTAAAGTCATATGACTAAGAAGTGTCTGAGTCAGAACCGTAATCTAGGTCTTCAGCCTCCAAATTCCAGAGGTCTTTTCATGTTCCACTATGCAAGCCAACAGAAAGAGCCAGGCTGCTCATACCATTGCCCCACTCCTGAATGTCCTCATGGATAAGACTTTTATCATGTGCCCCAAATTATAGGCTTCTTTCGGGGTCCTCTTTCCTCAGTTCTGCTCTATTGTAGGTCTGCCTATAGTTTGGGCAAAGAGTAAAATAAATCATATTATGAAATTTTTAAATAAGTTAGTTAATAAATATTTGTACCATTATGTATAAAGATGTGACCCAAAAAAACTTTGTATGCTGACAGAAAGAAGAAAAATTGATAAATGAAAAATGATTAACTGGGAAGAATTATGAAAAAGAAAGTAGCTGTGATCTATGAAAACACTTTATTTTCCCATAACATTTACTTCTATGTTAAATTTTAATTTTTGACACTATAACTATGAACAAAGCAATGCTTGGCTTTTTAAATATTTATTTATTTATTTATTTATTTATTTATTTATTCATTTATTCATTTATTCATTTATTTATTTTGAGTGAGAGAGAGATAGAGCGAGCAGGGGAGGGCCAGAGAGAGAGGGAGACAGAGGATCCCAAGCAGGCTCCACACTGTTAGCAAAGAGCCTCCTACGGGGCTCGAACTCACAATCCGTGAGATCATGACCTAAGCCTAAACCAAGAGTTGGATGCTTAACTGACTGAGCCACCCAGGCGCCCCTCGATGCTTGTTTTTAATCCAGGAGAGCAGGTGACAAGGTTTGTCCCCTGGGGTGCATACTATGTGATAACTTCTTCCCTCTATGATTTCTTGAGCCACTTGTCTCCTTAACCCCGGTCCTTCACAGTGACACAGCAGCCATGTTTATGACTCTTCCCTTGGAATGTAGCTTACTTCCGTGAGTAGCCACAGAGAGGAAAAACAGTTTTTCCAAAAAGAAGTAATGTGCAGAGTTATAACTCTACCCACATGAAAAAATCTTTTACATAATTATGCAGAACAGTTTAGCATCTCCTTGTGTGCAAACTCCTCATTTCAAAAAGGGACCTTCATTTCATCTTTGTATAGCTCAACAGCTTTTTCCCCCCAAAGTATTTTCCTTGCAGATATAAAAGAGCTATCTAGCCTTGGAAGTGAAATTCAGACCCCCATCTCCAAAAACATGGTGCCTGTTTCTCTGTCCTCAGAGAAAATGCTGGCATCCACCTCTCAGTCACTCCCAGCTGGGAGAATAAGATTTCATTCATTTATTCATACATTCATCCATCACTTATTTTATTAAGTGTTTACTATGATTAGGGCACTGTGCTAGATGTTGAGGGTTTAAAAATGAGTAAGATATAGTTCTGTTCACTATGGTCTGGTGGAGGAGACAATAAATAACAAGGTGGTTATTGGATTTATGTGCTGTATTCAAACTGCTATGGGAATTCACAGGACAGTGCCCCTAACTCTCCCATGGTGCTGAGGGCTTCACAGAGAAGGATATGTTTCAGCCCAATGTCCTGAGCTTATGCTAAATGCCAGCACCGTTCTTTCCCCACTGTCACTGGGGAGAAAAGAGTGAATAAGCCTATGTTCCTGCCATCAGTACTTACACTGGGGAAAAGAGGGTACAGACCAAGCTAAGTAAACAACTAACAAAGTAATTATATATCCTATTAAGTGATATGAAGACAGACAAAAGGCTGAGTTAGAGAATAAGTTGGGGGAGGTGTGGCAGGAGCAGCATCTCTCCAAGAAGTCACATTGATAGAGCAAGAAAAGAACATTTCAGGCAGAGGGAACTGCATGTGCAAAGGCCCTGGGATGGGAAAGGACATTCTCAGGACTCAAAACAAAAACAAAAACAAAAACAATGCAGTCCCAACACAGTGAAGAAAAGCATCAGACAAGGTGAGAAAGAGAGGCAGAAGCTAGCAGGGACTTCATCGGCTGTTTTGGCAAGAAATGCTGATTTTCTTCTAAACGTAGTAGGAACGCTTAGAAGGTTTTAAGCAGTGGAGTTGCCTGATTTCAGCTTTGATGCACTCCCTCTCACTGTCATGTGGAAAGTGGACCGTACTAGAATGAGCAGAGAAGAAGGGAGAACCATTAAAAGGCTAGAGATGATGGTGCTTGAACAAAGGCATTGACAGTGAAGATAAAGACCAGAAGAGAGGTTTGAAATGTATTTTACTAATAGAGTCAAAAGTAATCTTACTAACTGATTGGATGTGGGAAGACAAAAAAGCGAAATGTGGTGCTTTGGGGGTGGGAGTGAAGTAATGAGACACATCTTAAGTGCTGGACGTAGAGTCTGACACATAGTAAGCTCTTAGATGGGCCATGAAGAATTACAAATCCAGTGGTGGCATTAGAGGGAAGCGTTTCCACAGACCGTGGGGGCTGGTTCCAAACCCAGATCACTGCAGGTTGTGGCACCAATGAAGAGTTGAGGCTGCGAGTGGACACATCTCTTCTAGACCTGTGACTAAGAATGGAGGAAAAGGATCGTAGTTGGGTTTGGAGATTTCCAATATGGAGAGAATTTGAGGGAGCCTGTATCTTATAACAGTCAGAACAACATTTAAACATATTTAGAAGCCAGAGTGACAGGGATGATAAAGGTCAAAAGGAGGTCACTGATGAGCAAAGTCCAGAGGAGAAGATGAAATCTTGCCCATAGAGGCAGGAACACATGTTCTTTCCTCTGAGGAGGAAATAAGCTGATCCCAAAAAAGGTTGTAAGAGGGTCTGTGGGGTTGGGAAGGAGGGGAACGGGGAAAACAGAGGCCACCTGACAGCCTGCCTCACCTTTCTTTTTTTTTTTTTTTTTTTAATTTTTTTTTCAACGTTTATTTACTTTTGGGACAGAGAGAGACAGAGCATGAACGGGGGAGGGGCAGAGAGAGAGGGAGACGCAGAATCGGAAACAGGCTCCAGGCTCTGAGCCATCAGCCCAGAGCCCGACGCGGGGCTCGAACTCACGGACCGCGAGATCGTGACCTGGCTGAAGTCGGACGCTTAACCGACTGCGCCACCCAGGCGCCCCCTGCCTCACCTTTCTAAAAGTCTTGAACAAGAAACCAGTCATAGAGAACAGGGAAGAGCTGAAAGTAGCACCCAGCAGTGTTGAGGATCCAGCCGAGGTTGGAAACCTTGCTGCCTTGGACATGGCTACTTTGTCAACAAGGTGACTGCTCTGCGGGGGTATTAGTTCTAAAGGACACATGTCTTCAGTTGGGTTTCTCCAGAAGCAAATCTGGATGTGAGGATTTGTGTACAAGTGATTAATGAAGAAAATGTTTCCAGGAAAAACTGGGGAACAAAGATGAGATCTCAGGTCCCATAGAAGGTATTGTCCTTTTGATCTGGAGTGTAAGAATTTATGCCATAGAGTTGTTCTAACCCAGGCAAAGGAGTGGGGCTGTCATACTCCTGTACCTGTCTGTCATTGCTTCAGGGCTGCCCAGGGGAACAAATTTCCAGGGCTTTTGTCTCTCCTTACCAGCTGTAGAGGCCTGCTCCATAGGCCGGAGGGCAGGCCTCAAAAAGAGCATTGAGGTGTTGGAAGCAAATGCCTGGTGAAGCCAAGAGCAGACAACAAATGGGGAAACAGGATCTGAGGGGGTCTGGGCTGGGTTCCATCATTATCTGCCCAACACAGCTGTCCTTTATGGAACATAGGCCTCAGCAAAGTTGAGCAAAGTCTGACTACATTGGCATCTTGTATCTAAAAAGCCAAGTTTATTTAAAACAATCTTACAGGGGCGCCTGGGTGACTGAGTCAGTTGAGCGTCCGACACTTGATTTCGGCTCAGGTCATGATCTCACAGTTTGTGTGATCAGGCCCTATGTCAGGCTCTGTGCTGATGGCGTGAGCCTTCTTGGGATTCTGTCTCTTCCTTTCTGTCCCTCCCCTGCTTGTGTTCTCTCTCTCAAAATAAATAAAAACTTTAAAAGAAACCATCGTACAAAGTTATATTATTGCAATTTTGAACACTTCTGTTTCTTAGTGGTCATTTTCTATGAGTGTTAAAAGAGACTATTTTTGCAGAGCTTTGGCTGCCTATAAACGTATTTAGAATTACTTTTTCTAGAATTGTCATATGAGACCTCTATAACCTAGCTCTTTTTCAAATATGAGGTAACTCTACTCCCTTTGGTGTTACATGGTAGATGGGGGAGGGTCCTCCTCCAGGGTCTGAGGCAGTAATAGTAGTCACCTGACACAGTACCAGAGATCTGGAATGTAACAGAAACTTCACTGCAGCCTGTGTGCCCTTGAACAAAATTTTTATCCAACTGGAATTGCACCCAAGGTCAGGACCTTTAAAACTGGGGAGAATCACAGTTGCACCATATACTGTTCAGGGCAGTTTCTCAGTCTCCTTTCCTTCCTGTCCTACAAAACTGGGGTTTTCTAACCTAGATCTTGGAACATAAATAAGACAATATACTTTTAAACAACTGGGTCCTCCTAGAGAGAAAAAGGAGTAAACCCCTGACTTACAGCATGTTGCAGAGGCAGTGCTGTGAATTCAGCACTCTGTCTTCTCTTCCCGGCACATAGGACACTATATTTTCCAGGATCACTCATTTGGATGGGGCCATGTAACTGAGTTCTGGCCAATAGGATGTGGGCCCAATTACTACAAGCCCACAGTACTCAATGGTCTGTACACCAGCGCCCATTTGCAGATTGTTGCCAGTTTGCAATAAGCTAATACAGAATTTTAAAGTAAGTAATTAGGGACTTTTATAGCAATTTGACATTACCACTATATCTGATCAGCATTTCTTTTTCCTAGTAATTCATTTTTGTTGCATTTTTATAAAAGTATTGGTCTGTGATTGATTTAAAAATTTCATCCTGAGAAGGTTTAAGAAGCACTGCTCTAAGCCATTCCAAGCCTGGCCTTTATTTTTTTTTATTTTTTAACATTTATTTATTATTGAGAGACAGAGAGACACAGAGTGTGAGCAGGGGAGGGGTAGAGAGAGGGGGAGACACAGAATCTGAAGCAGGCTGTCAGCACAGAACCCGATGTGGGGCTCGAACCCACAAACCGTGAGATCATGACCTGAGTCAAAGTCTGTTGCTCAACCAACTGAGCCACCCAGGCGCCCCCCAAGCCTGGCCTTTAAAAGCATCCTGTGCAAACCAGACCTGTCTCCCCCATCTGTAGCAATCTTAGAAGCCACTGCTCCTGGATGTCATAGCTGCAAACTGCAGAAGGATCACTAGACCCACATGGGACTCTGACATGAATGACAAATGAATGTTCACCATGTAAGTCTACAGACATTCGGGCTTGTAACTGGCATGGCCTAGGGTCATTTAACTTATACAAGGGATTATTGCCATCTTTCTGGGAGTTGGACCAGCTTGGGCTGGAGGCCCTATTTCCAGAATGGGTGTTTGGCTCCCATGTCTGGCGCCCTTCGGCAGGGATGGCTAGAAGGTAAGTCGGTTGGGGCTGACACCCAGAATGCCTACATGTGGCCTCTCTAGGATGGTGCCCTCAGGGTACTTGTCTTCTTACGTGGAGATTCAGAGTTCCAAGAGCAAGTGATCTAGTTAAAAGAACAGAGGCCACATGACCTTTTACATCTTGCCTTGGAAGTCACATAGCATCACTCCTGCTGTATTCTGTGGCCGAAGTAGTCACAAGCCTGCACAGATTCAAGGGAAGAGGACATGGACCTCCCTTGCTATGGGAGGAATGCTGTAAAATTTCTGGCCATATTTTAGTTATTTTTTTAAGGCTGAAATCCTTTTATTTTTTTTAAATATAATTTATTGTCAAGTTAGCTAATATACAATGTATACAGTGTGCTCTTAGCTTCAGGAGTAGATTCCCATGATTCATCGCTTATATACAACACCCACTGCTCATCCCAACAAGTGCCCCTGTCAGTATCCATCTGGCCATCTTTTAAAACCACCTCACCAGGATTATGATTTGTGGTTCTGGTTCCATATTATCTTATATTCCTTTCAAGCCATCTGATCCAGAGCCTTACCCATAGCAGGCATCCACTAGGTGTATATTGATGATAGGAGAGGGGGAAGCCAGGAGTATTGCTCCTGTTTTGAGGATAACTGAGTATGTGGTTGTGGGAATTTGAGTTTGCAATAATTCACGGATTCAAAGAGTCACATTTTTTACATTTTAACATCTCTAAAATTGACACTTGTTACAATTTATGACATCTTAAAATAATTTTTAGCACTGCTTTTTCTTTCTTAGGGTACATTAGATGACTGTGTACCATCCACCCAGTAGCTTATCAGTTGAAATACAATAAATGCCAGGGACTCAATATCTACAAGATGGAGCCTTAGCTAATAAGAAGCAATAAAAGGAAAGTAAATGATGGGAAAATACCTGCTGCCGCTGAGCTAAAACTGATAAGCCGACAAAAGAGGCCTGATGGACAGCTTGCGGTCAGTGCAGTAAGACATTCCTAACATAGTAAGGAACCCAGAAGGACATCGTGTCCAAACTCTTGCCCAATAGCTGCCCCCCCACCACAGTTGCTCCAAAAGTCCTCAGTGTCTAGACATCCCCCCCACACACACATATCCCATGCCATAACAGAAAATGCCATAAGCCTTGGAAAGGGGCAGTTGAAGTTCATATCTGGGCTCTGCCATTTCCTCTCTCTGAATTTCTATTTCTTAATCTGAAAAATGGGTAACTATAATAACACCTACCACCAAGTGAGCCAGTAGGAATAAAGCACAGGGCCAGGCACATAGTACGTGACCCATCAATGTTATTTTCCTTCTCTTTTCCTTCACTAAACTCTCCCATTGTTTCAACTTGTCTATTTTCTTGAAGCCTTGAGATAATCCTCTTTGTTACTTGGTAGGCCTTGAGTCTCTGCTTTGTTAAACAAAATTATTGAGAATGTTCTCAGACTATTTCATATTCCAAGGTCCTAATCCCAAGTCTGAAGAATCTGACACAATGGCCCCATTTTAACCTTAGGAATATTGCCATCAAGTCACCCATGGCTTGACCTCCCACTCTTTCTGAAGGTTTTCCCAGCTGTTTCACTAAGCCATTCAAACCAGGGGGAAAGAAGGCACATGGGTGGCTCAGTCAGTTGGGCATCCAACTTCAGCTCAGGTCATAATCTCACAGTTCATGAGTTTGAGCCCCACATCAGGCTCTGTGCTGACAGCTCAGAGCCTGGAGCCTGCTTCAGATTCTGTGTCTCCCTGTCTCTCTGCTCCTCCCCATCTCTCTCTCTCTCTTTCTCTCTCTCTCTCTCACTCACTTACTCTCACTTTCAAAAATAAATAAACATTTTTTAAAAAGCAGGGGGGAAAGAACATATCAAAGAGGCTCCCAATTCAGAGGAAGAAAACAGCCTAAATTCACTCATTTGTTCATTCAGTCATTCAACAAATATCTTTTGAGCATCTACCATGTGCCATAAACTGCACTAAGCCATTAAAATAAAGCACTGAACAAGACAGGCATGCTTATAGTGTTCACAGTCTATGAAAAAGACAATAAATACAAAGTCACTACGAAGAGGGGTGGCTTCACTCAAGGCAGAGAAACCTAATCTAACTGGAGAATCAGAAAAGGAATCTGTATTAAAAGCAGACCCTGGGAGAAATTGGGTGCAGGTAGTTGCTTTGGGAAGCTATCCCTAGGAACAGGAACAAGGGAGCAGGGAGAATGAGATGAAAAGATTTTTGTAAAATCCAATGAAAGGTACCATAGTGAGCAACTTGCCTTTGTGGGCAACTGAGGCTCAGTCCTGGTGGGGACCCTTTAAGAAACCCGTGGGGAACACACCTCAGGGTTACCCCACCAGAGGACAGGAAGCCACAGGTATTTACCCACTGGCTCTGTCTTCCATTCCTTGAGGGCTGCCCCCAGGAGCATTAATGCACATACTTCTGAGTTGTATCAACATCAGTGTTTCTTGGCCAGGCACTACTGACATTTGTCCTTTGTTGTGTGTGCAGGGGGTGGGTCCTAGACATTATAGGTTGTTCAGCAGCATCCCTGGCCCCTACCCACTGGATGCCAGTAGCATTCACACACACACACCAAAGTGTGACCACCAAAAATCTCTCCAGATACTGCCAAGTGTCCCCTTGTCTACATGCAGCTGAGCGAAGCTCCAGTGCCAGAACATTCCCTTAGTTCAAGGAAGAAAAGGATGCTGGAGATGAGGGGTAAGCTCCAGGGACATGGGGCTGAGTATCAACAGTAGCCACTGCAACTTCCCCCAGGAAGTGACAGTGGTTAAGCTGTGACTTGAAGAATGAGTAGGAATTCCCCTTCAAAACTGGAAAACAAGACTGGAAGCACTTGTTTTGTTGATGATGGAACCCCCAGTGACATGTAGTAGGAGCTCAATTCAAACTTAGGCTGCTTCACATCAAAAGAAATGTGAAGAAACATAACCTAGGTGAGCAAAGGGACAGAGTTCCATGAAAACCTTCTGTCTTGAATATACCACCCTCACTCGCAGAGGGCACAGCCGCATAGGCACAGGGCTTAGCAAATGGAACATGCTTGGCTTTCAGTTCCACTTGCCCCCTTGTTTACCCCCATGTATATCCAGGAGCCCTGCCATAGGCCCCACCCTGCACCCACCCCTCCTTCCTTCATACCTCCAAATCAGCATGTACAAAAGTCTGTGGTGTGTGGGGAAGAGGCTGTAGTGTATAATGGAGGAGGGTTGTCACAACACACAGCGTAATAAACAACTTTAAGTTATTGTCCTGATTTCTTTGGCTCCTCCTGCTGTGAGCATCACTAGCTACCTTTCTCCCCAGACCTGCATTCTGCCATGTTGCTCTTTCTGACCTGCTCTCAAGTCTCTTTGTAGTTGTCTCTACCTGTGGCTCTGTCTGCACTTGTCTCTCTTCGCTTTTTGTCTCTCGGTCAGTCTCTGTCTCCCCCTCCCCAACTTTTGATCATTCCTTCCAATTTTTTGTCTCCCCCTTTATTATGTTCTCCCTCCATCATGGCATCCCACCCAGGGCCATTTGTCCTGCATTAAAAGGTTTGGAGGGGGGCGCCTGGGTGGCTCAGTTGGTTAAGCATTGGACTTCAGCTCAGGTCATGATCTCATGGTTCATGAGTTTGAGCCCCTTGTTGAGCCCCGCGTTGGGCTCCACACTGGCAGCGCAGAGCCTGCTTGGGATTCTCACGCTCTCCTCTCTCACTGCCCTTCCTCTCCTCATGTTTTCTTTCTCCCTCTGAAAATAAATAACCTTTTAAAAATATATTTTTTAAAAGGGTTGGATTAGAGGGGTGCCTGGGTGGCTCAGTCAGTTGAGCGTCTGACTCTTGGTTTCGGCTCAGGTCATGATCTCATGGTTTTGTGGGTTCAAGCCCCACATCAGGCTCTGTGCTAGCAGCGTGGAGCTTGCTTGGGATTCTCTCTCTCCCCCTTCTCTCTCTGCCCCTCCCCCACTTGTGCTATCTCTGTCTCTCTCAACATAAATAAACTTTAAGTTTTAAAGGTTTGGAGAGGCAACTCTAATCCCTGAAACAAACATGCTCATTTGCTGGGTCCCTCTCACCCCATTTCCTACTCCACAGGTGGAAAGGTGTGGCCTTCTGCATTTAGAAGGGCCAAGAGTCAATGTAGGTTTAGGCTTTGAAAAGAAGGCTGGCTTTTTAGGTGAACCTGGATGAGGTGAAGGAAGTTTCTGTGATGTCCATGAGTTGGCAGTTTGGTTGGAAGCCACAACTCCGTTATGTAATAGAGCCTAGTTTGCCTCCTGTGTGCATCTGTTTCCTTGAGGACCATATCAGGAGGTGGGGTGGGGGAGATAACGACTATTAAAAGATTAATTTGGATATTCCTAAGTCCGTGTAAGAACTTTCTTTTAAGTTTGTATTTTTAAAATCACCTCAGAATTAGGCAGAAGAAGAATAACTGTAAAGTTTCTAAGGGAGGCATCTGCTTGTCATGCTAAACCAAATGGTTTTAGAGCAGTAAGCCAGAGGGTTAGAAAAAAACATCCACAGTTAGATCACGTTAAGCCTTAGAGAATCTGCTATGCACCAAATACAATTCTAGGTGCTGTAGGTACCTCAGTAGACAAAACAGGAATCCCTGCCCTCTTGGATCTTATATTCTAGGAAGAACCTCCAGCTCCAAGCCTGGGCAAGTCAGTGAGTAATGAGGTAGGGAATTCTGGGTTGGGGCCACTATGGAAAAAGCATGTTTGGGGGCAGAAAACAACGTTTGGCTTGGACAATGTTAAGTTTGTGACGCCTATTAAATCTCTAAATGGAGATATAAAAGAAGTTGGATATCCAAATACAGAGTTCAGGAAAGAAGTCCAGGCTGTGATCCAAATCTGGGGATCACCATTGCAGACGTAGTATTTAACACCAGGTGGTTAGATGAGATTTCCCAGAGAAGGAGTGTAACTAGAGCAGAGATAGGGTCAAAGTGCTGAACCCTGGAGCATGACAACATTTAGAAGTGCAGGGGAGACTGAGGATTGGAGAAGGGATGGGGGCTAGTGTTTCATAGGCCCAGCACTTCCATTTTGCAAGGTGGAAAGAGTTCTGTGGATGGAGGGAAGTGATGGCAGCACAAAAATGTGAATGTACTTAATGCTACTGAGGTATAGCCTTAACAATGGTTAATATGGGGGGGCATGTGACTGACTCAGTCAGTGGAGCATCTGACTCTTGATCCCAAGGTCATGAGATCAAGCCCCACGTTAGGTGTAGAGATCACTTAAATAAATTTTTAAAAAGTTTTGAAAACTTTAAAAAATGGTTAATGTGGTAAATTTTATGTCATATCTATTTTACTACAACTTTTAAAAAAGGAAGAGAGAGAGAGAGAAACGGGTACAAAAGCCCAAATGAAAGAAGTGTTTCCAGAAGGCAGGAGGGGTCAATCAAGTCAAATACTGCTGAGAAATCAACAAAGAGTTAACCCTTGGTTTTGACAATGTGGAGAGTGGCAGTGACTTTGAGAACAAAGCAGGTGGAGGTAAATGCTTGCTTGAAGTAGGCTCAAAGACATCAGGAGGATGAGTTAGGCAACATGGAGAAGGTGGCTAACTCCTCAGGCAGCAGAAAAATGGGGACAGGGGCCAAAGAAGGAGTCTTATTTTAACACAAAAGATAACACATCAGAGTTCAAGGCTGAGGTTGAAATGGTCCCACAGAGAGAGAAAGACTGATGAAACAGGAAAGAGAGGGGACACTTTTTGCAGTGGGGCTAAGCCCTGAGCAGCTCCAAACGGTGGGGACCTGATTTACAAGGTGGCGGTGCTGGCCTCTGTAGGCGCAAAGACAGCTGACTGGTGTGACAAGAGGGGATGAGGCATGGGATTCGGAGGCAAGCAGGTTGCTTTGCTTGCCAGGGGGATGTGCTTTTCTGATGGAGAATAACTTTGCACTGAAATAAGAAACAGGTTGGCAGCTAAGAGTGAGGACTAAGGAAGAAGTATGGGAATTTCAAGAAGGTTTAAAATAGCCCTCTTAGAGAGAGAGAGGGAATTGCCCTGGAAAACATAGTTGGGCTGTGAGGTAGTTCTTGGGGCCCAATTAAGGTCATAAATTTCAAGTGAGACCAGGATCACTTTTCATCTGAAGATATATTATTTTCATTAATATTTTCTTACTAGTGTGTAATTTCAGTTTTGATTCCCTCTTTTATTCATGTATTATATACATGAATTTAAAAAAAATTTTTTAATGTTTATTCACTTTTGAGGGAGAGAGAGAGCATAAGCAGGGGAGAGGCAGAGAGAGAGAGAGAGAGAGAGAGAGAGAGAGAGAGAAACATAGAATGTGAAGCAGGCTCCAGGCTCTGAGCTGTCAGCACAGAGCCCAATGTGGGGCTGGAAGTCATGAACCACAAGATATGACCTGAGCCAAAGTAGACGCTTAACTGACTGAGCTACCCAGGTGCCCCTATACACGTGCATTTTTTACATATTTCTAAGAATTTAGGAGTATTTTTAATACAAATATAAGCCACTAAAGTATATCAATCATGAATCTCTAAGTACTGACAACATTTTATCAAAATATAGAAAGCAGAGACTATTTTAAATACACAAAAGTTCTGACAAACACCTCTTTGGAATTGGAGAAAATGTTAAAATGGATTAAAAAAGACTTTAAAAATGTTAAAAATGGATACAAAAGACTGTAGTATTACAGTTATTAAACCCAACTGTCTATATATCTATACTATATATACTATATCTATATCTATACTATACAAACTACATATACTATATCTATGTATCTATACTATGTATAGTATAGATATGTAGACAGACTAGAGAGCGACATACATGATTATACATGTTACACACACACATAAAATTTTTTAAATTTTTTTAATGTTTATTTATTTTTGAGAGACAGAGTGATCGGGGAGGGGCAGAGAGAGAGGGAGACGCAGAATCCGAAGCAGGGTCTAGGCTCCAAGCTGTCAGCACAGAGCCCGATGCAGTGCCCAAACCCACGAACTGCGAGATCATGACCTGAGGCAAAGTTGGATGCTTAACCAACTGACACACAAATTGTGCCCTCACACACACAAATTTTTGTAAGTTCTATATTCATTTCTTACTGCAATGAAATATTTTAAAAAGTGTTAAGGTACACGAGACCAATAAAACCTGAAATCCCCACATTTAGTACTTGCATATTCCAAGTATGACCCAGATGCTAAAAAAACAGAAGTTAACAACAACGAGAAAACACTAAAACTATTAGGAAAACTCTGAAATACTCTGCAAATAACTCAGGGGCTGAAGAATAAATGAAAATTACAAGTACAACCCATTTATAAATTAACCACATTGAAAGCAATGCACATTCACAGGAAAAGTCATAGCCCTAAAGCTCTGCTTCTTGATGCAAGAAGCTACAAAATAATGTGGCTGTATTTTTCAATCACCATGAAAAATAATAATAAGTTTGCAAAAAATAATAAGGCTTACTGAGGTAATGAGGAAACTTCTGCAGGGTATATCTTCTTATTTGGATGATACTTTTGAGAGCCAATTTAGTAAGTTCAAATACTTCTTGCTTAGGAACAAATGACTCAAAGTGGAGGCCAGTAGCAGTCAACACTTGGTCCAAAACCATCACCATAACATCTCATCCTGTCCAGTCTCTTGTATCTCAAGGACATGGCCAGACTAAGAGAGCATCCTGCCTTGTTTCCAAGGTCTGGAGAATAACAAAATAAGGGATTCTGTCTTTCCCTTCTTTGTCTATGCCCATATGAGTAGTCCTTCTTTCATTTTTAAGTGTCTAGTGATGGATGCTCAATTAGGTTCATCCACACAGGCAGGTTAGATATGAGGAAGAAAAGCCTCTGACTCCACCCTAATTCTTTGGATCAACTGAAATATCTTTAGGAATACAAACAGCATAAATATGGAAGATTGCAAATGTACAAGAGTCACAGGAACAGTTGCCTTGAAGGGTAAAATGCATCACTGAGTCAGAGAAAATGAAGTAAGTAGAGAAGTACAATACGTGCATTGAGTTCACAGGAAATGCACTGAGTTGATTCAACACATACTGCCAGGCACTGGAGAACAAGATCTGACACCTGTCTTCAAGGATCTCACAGCTGATAGAGGCTCTCATACAATGTTGATCAAAGCTGTCCTCCTTAGTGGTGAGAAAAGAATTGAAATCTAGAGTGATCTAGTGAAAAATGTATGTGGAATTATTTGAAAAGTTATAAAGCACCAAATTCTATAGTATTATTTCTACTATTTATTACTTAATCATAATGGTCTCCTTAATAGATAAATAGGAGAAGTTGGCAAAGTAAGTCCTGCTGGCTGTGTTTGTAAACAAAGGTTTATTGGACCACAGCCACACCCATTCATTTACATACTGTCTATGGATGCTTTCCCCTACAAAGGCAGAGTAGAGTAGTTGTAACAGAAATGACATGGACCAACAGGAGCCCCAATGTTTACAGCAGTAATATCATTGCTACTCAGCAATGAAAAAAGAATGAAATCTTGCATTTGCAACAATGTGGATGGAACTAGAGGGTATTATGCTAAGCAAAATAAGTCAGAGAAACTCAAATATATTATTTCATTCATAGGTGGAATTTGAGAAACTCAACAGATGAACCTAAGGGAAGTGAAGGAAAAATAAGATAAAAACAGAGAGGGAGGCAAACCATAAGAAACTATTCTGATACAGAGAACAAAATGAGGGATGCTGGAGGGGAGGTAGTTGGGGGCATGGGTTAAATGGGTGATGGGCATTAAGGAGGACATTTTTGGGGATGAGCACTGGGTGTCATATATAAGAGATGAATTACTGGGTTCTACTCCTAAAGCCAAGACTACACTGTATGTTAACTAACTTGAATTTAAATTAAAAAAATGGTGCAGCCCACAAAGCCTAAAATATTTACTATCTGCCTTTTACAGCAAAAGTTTGCTGACTTCTGATACATAGTGTCATTCACATGTTCCCTGGGTTACTCATTTCTTCTAAATCTTCTTTCTTTTCCCTGTAGGGAATAACTGTATTTGCTTTCTTATGTGAAAATGACCACCTTCATTCATACAAATTCTTTATAATCATGTGAAAAACATGGGATGGTATGTTCTCAACTGTTCCAAAAATACATAGAATTATATTTATGTAGTAATACATTTAACACAGAATTATAATTATTGTTTGTTTCTATCTTACTGAATTATTAGAAATAAAATTTTGCTTTTACAAATGAAAAAATGTATTCTACAATGTGGTAACTTGCTTTTTTCTGGTTTTTTAAAATGAGAGCTTTTTTCCCCCTTAAATTGTGACAGTCTGTCTTGTAGAAGAAATAATTGCTTTGTGTTAAGGTGACTTGCTTTATTCTGTTTTATTATTGCCAAGCAACCTCATCTTAAATCCCAAAGTTCTAACTTCTTTTAATAGACATAGAGGTATTATCTGAGTTCCAAGAATTTATATTAAGCTCTTACAAAGCGTATTATGAATGTAGCCCACACGAACACTGAAATATAACTCTGGGACAGCTGCATTAACCCAAGGTTGGTTTCAGTTACCACTTAATCTTTGAATATAGAAAATATCCAGCAGTGAAAAACTCTTTGAGAAACTAACATATCAGGGGAGCCTGGGTGGCTCAGTCAGCTGAGCGTCCGATTCTTGGTTTCAGCCCAGGTCATGATCTTGTGGTTCGTGAGATCAAGGCCTGTGTTGGAGTCCTTGCTAGTGGTGTGGAGCCTGCTTGGGATTCTTCCTCTCCCTCTCTCTCTGCCCCTCCCCTGCTCATGCTTAGTCAGTCTCTCTCTCTCTCTCTCTCTCTCTCTCTCTCTCTCTCTCTTTCTCTCTCTCTCTCTCTCAGAATAGATAAATAAACTTTAAAAAAAAAAAAAAGAAACTAACATATCAGTTGGCATTGGATTAGTCCCACATAGGCCTTGGTGATCATCAAAACCCTGCAGCCACAGCCATGTGACCTAACGAAGAGAGCATCATGAACTTTCTTCTTCCCTGCCAAGTAGTACTTTTTATGTATTCTAAAAACTATCACTCCACCTAGAATCAACAGGTTTTCTGTCCCTTGACATTTGAAGTAGTTTTAGGAAAAAACCTTCAGCTTATTTTTGAACTAGAACTTAGGCCCTGAAAAAAGTAAGAACTAGGCAAATTTTAGCTTTGAAAACCTCAACGATAGTGATACTTAATATTCACAGTCCTCTTCATTACTGCCATTTGGACATATCACTCCTGTAGTCTGTGACTCCTATTCCAATAGTTTGTTCTACTCACCATCCATTGAGTGTTTTGGGGAGTGTTAGATCACCTGCTGCCATGGCTGATATTGTCCCAAAATAGAAGCGAAAAGCAGCGTAGGCCAAGCAAGGCCCTAGACAGAAACATATGCATTAACATGAGAATACTTTGGAAAGAAGATAAGGGGAATGTCCTCAGGATAAAGGAAGTAAGAATCCTGCTTATTTAGAGAAAGATGCTAGAAATATTCTTGCTAATTTTGAATATATTTTATGTCCACACTTTCTTTATCTGAAGAGTTTAGCTATTAGCAATCTACTTCTAGGGCATAGCCAAGCTTTAAAACCATGATTGGTGCTTTTCCCATTAATAGATGTTATGCATTGATTTGTGTCCCCTCAAAATTCATATGTTGAACTATTAACTCAGAATGTGACTTTATTTAGAAAGAGAATCATTGAAAATGTAATCAGTTAAGATGAGGTCTTACTACAAGAGTATGGTGAGCCCCGAATCCAATATGACTGGTGTCCTTATTAAAAGGAGAGATTTGGACACAAACACGCACACAGGGAGAACGCCATGTGAAAATGAAGGCAGAGATCTGGGTAATTTATCTACCAGCCAAAAAAAAACCACAAAGGTTGCCATCCAACCAGCAGAAGCTAGAGGAGAGGCACAGTACAGAGTCTCCCTCACAGCCCTCAGAAGGAACCACCCTGCCAACACCTTGATCTCCAACTTCTAGCCTCCAGAACTAGAAGACAATAAATCCCTGTTGTTTAAGCCCCCTGGTTTGTGTACATTGTTCTGGCAGCTCTAGCAAATGAACAGAGTCCCCATCAGATTCAGAGCCATGCTGTTACAGATACGTAGAATCTGATGGGGAATCCTCACAAAAGCATAATAGTCAACTTTGTAAGAAAAAATGGTTTGCAGACTTCAGCTATGATCAAGTCCGTAAGACATGAATAAAGTGGAAAAGAATGTACACATAATAAGGCTAAAACATATCTAATGTTTCTATATTGAGTGTGGTTAAGTGTTTTATTCCACTGCATAATCTTTAAGGTAGGTAGTACTGTTATTTTTCCCATTTTAGAATTGTAGAAACTGAGATACCAAGAAATTAAGTTAATTGCCTGAGCTAGCCTGGTGGCGCAGCGATGATGCTCTGGCAGCCTGACTCCCCAGTGCACACACCAACCTCTCTGTGACACAGCCTCCCAACATTCTGGCACATACACATTTATATTTTGTGTCTCTGTTTCTGCATGTGGGAAGTTGGAAGCAATATTTGTTTCCAAGACAAAAGCCTGTAGTCATTTAAAGACACTGGGGGTCCAGAATTGGGGGAATTGATTTTTAATGCTCTTAGAAGCAATTAATTATCATATGTTCTAATTGTAGGTCCACCACCTTTTTAAATTCTTGCTATAATTCTGAGAGGTAGGAGTTATTTGCTTTTTTAAAAAAGACGAGGAACCCATAAGGAAATATTTTGTACATACGTCACATTAATAAGATCAGGTACCAAGGAAATCTATGGCATAAGTAGGAGAGACTCATTGCTTTTCAAAGCAACTGATAAGCTTTTAGGCAAAGGCACTGATTATATAAAAATAGAGTAATCCTTGTCCCAAATCCGAGGCAAAATTATGAAGCCCGTGAAACTGAGGTTCTGTGTCCTGATGCCTCTTGTTTTTTGTTCCTGTCTTCAATAAAACTGGCCTTAGGAAGGAAGAGAGGGAGGGAGGAGGAGAAGACAAATCCAGGTCTTAATTTGTGTTCCCTGGAGGCAGAGCCTGCGATGGGACTCCTGGTCTCATGGTTGTGGTGGGGGTGCTGTGGGGAGAAGGGCTGGGAGGGAAACAGGATAGGAAAGGTAGATGTTTTGCAAGAATGTGGTCTCAGGTGGAGACCAACTTTAGCCTGATGCAGTAAAGGGCTGTGGAGCTAAAAATGGCAAAACAGCAATAAGGGACAGCATTGGCACCCAGATGTCTTTCCTGGGGGATTTGAGATGGGAGAATCTACATTGAACCAAGGGCAACTCTGGAGAAGGAGCACCCAAACTCACAGGAGCTGGAGGGCTAACGCACTGACTAGTAAAAGAGATCTGGGTAGAACACCAACAGCATTCACTAGACTTAAAGAACTTGTCCTCCAAGTTCCTTTTCAGATGTCATTTCCACCAAGAAGCCACCCTGAACCTCCAGTGTGGGTCTGAGAGAATACCCCATTTTTTTAAGTCTGCCTTCATACAGCAAGACCAGACTTATATGCATTTTCCTTGGACTCTAGCAAGCCAACAGGCTTGTCATAATAAAAGTACTGGATTTCTACAACTACAGCCAAATAACATGGGGGTTAAGGGCACCTGCCCCTCACGCAGTCAAAACTCCAAGTATAACTTTTTTTTTTTCAACGTTTATTTATTTTTGGGACAGAGAGAGACAGAGCATGAACGGGGGAGGGGCAGAGAGAGAGGGAGACACAGAATCGGAAACAGGCTCCAGGCTCTGAGCCATCAGCCCAGAGCCCGACGCGGGGCTCGAACTCACGGACCGCGAGATCGTGACCTGGCTGAAGTCGGACGCTTAACCGACTGCGCCACCCAGGCGCCCCACCAAGTATAACTTTTGACTCCTCAAAAACGTAACTACTAGGAGTGTATCGTTCACCAAAGCCTTACTGATAATATAAGCAGTCAGTTAACACATATTTTGTTATATGTAGTATATACTGTATTCTTACATTACAGTAAGCAAGAGAGAAGAAAATGTTAAAATCATAAGGAAGAGAAAATACATTTACAGTAGTGTACTGTAAAAAAATTCACATATAAGTGGGCCCACGAAATTCAAATCCATGTTGTTCAAGGGTAAACTGTAATACAAAATCGGAAGGAGGTCTAGCTGTATCTGGTACATCAAAGATATCCTCCCCAGTGGCATGAATATTTGCTTCCCTGTCTTTCCCCTATCTTTTGTTAGTCTGCTTTCTACAGTGGCCTTCCTCAACCTCCATTATTTTTTTCTCTTCTTCTGTTCTTTATTGCCTTCTGTGACTCCATCCAAGAGTATAGAGTATATCATGGACTTCATTTTCTGACATTGTGCAGGGCCAACTTCAAAATGACAGACCACAAGATGGGGCTGTGGGCTAAGGGTCCCACCTCAAACAAGGCAGCCATGCTTTGATCTACTGTATATAATTGGCCTTCCACATGAGCTATTGTTCGAAGATAGGGCTTAATAACTTTACAGAGATTCAAAACCACTGGTCTACACCACAGCTGGAATTTATAGCGTTTCATTTGCGCAAGTTGAATCCTTCTGGAGACCCTGGATTCTTACTTTTCTGCCATGGACCCTTGTGCGTCTAGTAAAGCCTACGGGTCCCTTCTCAGAATAATGCTTTTAATGCATAAAATAAAACACATAGTACTACAAAGCTAATCAATTATATCAAAATATTAAAGATAAATCTGTGATATACATGCTGATTTATTAATGCATTCACTGATAAAATCTAGAGGTAGTCCCATTAACTATCATAATTTCCAATTGATGAGCATAAAGTGTTTCAACAACTGCAATAATTATAATGTCCTTGGAAAATACCTGTTCCACTGGTGATAAAGTTACAGATCAATGCCTAATATTGCTGCGGTTCATTGCCTATATTCATAATAGAGATAAATACTAAATTTCAGTTAGAAGATCATGAAAAGAAAGAAGTCCTTAAGCCCCTAAATTAACTCCAGGTTAAGAAGCGCTGGCATAGGTAGAATTTAGAAGATGAGTATCATGTCAGTCTTACAAACTGCTAGGTAGCTTGTACAAACAAACACACATATACACAGAATGTAAGAGACATTTCTGTGCTGCATTTCGTCAAGTTGAATGCCATGACCAGTGACTTGGCTCCCAGGAAGCCCCAAGGTTATCTTTCAGGGTCTAGTTCACCTTACAGCCCTTGGAAACAAGGTCAGACACTAGACAGATGCCCAGAATGTCCTTGAAAATTAAAAGTAAAGCATTTTCAGGAACATGTACATTTATAAAATCCCCACAAATTTGGAATATGAAAATTGAGTGATAGAAAATCACTTGCCAACACAGTGTGAACTACGTGGTTTGCGAGATGTTAATTGCAATTGGCACTTTGGGGCCTGGTGTAAGATGTGTTGTTCTTTATCTCCAGAGTTGTTTCTGACCTGCTTTCTCCCTGACCACCCCACAAGAAAAAAAGGAGGAAAAAAACTTTGAATTTGTTCTAAGTGTTTTCCTGAGTACTTTTAATTAAACCATTTTGAAAGATAATGTGCTTTCATAAAAATTGTAATGGCACTTTATGTCAGCAAGCAATTATGACCTAGATTGAACAAATTTGGACTTGACTCATTTTTCTATTAATATAGTAATAATCCCTCATGAATATTCATAATTTCTTCATTCTTACTGTTTTTACACATCTCCCTTAGATGAAATAGCTTAAAATTTGCACTTTATCATGGAGAAAATAAGCATAGTTAATTTCAAACTGGTAATGTAAATTTTTACCAAACTTGGGTTAGTTTTCTTCATTGATTTTTGTGTAAACATATTTTATTCTCAAATTAACCTCAAGTCAAACAAGTCTCAATTTTTTTTATTTTTAGGGTTTTTTTAAGTTTATTTTTTTATTTATTTTGAGAGAGAGAGAGAGAAAGAGCAGGGGAGGGACAGAGAAAGAGAGAGAGAGAGAGAGAGAGAATCCCAAGCAGGCTCCACACTCTTAGTGCAGAGCCCAGTGCAGGGCTCAAACCCACAAACTGCGAGATCATGACCTGAGCCAAAATCAAGAGTCAGACACTTAACTGACTGAGCCACTCAAGCACCCCAAACGAGTCTTAATTCTTGAAGACTATCTAACACATCATGTTCTTTTTTCCCACTCCCATACGATCTCTCTTCTCTAATAAAAGAATTGTTTATTCGTTCCTTAGCTACTCATATGTTCTAAACTTCAATTTATTTGTTCAACAAATATTTACTGAGATTCTCCTCTCTGACAGGCAGTGAATTAGACCTGGTAATGCAACAATAAATCAGACATGTTCTGATCCCTGAGGGTTTCACAGTGAGAAAGACAGACCTAACCAGACAGACCTAACCAGACCAGTTAGAAAGACCTAACCAGACTGCTGGTACAATAGAAACAGGAGCTGAATGCTGTGGAAGTACTGAGGAACTCACCATTAATCTGCATAAGGGATTAAAGTAAAACTTCAAAGAGGTAATGATTTTTGGATTGGGTTCTGAAGGATGAGTAGGAGTTTTCCAGGTGGAGAAGCCTGGAAAAAGACTCTCCAGTTCTGAGATATAGAATGTTTAGAAAACAAAATTTTGTTAAAAATTTAAAAAGCAAACCTAAATATATCAAACCAAAAATTGAATGATAAGGATACATATGAACTGCATGAAAACAGTTGACTCTAGGAATGGGAGAAAAAAATGGGGAAAGAGATTTCAAGTTTAGCTATAATACCTCTTCTATATAAAACCTAAATTTGGGGCACTTGGGTGGCTCAGTCAGTTAAGCCTCCAACTCATGATTTCAGCTCAGGTCATGATTTCACAGTTGTGAGATAGAGCCTCACATCAGGTTCCGTGCTGGGCATGGAGCCTGCTTAAGATTCTCTCTCTCTCCCTCCCTCTGCTCCTCCCCTGCTCACACACAAATGCTGTCTCTCTCTTTCTCTCAAATTAATTAATTAATTAATTTGATGAGATGTTAGTAATTAGCAAATTTTTGTTTGTGGGTACAAAAGTATTCATTATATTGGTCTCCATACTCTTCCATATTTCTAAAAAACTGTCAAAATTAAAAATAAGTAAATAATGAAAAAATACAAAAGACATTAATTTAAAGTGGATAAGGTTAAGGTAGCTAATAAATTCAAATAGAAGAAAGACAGAGATAATCTTTTATCCATTCCTTATAAGGAAATATTCCCCAACTCATAAATTGCAGATCTGCCAGGAGTTCCTAACATTTTACTTGGTCCACCTCCAAACCATTTGCCAACACAATGCCTCCCCTCTCTGAACCCCCACCCCTACACCTCCAATTTCCACCTCCTGAATCAAGAATGTTAAAATTAAAATGTATAAAAATAGATACCAACGTAAATACAATGACATACCAGGGAGGTAAAGTATTATATTAAGTTGCTAATGAGTTGGTGATTAAATCAGGGAGGTCATATTACACAGGTAAAATTACAGAACAAGACTGAAATGAAAATAATTTCATTTCAGTGGATAATCTGATTCAAATTCTTTTCTAGGGTTCTTTTATGCCATTCTTTCAGTAAAAGACTGCCCGATACTTCTCTCCATCATCTCTAACTTGTGCTGTAGAAAGCTATTATGACTCATATACCCGGTGATACTTCATGTACCTTTGATTGATATTCTGTTTTTATCATGCAAGTAAGAGTTCACCCTTACAACGATTCAAACACAATGAATATTCTCATAATTTGTCCTCCAGGGTGTAGTTTGGCTATAAATAATTGTATTTCCTCAAATTCCAGTCACTTCCTAATTTTTATTGTCACTCTCCCAGTGTCAGAACAACTCCCAAACTCATTTTTGATGAAAGTTTCTCTGGCTAGATCCATTAGGTATGTCTTCCATGAATGTGTTTGTTATATACCTGTAAAACAATGTTCATATTTCAAAACCAATTTCAAATCAATATGAATTTGGTATAAACCTATAAACATTTTTCAAACACATAATTTCACAGAACACTCCACCTGGGGAAGGAATATGAAGAGAAATAACTTCTGTCCTCCTAAAAATCATGTTCCATATGAGGAAACCAACATGTAAATAAATACTTAGGATGTTTTGGGATGAGCACTATACTGTTACTGAGGTTTACACAAAGCATTGTGACAGCACTGAGGAAAGGGGGATTAATTTGGCTCTGCAAGGTGTCTTTACAGAGGAGGTGATATTTGAGCTAGGTATTGAAGGAAAGTCAGCCACATGTAAAATATGATAAAGGTATGAGGAGAATAAAGGCTAGAGCTTGAGGACAAACAGTTGGGAAAGTGACATGATCAAGTATGTGTTTTGCAAACACACTAGTGTTTAGACCACCAGTATGTCCTTCAGATTTGCCCAGGAGGGAGACTCTCATCGCCTTAAATGTCAAATGAGAATGCCAGAGAGAAAAGAAGAAATATGAGGAAAGAGAAAATATGAGGTATCCTGGTATGAAGTAAGACATTGAGAAAAAAAAAAGAGAAGAAAGCTGAGAAAGAACAGACTAGATGCAGACACTAAAGAAGTTGTAAACGTGCTGAACCTGAAGCTGATTACCAGTGGTTGTGAGCAAGAGTATGGTGTGGCTTAACTCTGCTATGTACTAGCCAGATTTCCAACTCTTAGTACCTGTAGTCCTTGGCTTCAGAGACTTGCCTGGTTACTACTGCCCATTTTGCCTAGAGGCTAGAAGTGGCAGGGAACTAAGACCCCCCTGGGAGAAGTCCTCAACAAAGATTGGCAATAATTGGTAGATACAGTCTCTAGCTCCCCTCCTCCATGGATGGCATAACTCTGAGGTATATGTTTACCTTTTTAACCAAATGAAGCTCTAGTTGCCCAGAGCTGACACCCTTGATAATGCATCCTTTATTGTCTGCCTTCCCCATTCCCAAAGTGAAATTTCCTAGGATCACCTCCCAAAGAAATGACTTGTATTTTAATTGTCATTCCATATGTTGATTAGAAATAAAGTACATGTGAGAGCACAAATGAGAATGGAAAAGTGAAAGGTTGAAAAGTGAACATGAAAAATAAAATAAAAGGAAGGAAAGACAAAAAGGAAACTTGTTAAGTCCTAGAATAGATGAAACAGAAGAATCCAACCACAGATCCCTTAAAATCAGAGGATTTAAATTTTGGCTGCATGTTAAAATAACCTGAGATCAAAAACAAAGAAACCATTCTTTTTTTATGGCTGAGTAATATTCCATTGTGTATATATACCACATCTGTATCCATTCATCTATTCATGGACACTTAGGTTGTTTCCATTCCTTGACTATTGTAAATAATGCTGTACTAAACAGAGGGGTGTGTATATCTTTTCAAATTAGTGTTTTCATTTTCTTTGGGTAAATATTCAGAAGTGGAATTATTATATTGTATGGTACTTCTATTTTTCATTTTTTGAGGAACCTCCATATTATTTTCCATAGTAGCTGTATCAATTAACATTGTCACCAACAGTCACAAGGTTTCCCTTTTCTCCACATCTTTGCCAACACCTGTTGTTTCTTGTGTCATTAATTTTAGTCATTCTGACCAGTGTGAAATGATACCTCATTGTAGTTTTGATTTGTATTTCCCTATGATTAGTGAGGTAGAGCATCTTTTCATGTGCCTGTTGGTCATCTGGATGTCTTCTTTGGAAAAATGTCTGTTCAGCTCCTCTGCCCATCTTTTAATCAAATTATTTTGTTTTGGTTTTTGTTTGGTGTTGTATCAGTTCTTTATATATTTTGAATATTAACCCCTTATCAGATACATAATTTGTAAATATTTTCCCCCATTTAGTATGTTGTCTTGTTTTTTTGATTGTTTCCTTTGCTGTGTCAAAGCTTTTTAGTTTGAAGTAGTACCAATTGTTTATTTTTGGTTTTGTTTCTTTTGCCTGATACAGAATCATACAGCTAAGGTTGATGTATAAGAGATTACTGCCTATGTTTTCTTTTAGGAGTTTTATGGTTCAGGTCTTTCATTTAGGTCTTTAATCCATTTTGAGTTTATTTTTGTGTATGATATAAGAAAGTGGTCCTCTTTTATGCTTTTTTGTGTACCTGTCTAGTTTTCCCAGAACCATTTATTGAAGACAGTCTTTTCCCCATTGTATATTCTTGCCTCTTTTGCCATAGACTGATTGACCATATAAGCATATGTTTATGTCTGGGCTCTCTATTCTGTTCCATTGTTCCATATGTCTGGGTTTTTTTGTTTTTTGGTTTTTTTTGGTGGGTTTTTTTTTTTTTTTTTTGCCAGTACCATATTGTTTTGATTACTACAGCTTTGTAGTATGTCCTGAAATCTCGGGTTGTGATACTTCCAGCTTTGCCATTTGCCACAATATGAATGGACCTAGAGAGTAGTATGCTAAGTGAAATAAGCCAGACAAAGACAAATACCATATGATTTCACTTATATGTGGAATCTAAACAGCAAAACAAACAACAACAACAAAAGAGAGAGAAACAGACTCATAAATATAGAGAACTAACTGATGGTTGCCAAAGGATGGGAGGGGGGATGGGCCAAATGGGTGAAGGGGATTAAGAGGTTCAAACTTCATTGTAAAATAAATAAGTCACAGGGATGAAAAGTACAGCATAAGGAATATAGTCGATAATACTGTAATATACTTACCGTGGTGAGCATTTCTTAATGTGTATAATTGTTGAATCACTATTTGTACACCTGAAACTAGTCTAATATGCTTAAATTATGCTTCAATTGCTTCAATTAATATGCTTCAACTATGCTTCAATTTAAAACTAAAAAAAAAAAACAGTACCGAGTTTCCACACAGAAATTCTGATTTAACTGATCTGGATTTGGTTTGAGGTATCTGATTTTTATAAAAATTTCCCATGTGATTCAAATGTGCAGTAGGCTGAGAACCACCATCTTGAAGGGACAAAGACACTGTTGAAGAGGTAATAGGGACACAATCATTGTAAATATACAAAGTCAATCTCCTGACTCTTATGCCCCTCCAACCCCTACTTTGTGCTGCTCTGATAATTGGTATCCTTGTGATCAGGGGAATAGGTAGAAATGCATACTTGTAAGAGCAAGTGACTGACAATGAATGGAAAAGGAGGGAGAAACAAAAGGAAATCTAGCTGAGTACTGAATAAAGATCTGCAGGGGTACCTGGCTGGCTCAGTCGGTTAAGTGTCTGACTTTGGCTCAGGTCATGATCTCACTGTTCATGAGTTCAAGCTCCATGTCCAGCTCTGTGCTGATGGCTCAGAGCCTGGACCTGCTTCAGATTCTGTGTCTCCCTGTCTCTCTGTCCCTCCCCCACTCGTGCTCTCTCTCTCTTTCTCTCTCTCTCTCTCTCTCTCTCTCTCTCTCTCTCACACACACACACACACACACACACACACACACACAAATAAATAAACGTTTAAAAAAACTAATAAAAAAATGTAAAAAAAGATCTGAATTGCTCTTGAAGGCTTTGGAATTAGACTCAACAATTTTTTAATGAGCATTTGGTCGATAAGGTCTGCAAGAGGAAGGAACAGAACAAATGTGCCTAAGAGAGAACATATGGCTGGATCTGGGAATTCCTTTTACCTCATTGGGGATAAACCCAACAGACTAGATGACACTTATTCATGATCTCTATTGCCATGATTTGGGGTGGAATATAATTTCCTATTTGATTTTGGACAAGCTCTTAAGGAAAATAATGACACTGCTCCATGTTTGTTGAGGACTGGGTTGGCATGGAGACTCAGTATGGGAATAGATTGAGGATCTGCTCCAAGAATCATCATTGAGTGAGCCAAAGGTTCTTACTTCAGTGAATGGGATGAAAATAAACACTGCAATAAATGGAAGTCCCCTAAATTTCATCTTCTCAAGGAAAACAAAAATTAGTGGTATAGACGACATATTAGCAACCCCCCCCCAAAGAAACCTATAGCAAATTTAGAACTAGAAGAAAAATTAAGTTTACCTTCATTCATCAGCTGTTCTTCATTTATATCATTTAATTACCATTTTAAAAAATAACTGGTCGTGAATGACACTGTATGGTGCAATGGTAAGAGTTGGACTTTGAAGTCAAACACACCTGCGTATAAATTTCAGGTTACTAGGTGTGTATTCTCATGTTGACTTCATTGGGTTGTTGCCAGGATTAAATGAGATAAAGATATACAGAAATTGTGCCTGGTGCATAGCTAGTGCTCAATAAAATTAATCAGCAGTTACAGTAGTAGCACTAGTAATAGAAGTATTAATACTAATTAATAATCTTTATGAACATTACTTTCTTCATCTGTAAAGTGAGAAAAAAAAAGACTCACCTTGTAAGGGTTTTGAAAATAAACATGCAAATGAAATAATTTATTTAAAATACCCAGGCCAGCATCTGGCTCAAAGTAGATATTCAATTAATATTGTCATTGGTGAGCTATTCTTTGCCCAAGACTTCATGATGTTCCCTTACTGATCCCTGCCTCCACTCATTGGACATGTCCTCAAAATCTCTGCATGTCAGATATTTGACCAATGGGCCATAGTTATTTTTCTACCATGTGGCATGTGACATGCAATTAGAAATGTATATCATCCTAATAATACAGCAGATAAGAAAGTCAGTTTGGTTTGGTCTGCACTCTGAGTTCTCGGTCCCTGATTACTTTGGTACTCTTTCCCCTCACTGGCACTCTTTAGCTGTTGCCAACCCCCTTTAAGTCACTGCTTAAACATGAGTATTTTTATCTGAGGAAAGGAAGCAGGATTATTTCTTAAGACAAAGTCCCCAGCAAAATACAGCACCATTTCTTAATAAAAACCCTCAGGAAAGTTGGGATAGAAGGAACATACCTTAACATCATAAAAGCCATATATGAAAAGCCCACAGCTAATATCACCCTCAATGGGGGAAAACTGAGAGCTTTCCCCCTGAGATCAGGAACATGACAGGGATGTCCACTCTCACCACTGTTGTTTAACATAGTGTTGGAAGTGCTAACATCAGCAATCAGACAACAAAAGGAAATCAAAGGCACCAAAATTGGCAAAGATGAAGTCAAGCTTTCACTTTTTGCAGATGACATGAGATTATACAGGGAAAACCTGATAGGCTCCACCAAAAGTCTACTAAAACTGATACATGAATTCAGCAAAGTCTCAGGATATAAAATCAATATACAGAAATCAGTTGCATTTCTATACACCAGTAATGAAGCAACAGAAAGAGAAATCAAGAAATCGATCCCATTTACGATTTCACCAAGAACCATAAAATACCTAGGAATAAACCTAACCAAGATGTAATAGATCTGTATGCTGAAAACTATAGAAAACTTATGAAAGAAGTTGAATAAGACACAAAGAAATGGAAATACACTCCATGCTCATGGATTGGAAGAATAAATATTGCTAAAATGTCAATACTATCCAAAGCAATCTACACATTCAATGCAATCCCAATCAAAATTGTACCAGCATTCTTCTCAGAGCTAGAACAAACAGTCACAAAATTTGAATGGAACCACAAAAGACCCTGAATAGCCAAAGTGATGCTGAAAAAGAAAACCAAAGCAGGAGGCATCACAATCCCGGACTTTAGCCTCTACTATAAAGCTGTAATCAGCAAGACAGTATGGTATTGGCACAAAAACAGGCCAATGGAATAAAATAGACCAATTGGAATTGGACCAATGGAATAAAATAGAGAACCCAGAATTGGACCCACAAATGTATGGCCAACTAATCTTTGACAAAGCAGGAAAGAGTATCCAATGGAAAAAAGACAGTATCTTTAACAAATGGTGCTGGGAGAACTGGACAGCAACATGCAGAAGAATGAACCTGGGCCACTTTTTTACACTGTACACAAAAATAAACTCAAAATGGATGAAAGACCTAAACGTGAGACAGGAAACCATCAAAACCCTAGAGGAGAAAAGAGGCAACAACCTCTTTGACCTGAACTGCAGCAACCTCTTACTTGCCACATGTCTGAAGGCAAAGGAAATAAAAGCAAAAATGAAATATTGGGACCTCATCAAGATAAAAAGTTTCTGCACTGCAAAGGAAACAATCAACAAACTGAAAGGCAACTGATGGAATGGGAGAATATATTTGCAAATGACAGATTAGATAAAGGGTTAGTATCCAAAATCTATAAAGAACTTACCAAACTCCACACCCAAAAAACAAATAATCCTGTAAAGAGATGGGCAGAAGACATGAGTAGACACTCTGCCACAGAAGACATCCAGATGGCCAACAGACACATGAAAAGATGCTCAGCATCACTCACATCATCAGGGAAATACAAATTAAAACCACATTGAGGTACCATCTCACACCAGTCAGAGTGGGTAAAATTAACAACTCAGGAAACAACAGATGTTGGTGAGGATATGGAGAAATGGGAACCCTCTTGCACTGTTGGTGGGAATGCAAACTGGTGCAGCCACTCTAGAAAACAGTGTGGAGGTTCCTCAAAAAACTAAAAATAGAATTATCCTATGACACAGCAATAGCACTACTAGGAATTTATCAAAAGGACACAGGAGTGCTGATTCATAGGGGCACATGTATCCCAATGTCCATAGTAGCACCATCATGGAAAGATTCATTAATTATGGAAAGAGCCCAAATGTTCATCAACTGATGAATGGATAAAGAAGATGTGGTTTATATATACAATAGAATACTACTTGGCAATGAAAAAGAATGAAATCTTGCCATTTGCAACAGTGTGGATGGAACTGGAGGGTATTATGCTAAGTGAAATAAGTCAGGCAAAGAAAGATATCGTATGTTTTCACTCATATGTGGAATTTGAGAAACTTAACAGAAGACCATGGGGGAAGGAAACAGGGAAAAATAGTTTCAAACAGAGAGGAAGGCAAACCGTAAGAGACTCTTAAATACAGAGAACACACTGATGGTTGATTGGATGGGAGAGAGGGGAAAATGGGTGATGAGCATTGAGGAGGGCACTTGTTGGGATGAGTACTGGGTGTTGTATGTAAGCGATAAATCCTGGGGATCTACTCCTGAACCCAAGAGCACACTGTATACACTGTATGTTAGGTAACTTGACAAAAAATTATATGTAATAAATAAATACATAAATAAATTAAAAAAGACAAAATCCTTAGGGCAGTCACATTAGGAGACCTAGTTAATCTTTTTGCTTGGACATGGAAGTAACAGCCCAAAAAACAGGTACAACAGGGAAGAACCAAACTCCTGGTCCCCTGAAACACAGGATGAGCCACATGGTATCAGGCAGCTGGTGAAAAATGGAGACCGCTTCTTGTTTTGTAGCTTATTTATAAAGCCCAAGTAACCTCCATCTTGTTGAAGGGGACTTTGAATCTTTGTAATAGAACTGATCCCAGCTTTGATTAAATACCTTTACTGTGAATTTATAAAGCACCTGAATTTATAAAATGTGGCTGTTGCAAAGCCAAATTGTGCAGAGAAATCTGACTCATGATGACAAACCCAACCAAGCACAGAAAAAACAATCATTTCCTATTCCACTCAGATTGCTGAGGTTGCTATCTTTTTCATTTATCTTAAGTTTCTTTTGGCCTTAATGCTAATTGGTTCAAATAAGGAGTGAATATAGAATAAACATGGCCTAACTTTTTTTAAATTAGCTATTAAATCCTGTAGGACTAACGTTTCCATTTTCCATTTCCTGTCTTCTGTCCCAGTTAAACACAATTATGAAATGATGTACAGCTTGATTCAATCAGCTCACTCAAAAGATATATATATATATATATATATATATATATATATATATATATATATCTTTTTTTCTGGATAGTAAACTAAAATATATTCATTGTGAAGGAAATGTAGAAACTCCACAAAGGCCAAAGAAGAAAGAAAAATCTCTCACTGCCCCACCAGAGAAATAAACAGTATTAATATGTTGGTGAAGACTACTCCTACACTTTCATATGCATTTGTATGTTTTATCCAATCAGGACGATAATATACATATTGCTTTTATGATCACACTGTAAAGTCATTCTATTTCTTTCTCCATATGATTTTTAATGACTGTATAGTTTTTGCCAAATGGTTAATTTAGATAGCCAGTCTCTAATTGTTGACCATTTGGGTTGTTTTGAGGTATTTTCACTATTTTAAACACTTCAGGGAACATTCCTGTACACACATTTGGGCACAACTATGATTATTTCTCAAGGATAAATTCCTAAGAGGAAAGTTTCTGTACAAATGGCATGTTTATTTTAAAAGGTATTTTTTTTTTACTTTGTAGAACCATCACAACTACAACAAAATGACGATTCTTGTAATTATTTTTCAAATGACTGATTTGCTTTGTCTCTCTCTATCTCAAAAATAAAATTAACATAAAATTTTTTTTAAATGTTGTTGGAAAAACTGGATGGCAAAATGCAGTAGAATGAAACTGGACCACTTTCTTACACCATACACAAAAATAAATTCAAAGTGGATGAAATACCTAGATGTGAGACAGGAAGCCATCAAATCCTAGAGGAGAACACAGGCAGCAACCTCTTTGACCTCGGCCATAGCAACTTCTTACTAGACACATTGCCAAAGGCAAGAGAAACAAAAGCAAATATGAACCGTTGGCTTCTGCACAGTGAAAGAAACAATCAACAAAACTAAAAGGTAGCCTACAGAATGAGAGAAGACACCTACAAATGATATATCTGATAAAGAGCTAGTATTCAAAATCTATAAAGAACTGATCAAACTCAACACCCAAATAACAAATAATCCAGTAGAGAGGGGCAGAAAACATGAATAGACATTTTTACAAAGAAGACATTCACATAGCTAATGGACACATTAAAGGTGCTCAACATCACTCATCATCAGGGAAATACAAATCAAAACCACAGTGAGATACCACCTCACACCTGTCAGAATGACTAAAATTAACACAAGAAACAACAGGTGTTGGTGAGGATGCGGAGAAAGCATCTGTTGGTGGGAATGCAAAGTGGTGCAGCCAATCTGTAGAACAGTTTGGAGGTTCCTCGAAAAGCTAAAAATAAAACTACCTTACAATCCAGAAACTGTACCACTAGGTATTTACCCAAAGGAAACAAAAATACAGATTTGAAGGGACACATGCACCTCGATGTTTACAGCAGCATTATCAACAATGGACAACCTATGGAAAGAGCCCAAATTTCCATCGATTGATGAATGGATAAAGAATATGTGGTGTGTGTGTGTGTGTGTATAATATATATGTGTGTATAATACACACACACACACAATGGCATATTACTTAGCTATCAAAAAAATGAAATCTTGCCACTTTCAACGACGTGGATAGAGCTAGAGTGTATTATGCTAAGCAAAATAAGATAAATACCACATGATTTCACTCATATGTGGAATTTAAGAAACAAAACAGATGAACATATGGGAAGTGGAAAAAAAGAGAGAGGGAAACAAACCATAAGAGACTCTTAATGATAGAGAACAAACTGAGGGTTGATGGAGGGATGTGGGAGGAGGGGGATAGGCTGGATGGGTGATGGATATTAAGGAGGGCACTTGTGATGAGGACTGGGTGCTGTAGGTAAGTGATGAATCACTGCTGAATTCTACTCCTGAAACCAACATTGCGCCATATGTTAACTAACTAGAATTTAAATAAAAATTCGAAAAGAAAAAAAAAGCTAGCTCTACCACTTACCAGCTGTGTGGCTTTGGGCATATAACTAAACCTGTCCTTTTTTAAAGCTTTTTTTAATGTTAATTTATTTTTGAGAGAGAGAGAGAGAGAGAGCTAACACAAGTCGGGGAGGGGCAGAAAGAGGGAAACAGAGGATCTGAAGCAGGCCTCACGCTGTGAGCAGAGAGCCCCATGCGGGGCTCGAACCCACAAACTGTGAGATCATGAACTGAGCTGAAACCAAGAGTTGGATGCTTAACTAAGACACCCAGGTGCCCATAAACCTCTCTGATATCAATCTCCTTCTCCTTGATTATAAAATAAGAGAACAAAATGACAATTCATAGAAAATGCTCAGCACAGTATCTAGTGCATAGTAGAAGCTCAAAAATATTAACCTTAAAATAAATATTTAACTGAATTGAACCGTCACGAGATTGTAGTTGAATCTACAGTATGAACAACTGTACTTCTCTGAGTAATCTGAACCTAAAGTCTGTGTGGGTTTAGAAGAAAATATTTGCCCGCAGAGTATCCATCATAGCTGAAATGGATAATGTATTATTAAGGGGAGGGAAACTTCTTTTACTTCAGACTCGGCCTCTGTGGGGAGAGGAGATGTAAAGTGTCCCTTCCACTGGAGCAATATGGGTGGGCCAGAAGGAGAGGGACAAAGAGCTGTCCTTTCCATCCTCTCCTTGTGGATACAGGCAAACTACTGGAGGCTAGTGTGTGGCACTGGGCCCACTGAGGGGTATTGATTTGTTCTTTCCAGGAAGAAATGCACATTAGTCATTTTTTAATAGGCTGTCTTGTTCTGGAAGGCAACTCCTGTGACTTTGAAATAATGCACTTGTGTGGTTTAGGTATTGCTTGCTTTGGAGGGAAGGTATGCTGTTTTGATTAAGTGGGTACACAGGAGACCTCTGTTCTCGGTCCCATGATTAATGGAGGAAATGTCCTTAGTCCTGTTCTCTGCCTGTTCCTCGCTTGACTCTTATGTATACCATCTCCCCAGAGCTCGCAATGACAAATAACTTGTTCTATGGTGCTCTCTTCTCCCATTCAGTCAAGTGTGTCATTCTACACGGGGAGTTGAAAAGTTCCTAGTCCAGTATCACTTGCCTGGCACTGGTCACTTTCCTAAACACTTCTGCATCACCATATTATTTTGTCCTCACGACAAAAACCCAGTGAGGTCACATACTGACCTGTTCCACTGCCAAGGGAAGTAAGGCACAGGCAGCAGAAAATGGAGGACAGAAAGAATGAGAGATAGCCACCCTGAAGAAGGAGGAGCCACAGAGGCATTTAGGACCTAATTGATTATTTATTATATAGTCATACTGTATAGCAGATGGTGCTTTTTCTACTAAGAAAAATAGATAAATTGAACACTAGGAATGTCAGATACTTAAAAACACTTTTACCAAAATGTGCTGGCACAACTTTATAGAATAGGGATTCCAAAAAATTGTACTAAATATAATTTCCTATATCTGTGAGTTTATTCATTAATTATCTCTATAAATACCTACTTCATGCTTCTTCAGTATAAGACACACTGGAGAAATGGACAAATGAAGAAAACCATGTGACCTCAAGAAGATTATCATACACAGTAGAGGAGATTTTAAGGTACATAAATAAAACTGAGTATGGCAACTGACTTTAGGTTTTCAGAGGAGGGAGAGGCCTATGAAAGTAGCAAGCAGTCCTGGGGAGCTTTTCATAAAAGGCAGTGTGAGCCTTTATGAAAGGCTGTGAGAAGTTCAGAATTGCATGCAGGAAGAGGGTATGAGACCCCACCAGAGAAAGGAGCTGCCATAAATGAACACATCAGAAGCCGGAAAGCACAGGCCTTTCTCCAAGTGTCAGAATGACTACAGCTGGGCCTGTTACTAGTGAGGCCTATTTTAGAATGCTTCAGAGAAGGAACATGAAGTAACTTCTCTCATAATGTGGGTTCTGCCCACTTGGTTTATGCGTTGTGCAAATTCAGAGCAGCGTTTGTGTGCTTTCTGAAAGCACTGGTGCAATTCTCTGCAGCAGGGATGTGGCAGAGGAAACTCTCCTAATCATATATGGATGCTAGTTTTAGTATAAATTAGTCCCAGTGAAGCTCACAAATAGGGCCTGATTGGACTTTGAACCTTCTGACTCCAGAAATTATTTGGTCTAGAAGGCTGCTTTGAAAACCACCTGGGGTTTCCAGCCAAGCAGGTTTTGTACCCTCCAAGATGTGTGTTGCCTTGTTTGGTGAGCCTGAATGTGGATAGCTGTACAGTTCTGGGCTGATAGCTCACCTACTCTGGATTTGTCCCAGGCAGCTGTTCTCCTGGCTGTCTTTGCTAGATGACCTTTTCTATTGTTGCTTCTACTCGAAGGATAAACCTGGAAATGAGGTGCAAACTCCCTTCCCAGCAGGCTGTAGGACCGGGGGATTAGGATGCCACCTGGTCTATGCCCTCACAGAATTACTGACTCAGTGGCCTGGAATGACCTCTGCAGTTATTTTTAAGCCAAGTAGTTGAAAATTAGTCATCACCTAGAATTTAGTATGTGTTTCTTGGCTTCCTAACAGAACACTGTGCTCAGTACATATGTAATATATTTACCCTTGGATGCAACATATAATAAAATAGTGCTGTTTTGTAATAGTTACTCATATTATAGTCCAGGATGATGGATCATCTTGAGCTTTAGATGCTCACTTTGGTCTCAAAAGGAAATTGCTTCAAAGATCTTTTCCCACAGGTGTGCTTGGGTCAGGATGGGCCCTTATCTAGATGCCCTCCCTCACAAACCAAGATCCAACAGGGTTTTATCCTATATAAGCAAGAGGGATACAAAAGGTCTTCTAGCTTAGGGGGAGTGTCCACAGGATCAAGACTTGTTAATTTCCAGGTCCTATATTGCCTTCAGGATGACTAGTTTGGCCCCCGACCCCTACTCTGCCCAGCTACTTGGCTCCTGTGGATTCTTTGGTTCTTTACTACAAAGTCACTATTTGACACTCTGTCTCTTGCCTTCCTGGCTAGTCAGTCTCTCTGGTTGTCAGTTCTGTTATACCTTCCCTGGAGCTCCTACAGTCTTTCGACAAAGGGACCATTTACCCAGCTCCTGACCCCTGGTTCTGTCTTCACCATGGACCTAACTAAATCTCAGCATCTTATAGGAGAACCACATGGCCCATTTCTTCCCAACCTTTTTTTCTCTTTCATATGGTTCTGATCCTTGCCTCAGCCCTGTAGACATGGCTACATGTCTTATCTTTGCAAACCTCCACTGCCTGTGTTGGTATAATGACACCATGTCTACATGTAAAATCTTTATGACTCAGCATCCCCACTCGTAGGTATCTATCTAAAAGAACTGATGGGGGGTGGCACCTGGGTGGCTCAGTCAGTTAAGTGTCCAACTCTTGATTTCAGCTTGGGTCATGATCTCATGGATAATGAGTTCAAGCCCTACATTGGGCTCTACACTAACAGCATAGAACTTGCTTGGGATTCTCTGTCTCCCTCTCTCTCTCTCTGCCCCTCCTCTCTCTCTCTCTCTCTCTCTCTCTCTCTCTCTCTGTCTCTGTCTCTCAAAAATAAATAAAAACATTTTATAAAAATAATAAATACATACATAAATACATAAATAAATATATAAATAACTGATGGGGTGCCTGGTGACTCAGTCAGTTAAGCATCAGAGTCTTGATTTCAGCTCAGGTCATGATCTTGCATGCAGTTCATGTGTTCCAGCCCTGCATCGGGCTCTGCTCTGAGAGCATGGAGCCTACTTGGGGTTCCCTGCCTCCCTCTCTCTTTGCACCTCCCCCACTTGTGCACATTCATGTATGCATGTACACATACTCTCTCTCTCAAAATAAATAAACATTAAAAAAATCAAAAAATAGAAGAACTGAAAGTAGGGACTTCAACAGATTTCTATACGTGAATGATCATAGCAGCAGTATTCACAACAACCAAAAAGTAGGAACAACTCAAGTGTCCATGGACAGATGAATGAATAAACAAAATGTAGTCTATGCATACAATGGAATATTATTCACCCATAAAAAAAGAAGTTCTGACATGTGTTATAACATGGATGAACTTTGAAAACACTATGGTGAGTGAAAGAAGCCAGACACAAAGGACATATATTGTATGATCGCACCTATATGAAATATCTAGAATAGGCATATTCATAGATATAGGAAGCAGAGGGGTGCCTGGGTGTAGTTCAGTCAGTTAAACATCCAACTCTTGATCTCGGTTCAGGTCATGATCTCATGGTTTGTGAGTTCAAGCCCTATGTCAGCCTCTGCACTAATAGTGTGGAACCTGCTTGGGATTCTATCTCTCCCTCTCTCTACCCCTCCTCTGCTAACTCACACACACACGATTTTTCTCTCTCTCTCTCTCTTTCTCTCTTTCTGTCAAATAAATAAACTTTAAAAAAAAAAAAAAGAAAGAAAAAGCGGGGCACCCAGGTGTTGGGTTAAGCACCTGACTTCGGCTCAGGTCATGATCTCATGGTTCATGACTTCAAGCCCCACATCAGGCTCCATGCTGTTAGCACAGAGCCCACATTGGATCGTCCATCCTCCCCTCTCTCTCTGTCCATCTCTCTCTCTCTCTCTGTCTCTCAAAAATAAATAAATAAATAAACATTAAAAATAAAAGAAAAAAGAAAAAGAAATAGGAAGCAGAATAGAGGTTACCAGGGTTGGGGGAAGAGGGAATGAGGAGCTGTTGTTTAATGGGTATAGTTTATACTGGGGATGATGAAAAGTTTTGGTGATGGGTACACAGGATTGTGAATGTTATTAATGCCAATGAAATGTACAATTACAAATGATTAACATGACAAATACTATGCACATTTTACCACAACTTTAAAAACTGTTTTTAAAAAAGTCTCTATTAGCAGCCCAGTATGAGTTACCCCAAAAGGGCTTTCGTCTTTTGGTGCCCTGCACCCACTTTGCCTCTCAGTACATTTGTGGAGAGTAGTTGGCACATAGAAGTGCACAGATATGAAAAACAGATGAGCTTAACTAAGGATAGAATTGACCATGCACTAAAGGCCTCGCCATTTCCAGCAGAGTTTATTCAGCAGGACTGCCACAGCCTTGCAGAGTTACAAAGACAAATGTACTCATAAGGGAAAGAGTCAAGGCCTACATCTCTTAAGAGAGCAGAGAAGAGCGGCAGAGTAAATTTAAAAGGAGAGGAGGTACCTTGCATATGCCAGAAAGCAGGAACACAGAGCTCACAGCCCCACTCTCATTCTTCAAGCTTCCTTCTGTATCAGCACAATCATAGGAGAAACCTTGTCCCTGAACAGCCATTCTGTCCCTGGCACCGTTGCTTCCCCAAGAGGGCAGTGTCTCTGGAATTTGTCCAAGAGCAAAATGGATTTTTAGGGATCAAAGACTTAATTCACATAAAAAGCAAGGTTTACAGCTGGGAAGAATTACTATGTAGTGCTTTTTTCCTCTCCTTTCTGTAATTTATTTCTGGCGTGTTAGAAAGCCCTAGGGGAAAATTAATGTGATTTGTTCAAAATTAAGACTGGCTGCAGTGAAATTTTCATTATACTCCCCAAACCTCAAAATTAAAAAGACACCATGAGTACTTATAGAAATGTCCCTCAGTGCTCTAAATAATTTCTTTAAGGTGTACTCTGTAATTTTTATTGTGTCCCTGAGTTTAAAATTCACTTCCTAAAATATGTGAATGGCAGTATCAGGCAAAGGATGGACACTCCATTTTGTACACAGAAAACAGAAACCTAGGAAGGAACAGTAGCAGCCTGCTTTCATTTGTTTGTGGGAGAGGCAGGACTGGAGCCAAAACCTCCTAATTCTTAAAATCCAGGCCTCTTTTCAGAAATACTGTTCTGAACAGATACAATGCAGGGATTAAGATCAGGTTTCTTGGCTAAGGTCAAAATGACAAGTCAGCAGCATGAAAAATTCTGAGGAGTGAGGGATAAAGCACCCTGAACTCAAAATCTTCAGGATGGAGAGGAGCAGTTTCTAGACCTTAACTTTCCAAGCTGTGTGGGTCCCAGCCAGTGTGGGCCTAGCTACAAAACATGATGGGATGTTGCCTCAGCCAAAGGCCTATCAGGGAAGCATGAGTAAGGCAGAACTGGGCAGGACTGGGACTAAGGGATCTGACCTTGCCTTGGGTGGCCTGTAGTTTAAATCAAAATGTTCTAAATAATAGGGAAGCCTTAGGTCTAGAAGGACATCAACACAGTGAATGGGACACCATGGCAGGAATATCTGAGTAGATTCTGCATGTGAGAACAGGTAAGCAGGGCATCCTTGGGTCTCAGCCAGTGGCTGAAGATAGTCAACTCCAACACCTTGGAGAGAGAGAGAAATGTAAAAGCTGGTAAAGCTATCAAAGCCTGGTCAAACAAGGGCCTGCCTCCTGGCCAAAGGGTACACAAATCAGGAGAAAAGACAGCAGTTCAGGTACACAAACTAGACACACAGGGTGAGAGTTAAAGCATAATTTGGAAATACTTCTGGCTATAAGTAACAGAAAAACAGCTAACATTGGCTTAAACCTTAAGAGCATTTATTGTTTAAGCAGTCCCAAGATTCGTTCAGGAGCTCAACAAGGACATAGAGATTTCAGGTTTTTTCCATCCTTCCCTTCTACCATTCCTCAGCAGATTGGCCTTTCTGCCCTTGGCCTTGCTACCCAATGGTCACAAAATGGTTGCCACAGCTATAAGCATTATATCCTCAAATAACTGTCCCCAAAGGCAGAAAGTAGGGGAAAATATTTCTCAGAAGAGTTCTCCTTATGTCTCATTGGCCAGAGCTGTATCACATGACTACCTACAAAACCATGTAGTATTTGAGTATGCACTTCTACAGTGTGAGGTAGGAAAAGGAAAAAGAGGAACAGTTATAGGATAACCAGCTAACAGTACCTGCCACAGTGTGGCAGAGAGGATTCAGGTTGATGGGATATGCTGGGGCCCAGGGTCTCCCACCAAGCATCCCAGACACCAGACTTGGGCAACCAGACCAATTCCAGACCCTCATTTCCTAGTAAGGATGGGGCTACTAATACTCTTGTTCAGATGGCACAGGGCCTGTATGAGACTAAATCTTTGGTTCAAGGTCTTTAGCACAGACATATGTTTTGGAACAATCCTCTTAACCTAAAACTGTGTGTGTAAAATACCCTCTTCATATAAGACATAATGGCAAAGTCCATCATTTATGCCCTTCCAGGAGCCTGGCTGCTGCCATCAATTCTCTGTCCATCTTTACACCCATGTCAGGAACTGCCAAGCCTGCCCTGCCCCCACCCGGTGACAAAGTGTAGTGAAACTGCCCCCTAAGACTCTGGCCTCCTTGGGTGGCCTTTGGGAAGCCAGGACCTCAAATTAGTGCCTATAATAGGCTTTCTCAATGTCTTGGCAACTGAGTGTTCTTTTATTTATTTTTATTTATTTATTTTTAATATATGAAATTTATGTCAAATTGGTTTCCATACAACACCCAGTGCTCATCCCAAAAGATGCCCTCTTCAATACCCATCACCCACCCTCCCCTCCCTCCCACCCCCCATCAACCCTCGGCAACTGAGTGTTCTGATAAACCAGATGGACCCTCTCCTGACAGATGTAATTCCAAATCACAGCAACTGTAACCAGAGGCAATGATGGCTAATTAGTGACAGCTAACACTTATGTAGCATTTACTATGAGCCAGGAACAGTATGTTCTATCCCCTTTATATGCCCAAACTCATTTAACCCTCATAACAACCTGTGAGTAGGTAGTTATTATCATACCCATTTTATACATGAGGAAACTGAGGCACAGAGAGGTTAAGGAACTCACTGAAGGTCACACAGTTAATAAATGGCAGAGCCAGGATTTGAAGTAGCACAGCCTAGCCCCAGAATCCATGCTCTTAACCACTACACCGCCTCTTATCCAAGTAAACTTTGCAGTGCTTTGAACCAAACATTGCAAAAATGCAGCTCACAGAGACAGTAGGAAGCATATGGATGAAGAAAGAATACTGGGCACTGTCATTCATTCATTCATTTTCCCCCAGGGTCTGGTGCCTTTACCCAGTACTATTGTGGTAGGTTGTGGTGGCACCCAATGGGCAGTGAGGGCCACTCCATCTCGACAGTGGCACACTGCGTTAGTGAGAAACCTAAGTGGGGGTGCCTGGGTGGCTCAGTTTAAGCGTCCAGCTCTTGATTTTGGCTCAGGTCATGATCTCACAGTTTGTGAATTCGAGCCCTGTGTCGGGCTCTGTGCTGACAGCATGGAGCCTGCTTGGGATTCTCCCTCTCTCCCTCTCTCTGCCCCTCTCCTGCTCGTGCACTGTCTCTCAAAATAAATAAATAAATAAATAAACTTAAAAAAGAAAACAAGAAACCTAAATGGAGAGTATCTAATCCAAATATTTGTGTAAAGAGCAGTCTCTGTAGCTAGGCTACTCTGGGCCAGACAAGATCAGACACAGCCTCTGTTAGAATGTAGTTGTCACTTGGGTTATACTTAACATTCCCACATAATAGAGTCTTTGTGAACTTTTTATGATACATAAACAAAACATCTTGTTTCTCATGCAGTTACTTCAAAGAGATTTTATGGCTGCCTGCCTAATGCTGGCATGAAATTGCTTTTGTCTTAACTGCCAGAGACATGAGGTAACAATATTTGAAACACAAAGCTTGCTCCTGTTTTAATTGCTTTGTGACTTTTTTTATCCATGAAGTACCAAATGTAAAATTAATTTTAAAAAGGTTTGTTTATATATACAGATTTCCTCCATGGCTCCTTTTTAAAGGGTACTCACAACTTTATAAAATATATAAAATTTGAGTTAAAATATGCAGACTGTTTCATGACCTTGGGTTTGGGGGTTGCAATGATGAAAGTCAATCACCCTCTGACTTTGGCAGAACCTTTAGGTAACTCGGCCTCTGTTGAAGGGAATACCAAAATTCTAAACGCTCAAAAATAATATTTCACCTAAATTGGGTGTTTGGGATTTGCTTCTAGATAATGTGTTAATTATAGGGCACGAATATAATATTTTCAGCCAAAGGGTGACTCCCTAATGACATCATCTACTTCTGGAGCTACCATTACCTCACCTTAAGCTGATTCACTTTAATTACACGATGGGCGACATTAATGACATAATGTGAGAAATAATCACCAATGAATACCCTAACTCAACCTCTTTGATCATTTAAACCTTGGTTATGAAAAAATAAGCTATATAGAGTGAGGACTTTGTTTTGCACTGCTAAAGTGGAAACTGAAATTTAATATTTAGGATACAGTCCAAAAGCCACCATCTTAAAAGTTCCTTCTGCCTCTGATTAGGGATCTTCTTGTGAGAGGGTCGGCCACATGGAATGGTACCAAGTAAGAACCTTCTAAGGGCCAGTTACAGAGCTAACTCTTAGGATTGGCCCTAAGCAAATGTATGAAGGTCAGGAAATTTTGCCTGTCTGCAGCCCCTTTTCTTGGCTTGGCCCCCTTCCCCTCACTCTCCCACATCTCTCTCTTGTTTTCTCTCTAGTGGAGGAAGGGATAATCAGGGAAGGCCTCAACATCACTGTCTTGACTAAACTCTTGGCTCTTATGTTCCAGTTATCCAGGTTAATTAGATCTATTCAGATACTGCTCAGGCAACCCAGACTCAGAGGAAACAAATTTGTAGCAGCATTCTAAATTAATAGCTTTCAGGAGAAAGGCAGTTTTCAGGCTGACCAGTGGATAATACATTCCCTCACCTGCAAGACAGCCTGCTTACAAGGCAGAAGAAAACTGCAATAGTCAGAATAGCTAAGTTAGCCTGTGGTAACAAACAGCTCCAAAACTCAGTGGCTTACAACCAGCAAAAAATATTGCTCACTCACACCAGATGTCTAGCACAGCTCTGCTCCTTGCCATATTCACGCAGACCGTTGAGGCAGAAGGAAAAGAGAAATCATGAGCCACAGGGAAGGGGTACTGAAGAGAAAGAAAAAAAGGGACTATTTGGGGGAACAGTAATACAATCTGCCACAAGTACATGAAATATCTCAGAAGACCCCTAAGCTTAGAGTCAAAAAACGGGGTTCCCCTTCCAGCTCTGCTGCCTAACAAACTCTTGACCTTGGACAAGTCACTTCACCGCTCTGAGCTTCATTTTACAATTAGGAAAATAAGGGGACTGAATTCCATAACTCTCAAGGCTCAAGGTAGCTTCCAGCTTGGAGACCTGAGGTTCCTGATTGCTAAAATAGGGATCCTTTTACCAGCCAGAGCCTTCAGTACTCTGCCAGAGTTTTTCTCTAAAAACTCTAAACTTTTCTGACTCTATCAGAAGGTACCTTATTTGGACTATAAAAAGCCTGATGTCCCAACTGGGAGTCCATTTCTGAACCCCAGAACACAGAAAATGATTCATGTGATCTGTTCTCAATTCTCCCAAGGAGAACTAAGAACAAGTACCATTCTAGATGTACACAAAAGAAGTTAATTCATTACATACAATGGATGCAAATGTGCACCAGGGTCTAATTCCTTCTTGGAACTCTCTTCTGATTATCACCTGGGTCTGTTCTTTGGATTTGAAGGAGCTCAGCTCAAGCTTTCCCAAATCTTGTGCGAAATTCAATGCTGTCCCCAAATGTCTGCAAGTAGCTAGGAGCTCATGACTTCCTGACTTCTTCTTAGTAGAAAGTCCAGGTCTTGCGGAGTCTCACTCATACATTTCTCCCTATTCTGTCATCTCATCTCTGTCCAGGTGAGAAAGGCCTTTTCCTTCATCTAGTTGAGGGAAATTAGCTACCCCCAAAGCAAAAGAGCTCTATGTTACATGTCCCAACAGTTAAAAACCCAACAAACAAAATAGATCCTTAATGCTTCATTCCCTCAACGTTAAATTTCTTGGCTCTTAGTGAATACTGCAGTTCTCTTTTTTTTTAAGATTTTATATTTTAAGCAATCTCTATGCCCCAATGTGGGGCTCGAACTAATAACCCCAGATCAAGAGTCACATGCTCTATCAACAGAGCCAAAAAGACATCGCTGCAATTCTCTTTCTCTTTTAAGTAGTCACCTGAATCTTTTCCCCAGTGAACGCTCATTCTGTTTACTTTGACTCCCTTTTCAAAATGTGTACTTGAATTGCTTTTCAAAATTGCATAAAATTTTTTATGAATACAATAGTCTCCATTCCCTGTGGATCCCAACACAGTTGCTGGAAGGGTAGGGGCATTGTCTTGGACCACACACATAAATAAGAGAAGTGGTAGAGCTGATGTATTGAGAACCGAGGCAAAGTGACACGTGACTCTGGCTTGTAGGTGCTCTCCTCCTTTCTCCTTACATGAATATTTTTAGTAAATGTCAGGTGTTGCTATTTCAAAAACTTTTGAGACCGTGGTCTCATTTCCACATCAGTTTCAACAGAAAACATTCCAAAAACGCCTAAGTTTATAGTAAATACTGACTACTGGATGACCTTGTTCTCAAAGTTATCCACCTGCTCACTGCCAGGAACTTCTCATGAACTCAGCCTATGGCCCAATGCCCAATGCCTTGCCCACTCTTGCTCTCTGCTTCATGTCCACCCTGGGCCTTGCTTCCTCACTCACTCTGTATTTCTTCTTCTCCTTTCTCCTGTCTTCACTCACTCCAGGAATTCTCATCCATCCTTCTGTAGGCAATTTTGCCAGTACCTGTGTTGTCTCCTTTTGCTCTGTCCATGTGCTTCGTCTTCCATCCCCCAAGCAGCCTCTCAAAGGATTTGAGACCCTTCCCTAAATTCTGGTAGCAGCTGATATAATCAAATGTTCACCCTGCTGTGGTGCCTTAATACTGCAGGTTGGGTTTGATCAACCTTAGTAACTATGTCTCTAGGTTTCCTATCAGTGATCTTAGCCTCCCAGTATCTGGGAACTGGGCTTCCTGTCTATTTTGGTTCTCTCTTGTTGCATACAACATACTCCGTAAACCTAGGGGCTTAAACAACCATTTCCTTCTTTTTCACCAGTCCCTTGATTGAGCTCAGCTGGGTGGTTCTCCTACTCCACATGATATCAGCTAGGATTGCAGTCATCTGGGGCCTAGCTGAACTGGAACATTCAGGATGGCATACTCACATGGCTGGCAGCAAATTCTGGTTGTTTGCAGGGATGTCAACTGGGACTATTGACCACTGTACCTCAGTTCTCCTTTATGTGGCCTTGCCATGTGGCTCGAGCTTCTCATACCATGGTGACTGGGTTATGGGAGGAACTGTGTCAGGAATGCACAATGCAAGAGGAAGAAGCATAAGCTGGTAGTTCTATGAATGACTAGGCTCAGAATTCCCAGAATGTCAGCATGAAGCCCATCTCAAGGCAAGCCCAAATTCACAGGGAGGGAAAAGAAGCTCTACCCTGATGTAGAGAGTGGCATGTGTGTAAAGGTGGGGGGGGTAAGATATTATCGGGGCCATCTTTGGAGACTAGCTAGCACACTGTCTACTACTCCCAGGCACTCAGTGCCCACTTCCCCAATACATGCTGTCAGATCATTGTGATAACTAGATTTTGTAAAATCTTCTACTTATCTGATATAGGCCTACCATACTGAAATTTCAGATCTTGGGCTATCCAAAGATAGTCATATTCTATTAGTCCTTTCCTTGTAAACCTTTTGGTTTGAAATTTTCTTTGCAAAGCTCCTAGAATTTTTTTACTGCTCCTGCTCTTATATTTAGACCCTTGACTATATCATTTAGGATCCAATCTGGAAAGCAGAACCCAAACTAGTTATTTTATAGAGTAATTTAATACAGGAATTTAGTAAAGCAGGTTACTGGAGACCTGGAAACATAAAATGGGAACAATGAGGTAACACAAACACAATAACTGCAAGAAATAGGCGGCTGAAGAAACAAAGGGAAGAAGTCAGTTCCCAGAGTCTACAGGCCAAGAGGAGGGGTCCCACGGAGCTGGGACTCAGCCCAGAGGGGCGGAGGGTGCTGGGATGGCTGGTTCCTCAGAAGCATGGGAAGATGCCACTGTTGACAAAGTGTGGAGTGTAGTTGCTCGCTCATGCTGGCCACAGGAAGGAGCAGTCTCTCTCCAGCGCCGCTACAGCAGAGCCTAGCAGGGACAGCTGGCAAAACAAATGTTTGCAGAGTCCCCCACCCCAGCATCACAGAGCATGGAATTGAGGAACAATGGCTTAATAACCTGCACTCTGCTTTACTGTGAGTGGCAGGGGTTTTATTGAGTTATTTTATTTCCATGAATGATGTTTATAATATCATTTATGGAGATTAGTGGCGGGGGGGGGTGGAGCACAGGAATTGCTACAGGAATGAAAATGTACTTTATTTTTTTTTTTAATTTTTTTTTTCTCAACGTTTTTATTTATTTTTGGGACAGAGAGAGACAGAGCATGAACGGGGGAGGGGGAGAGAGAGAGGGAGACACAGAATCGGAAACAGGCTCCAGGCTCCGAGCCATCAGCCCAGAGCCCGACGCGGGGCTCGAACCCACAGACCGCGAGATCGTGACCTGGCTGAAGCCGGACACTTAACCGACTGCGCCACCCAGGCGCCCCGAAAATGTACTTTAATCTACACCCCAGGGGCAGTTAGTGAACCCTGAAGGGCTGTCATCAGTGAACCACATTCCAGGGTAGCTATGTGAATCTGAATCTTCCCTAGGGCTTTTATATTAACTCAACGGATGTTAGAAATAATTGCTCATTGCTGAAATGAGTGGTGTTGGAGGTATATGAGGGGTCAGAAAGACTATATGAGCCTCATGACTCTTACATAAATAAGAAAATAAGAATCTACTAAACCGAGCCCCCTAACGTGTACATACACCATTCTATTTGATCTGGTGTCCGCTCCTTTCAAAAAGGACAGTGGGGCCTGATCTCATTAAAAGGCCTGGTCATCTGTCTTCAGAACAGTGCTGGGTCTGCCTTGGGTTAAACATTTGGGACCAGGTGCTTGTCAGAATGCCTAAGGAACTGACAGTGAGGTCACTGAACTCACAGTAACAGTTTGTCTGTTTGGTGACTGTTCACTCTAAGTACTTGTATGTTTAGCAAAATTAGGTTTGCTTTTACAGTGATATTCACCTGGTTGTGGGGGAGGAGATCTATAACTCTCATCTGTCTCTGATCATTAAGTATTTCCTTATAGAAACCAAAAACCCTGATGATGACTGAACAGTCACACTGGTTCGGGTTCCTTTACAAGAACTCTAACAGTTCTTGGTGGTGGTAGCAGCAATACCCATGAGAGAACCCCAAGGAGGTCAGATTTAGGTGAGTCAGAGAACCATGGTCAGCAGATCATCCATCTGTGAAAGTTCTCCCGGGGCCTCTTCCTGGAACCCTGGAAATGTGTACATTGAGAAGCCATTTCTTCACCTTGTAATCCACAATCCTCCAGTCCTCCAGATCCAGGAACAGCCCCTCCCTCTAGCCTCAGCCATTTCTCCCTCACTTCCACTCCTCACCCAGGCCCTATCCTGCTGGGCTCCTCTCTCTGGCCACTGAAACACTTCCCACCTGCACTTTGAGAGGTTCACTGTCCTGTGAATAATGAACTGGGAAGAGGGGAAGTCTCCAAGGCCACTGTGAAGTTCAAGCAGCTGCCCTGAGAATTTCATGACAACTTTTGAAATAATTGGGAGATAAAGTGTCACAAGACAAAGGATGGGAGATGTTTTGGAAGAGATTAATCATACAATCTAGAGTTCTCCACATCCCTGCTTGGACATGTGAAGTGTTTCAACAGTCTCTTTATAACCACCTCCTACTGCTCCCAAACACACACGAACCCACTCTTCCAAAGAGATTACTGATCTCATCTGGGAAACAATTCAGTGTTGCCAGTCATACCCTTAAACTAGCTAAGAAAAAAAATCATGCTACATTTTTAAAGGACCAAGCTTTATATAAGAAGAAATTCAGAAAATAGAAAAAAATAAATAAATGCATGGGTCTGTACTGTAACCTAGGATGATTTGGGCCTTTTGGGGGAAACTATTGGCAGCTTTGGTTATGATTTCTGTTCTGTTTGGCCAGGATGGGATTTTTCAAGACATTCATGCAGCTCATTAAATATGTTATTATGTTGGCTTATGTATCTCTTTCAATTTAAGAACTCAGCCCTTAGAAAACATTTGCCTGAAATGAGTCCAAGTAGTTTAAATCTCAGAAGCAAATCCATTTTGACTAATAAAAGACTAATTCTCTAAATAAGCAAGATGGTTTTTCTTAAATGAGAATCTAATTGTGAAATCCTATATCCTTAAATTTAGCAAATTACTAACATAGACATTTCTAAGCCTATGCGACTTGGATCAGATTTCTCATCATCAGAAAAAGGAATAATTTTCTCTATCATCAGAATTTGAAATGAGCTACAAGAACACAGACCTCAGCTGGCAATCACCTCTCGAAGTAAACAAACCCATATGCTGGGACCTGGAAGATTTGGGTCTTCCATGACTTCCACCATCCTCCCTATGTACACCCAACACCCACCAGCCAATCACTTTCAGATCCTTAATTGGCCTCTTTGCCCTTTATATGGGACTAGGAATAGCTCCTGTCCTTAATGAAATTTTCTTCCTCCAATTCCAGAGACAAAACATTAGTGCACATATTTTCATGTAGAGCAGGTAGTCAGGTGTGACTGATCTACTCTCCCAGCCCTCAAGCCAGAATTGCATAAATTGACACACTCTAAAAGACAAAATTAGCATGTAACATCTGGGTCTCTTCACTCAGAAATGCATCAATTAAGAATTAGTCTTCTGGCTCTAAACAAATAACTTAGAGCAGTGTATCTTACAAAGGCAGATCCCACCATTCCCTCCTAGGGAAGATGCTTTGTCCCTTGGCATACAGTCGGCCACAAGAGCTGATCAATATTCTGGCTGCATCCTTTGAACTGTTGCAAACATTATCAGCCCAGTTCTGTCTTTTTATTACAGCCACAGGACAAAGTCTTTCTTCAAACTTGTAGAGTCACCTCTAGGCTGCCTTGCAATTTAGTATGTAGATGACAAAAGTCTAACAAAGGGGAGATTTGTGTAATGAAAATAAGCAGCAGAGACCAGAGACGAATTTGAAAAAATGAAAAGGCCATATACACATTTCATTACCTTGAGTCTTTTGGACAATACGTATACCTTAGACTTTTCAGAATAAATTACTTTGAGCAGACCCTCAAGCCAAATTGTATTCTCAGTTCTTTGTTCTCACTTAGGTATACATTCGTTGACTAAAAACAAAATGAGTACTTAGTATTTGCAAGGCACTAAGTGTATTAGGTGCTGGGGACAGGTTCATGATATAGTTACAGTTTCCAACCTCGTGAAGGTCCTAGTCAATCACGGGACACAGTCAATTACATAAGAAAAAGCAATGTCTTGTGGTAAAGGTTCTGATAAAATCAAGTGCTGGAGCTTTGGCAATGCAGGCAAGGAGTAACTAGTTCATTCCTACAGGAGGTACCATTTACACTGGCAGCCAGGAGAGGTGAATCCCCTGTGGTGAGTGGGAGCAGGAAGGTAGGGGTGAGAAAGAGAGACAGAAGAGTGCATCAGGAGAAGGCAGTAGCATGGATGAAGCCTTGCAAGTGAGATACATCATGCCCTATTATTGCACCTGATCATCCCCTGATCATTAGAAGACTGAGGAGAATGCAGTGAGAGAAGTGGAGAAGCTGCAAGAGAAGAAGATGGAAAAGTAAGAAAACAGATTGTGAAGCATTTACAACTGGACCCAAAAGTCAAAGGAAAGTGAGGTTGATTGGATTGTTGCTCCCAGTTCTTCACTTCCTTCATGTTATAGAGAAAGGACTCAAAAAAAAAAAATCACAAATGAGAGAGGAAAGATCACAACCAACAGCACCGAATTACAAACAATTATAAGAGAATTTTATGAAAAGTTATTTGCCAATAAACTGGGCAATCTGGAAGAAATGGACAAATTCCTAGAAACATATAAACTACCCACACTGAAACAGGAATAGAAAATTTTAACAGAACCATAATCAGCAAAGAAGTTGAATCAGTAATCAAAAATCTCCCAACAAACAAAAGTCTAGGACCAGATGGCTTCCCAAGGGAATTCTACTAACATTTAAAGAAGAATTGAGGGGCACCTGGGTGGCTCAGGAGGTTAAGCCTCCGACTTTGGCTCAGGTCATGATCTCTTAGTTTGTGGATTCGAACCCTTCATCAGGCTTTATGCTGACAGCTCAAAGCCCTGGAGCCTGCTTCAGATTCTGTGACTCCCTCTCTCTCTGCCCCTTACCCACTAGTGCTCTGTTTCTCTCTGCCTCTCAAAAATAAAAGATGAAAACATTAAAAAAGATTAAGAAGAGGGGCACCTGGGTGGCTCAGTCGGTTAGGTGTCTGACTTCGCCTCAGGTCATGATCTCACAGCTCGTGAGTTTGAGCCCCACATCAGGCTCTGTACTTACACCTCGGAGCTCAGAGCCTGCTTCTGATTCCATGTCTCCCTCTCTCTGGCCCTCCCCTGCTCACACTCTGTCTCTTTCTCAAAAATAAACATTTAAAAAAAAATAAGAATAACCAGGACACCTGGGTGCCTCGGTCAGTTAAGCATCTCTTTTTTTTTTTTTTTAAGATCAATTGACTGATTGATTGATTGAAAGGGAGTGCAAACGAGGAAGGAACAGAGAGAGAAGGAAAGAGAGAATTCCAAACAGACTCCACACGGTCAGTATGGAGCCCAATGTGAGGTTCGAACCCACAAACCAAACCGTGAGATCATGACCTAAGCCAAAATCAAGTGTTGGATGCTCAACTGCCTGAGCCACTCTGGCACCCCTAGCAAACAACACTTGATTTTGGCTCAAGTCATGATATCACTGTTAGTGATATTGAGCCGCATTGGACTGTACACTGACAGAGCGGAGCCTGCTTAGGATTCTCTCTCTCTCTCCCTCTCTCTCTCTCTCTGCTCCTCCCCCACTCAGGCACATGCATGCACACACACGCACGCAGGCTATCTCTCTCTCAAAATACATAAATTTTTTTTTAAAAAAAGAAGAGTTAATATCTGTTCTTCTCCAACTGTACCAAAAAAAAAATAGAAATGGAAGGAAAACTTCCAAACCCTTTCTACGAGGCCAGCATTACTATGACTCCAAAACCAGACAAAGACCTCACTAAAAAAAGGAGAATTACAGGCCAATCTCCCTGGTGAACATGGGAGGCAGAAATTCTCAACAAGAGACTAGCAAATCCAACAATACATTAAAAGAATTATTTACCATGATCAAGTGGGACTTATTCCTGGGCTGCAAGAGTGGTTCAGTATTTACAAATCAATCAACGTGATACACCACATGAATAAAAGAAAGGATAAGAACCATATGATCCTCTCAATAGATGTAGAAAAAGCATTTGAAAAAGTACAGCATCCATTCTTGATAAAAACCGTCAACAAAGTAGGGATAAAGGCCATATACACAAGACCCACAGCTAGCATCATCCTCAATGGGGAAAAACTGAGAGCTTTTCCTCTACAGTCAGGAACAAGACAGGGATGACCACTCTCAGTGTTGTTATTTAATATAGAACTGGAAGTCTTAGCCTCAGCAATCAGACGACAAAAAGAAATAAAAGGCATTCAAACCAGCAAGGAAGAAATAAAACTTTCAGTATTCAAAGATGACATGATAGTCTATATAGAAAACCCAAAAGACTCACCAAAAAAAATGCTATAACTGATACACAAATTCAGCAAAGTCACAGGATACAAAATCAATGTACAGAAATCTCTTGCATTTCTATACACCAATAATGAAGCAGCAGAAAGGGAAATCAAGGAATTGATCCCATTTACAATTGCACCAAAAAACATAGGATCCCTAGGAATAAACCTAACCAAAAAGGCAGAAGATCTGTACTCTGAAAACTCTAGAACACGTAAGAAAGAAATTAAGGAGGGCAAAAAGAAATGGAAATACATTCCATTCTCATGGATTGGAAGAACAAACATTGTTAAAATATCTATACTACCCAAAGCAATCTACACATACAATGCAATCCCTATCAAAATACCACCAGCATTTTTCACAGAGCTAGAACAAACAATCCTAAAGTTGGTATGGAACCACAAAAGACCCCAAATAGCCAAAGAAATCCTGAAAAAGAAAAGCAAAGCTGGAGGCATCACAATTCCAGACTTCAAGCTATATTATAAAGCTATAGTCATCAAGACAGTATGGTCCTGGCACAAAAACAGGCACATAGATCAATGGAACAGAACAGAAAACCCAGAAATGACCCACAACTATATGGCCAACTCATCTTTGACAAAGCAGCAAAGAATATCCAATGGAAAAAAAAAACCAGTCACTTCAACAAATGGTGTTGGGAAAACTAGATGGCAACATGCAGAAGAATGAAACTGGATCACTTTCTTACACCATACACAAAAATAAATTCAAAATGGATGAAATACCTACATGTGAGACAGGAAACCATCAAAATCCTAGAGAAGAAAGAACATAGGCAGCAACTTCTTACTAGACACATCACTGGAAACAATCACTCTTTATCCCTTCATTAGTTGATGGACATTTGGGCTCTTTCCATAGGTTGGCTATTGTTGACAATGCTGCTATGAACACTGAGGTGCATGTACGCCTTTAAATCTGTATTTTTGTATCCTTTGGGTAAATACCTCCTAGTGCAATTGCTGGATCATAGGATAGTTCCATTTTTAACTTTTCGAGGAATCTCCATACTGTTTTCTACAGTGGTTGCACCAGTTTGCATTCCCACCAACAGTACAAGAGGGTTCCAGTTTCTCCACATCCTCACCAACACCTGTTGTTTCTTATGTTGTTAATTTTAGCCATTCTGACAGGTGTGAGGTGGTATCTCATCATGGTTTTGACTTGTATTTCCCTGATGATGAGTGATGTTGAGTATCTTTTCAAGTGTCTATTGGCCATCTGGATGTCGTCTTTGGAAAAATGTCTGTTCAGGTCCTCCATTTTTAATCACATTGTTTGGTTGTGTGGTTTTGGTTTGTTTGTTTGTTTCTGGTTTGAGTTATATAAATTCCTTATATATTTTGGATATTAAACCCTTATCAGATATATCATTTGGAAATATCTCCTCCCATTCAGTACGTTGCTTTTTTGTTTTGTTGATGGTTTCCTTTACTGTGCAAAAGCTTTTTAATGCTTTTTATTTTGATGTAGTCCCAGTAATTTATTTTTGCTTTTATTTCTCTTACCTTAGGAGACATATCTAGAAAAATGTTGCTATGGCCGATGTCAAAGAAATTACTACCTGTGTTTTCTTTTCTTTTTTTTTTTTTTAAAGATTTTAAAAAGGGTCACCTCAATGGCTTGGTCAGTTGGGTGTCCTGCTCTTGATTTCAGCTCAGGTCCTGATCTCACAGTTTGTGGGTTTGAGCCCTGTGTTAGGCTCTGTGCTGACAGTGTGGAGCCTGCTTGGAATTCTCTCTCTGCCTCTCTCTCTGCCCCTCCCCCTTCTCACATGCATATACTCTCTCTCAAAATAAATAAAACATATTTTTAAATATTTAAAAATTAAAAAATGTAAGTAATCTCTGCACTCACCATGGGGCTCAAACTCACAACCCCAAGATTAAGAGTCATATGCTTTACTAACTTAGCCAGACAGGTATCCCCTTCCTGTGTTTTCTTCTAGGATTTATATGGTTTCAGGTCTCACATTTAGGTCTTAATTTTGAGCTTATTTTTGTGTGGGGTTTTAATAAGTGGTCTAGTTTCATTCTTTTACATGTAGCCACCCAGTTTTCCCAGCACCCTTTAGTGAAGAAACTATCTTTTCCCCACAATGAAATCAGGTTTTATTAGCCTGACATAATTTCAGCATTTGAGGTATCAGGCATTTTGGATATTTGTTGACGCTTCTCTCCCTAGGACAGTGCACAGAAAGGCACTACCCATGTTTACCTAGCGCACTATGCTTTTTTCTATGGCTCCATTACTGACCAATTCTTGTTTTTGATTGACACTTGGGTTTCCACAAAGCTTTTTAAGACAATTCCCTACCTCAAAGCCATGTAGCTCTCCCACGTGGGATGTTTGAATCCAGAAAGGTTAAATAGGCCAATGCAGTTTTTAAAAACAATCTGCAAGTGAAGTAAATAATGCTAAATAAATTAAAATTTGGATGGCTCTTCTTATAAAGCCAATTGTAGTACTACAATGCTGACACACTGATTTTCATTTGGGGTTTTACCTCCATGACAAAGCATTAGGGAAAATTTCACAGCTGTCTGTTTGAACAATCTTTAGTCTTCCAAATGAACCACAAATTAATAAATAATTCTATTAGTGATGTATTCACCTTTACATCTCCTCCAACTTACCCCTAATTGACTAAGCAGTTTCAAGATAAAATTGCATGGTACTGAATAAAATGTAAGCATAAGCATGTAAATAATATTACCATAGATCACCATTCTTGTCAAACTTAGCCTGTCTACATTTACCCATGCATTTACTGCTCTACAGTTTACTGGAACAGAGTAGCAGCTTTCAATAGGCAGTTGCTTTAGAATCTCCTGATAGGGTGGGAATGGCAGTATCTTGCAACTTTCTACATTCTAACTGGAATGGGAAGTCCTTTCATATTTACTTAAAACCCTTGATTGGCTTATTAGTATTTCTGCTACAATTGGTACATGATTTCCAGCATAAATTGTTGCTTCCCTTTTGAGGTATCTGTACTCCTTAGATGTCTGGTTATTTTGGCCTATGAACTCATATTCCCATGGAGGTACTGGCTGCTTGACCTCATATCTACAG